>NC_068930.1:60746529-61091529 GCF_023091745.1 Budorcas taxicolor | reverse complement strand
ACCCCTTGCAGGCCCAAGGCTCAGGAGTCTCGCGTTCTGGGCCCAGATCCCCTGATATTGGGTAAGTCACTTCCTCTTTCTGGGTCTCCACTTCCTTGTCATACGAGGGGACTGGATGAGGTCTGTGATGGCCATGTTTTTTCCAACAGTGGGCTCTTTTTTCAAATAAAATCTTAAACAGATCCTTAATTTATCAAACATGAGAAAGCGTGTGGGCTCTGAGCACACACATTCCCAGCGACCCCGCCACTGTCCGGCGTCTGATCACCTGACAGTCACAGCTTCAGCAGCTTTACCTCACCTCCAACCCACCAGCGAAGCCTGGGGCTCCAGCTTCTCATGTCTCCACTGCCCACTCTCCCGGCTCCAGCCCTCTCTCCCAGCCACCACAGGTGCCCCCCTGCTTCTGCCCCTATTCCCCCCACAATCTGTCCTCAATACAATCCAAATACAAGTCAGGTCACCCCTCTGCGAACCCCACCCATGGCCCCTCTCACCTAGAGCACCCTCCAAAGCCTGTACCCCACCGGCTAGCCTTTTTCTGTCCTCTTCCCGACTCCACTCCAGCCTCCCTGGCCTCCCCGTGTCAGACACACCAACCACCACCCCCACCCCCCACCTCTCAGGGGCTTGACTCACTCTCCCCACTTCCTTCAGATCTTGGCTAAACACGGTTTTCTTGGAGCGGCCTTCCCCAGCCACCTGCTCCAGAACAGCCCCCCTGGGCTCCCATACCCCCTAACCCTGACTTTTTGTCTTTCCTGCTGGGAAGGTCAGCTGCAAGCCGGCAGGGGCTCGGTTTAAGGCTGGGCCACCCCCCTCTATTTAATGCAGATACTACTTGTGGAATGAACACTGAATGAATAGAGGAAGAGAAGTGTCTGCATCCAGAGTACTGGGCAGCCTGTCTGCATTTTCCTTCTCCCCAGCCGGTGTTTCCAATAAGAAGCAGACGGAGCTTGCTTGCCAAGATCCTCATACTCCTGTTCCAGGGGGCTGACATCCAAGCCACCCCCTCCGAGCCCCTGGGTGTGGCGTGGGAGGCATTCCCCTAGCTGTCTGGACATCCATCTCCTGCCAGCGAGGAGGAGGGGGCTTTGGGAGCCGGGTGGAAAGCTGAGCTCAGCTAAAGACTTGGAAGCCAGCCCTGAGTGGTCGGCAGGCACTGGGGGTGGCCTGGGGGTGAGGGGTCATAGATGATTGCCCCTCACCATCTTTGGGTACTGTAACACGGGTAGATGTGCAGCTCAGGGGCTGACAGAGGATGCACGGGTGAGACTGAGAACTGTCTTCTAGTATTTGAGTGAAGAAGGATTGGGCCCCTCTGAACAGGGTTTCTAATGGTACAAGTTAGAAGGAGGCAGACTTTCTTTGATATCTATTGGAAAGACTACCACAGTGGTGGTTAAGTTCCCCATCACTGGAGGTATGCAAGCACCTTTCAGGAATATTGTCAATGGGATTCCTGTACTGGGTGCAAGGTTAAATGAGATACTATCTCAGAACTCTTCCAACTCCAAAGATCCTCTTAAATAAAGCAACCTTTTTTTTTTTTTTTTTTTAGCAACAAACCAATAGTCAATTACTATTTATGATGGATGGGCCCCACACAGTTTAAAGTAAGCTTGCACTGGTGTGTTCATCCTTGGTTGCCTGTGGATAGCTACTTAAATAGTAATTTATCCAATCCTCATAACAATCTTAAGAAGCAGGTGTTATTATTACCCCCATTTTACGGATGAGGCCAAGGCCATCCCATCCTAGTTAAGCAATTGGGAAACAGAGGTTATCAACAAATGATAATAGCAGTAATAATAATAACTATTAAAAGTTTGCCCTCCGCCCCAGGTGCAAAACTTCTTATGCATTATCTCATTTAATCCTCAAAACAACTCTGAAGGGTAGTTATTATCATTTATCTTCATTTTCTAGGTAAGTGAAGGAAATGGCAACCCCTTGGCCTGGAAAATCTCATGTATAGCAGAGCCTGGAGGGCTGCAGTTCATGGGGTCGCAAAGAGTCGGGCACGACTGAGCGATTAACACTTGTTAACACTAACACTAATGAGGCACAGAGAGGTTAAGTATTAATAACTGACCCTGTAATAAACAGAGAAAGGCAAGAGGAAATGGGTAAGGAGAGGTCAACCTGGGACAATTATGGGAAGTCACATAGTTCGGGACCCTGGCCCCTCACCTCCCCTTCCTCCCTGGGAATCTCCTCCTAGGTCCACCCATCAGTATTGGGTGTGGTAGATATTTGATTCTTGGGGGGGCGCCCTCCCCAACAAAATTTCCAGTTCCTCCAGCGGATGACATTTGTCTTTCCACTTCCAAGGGAAAGGATCCAGGCTGGGACGGAAATGGGGGAGGGGGAGGAGGGGAGGCATTCGGATCTAGTGCTCTCAGGTCCCTCTGAGACACCCCTCCCACTAGCCTAGGGCCAGTTACCTCCAGCTGCTCCCCAGTTCGGGGCTGCCGGAGAACAGCCCGTCGCTTTAACACTGGAGAAAACTGAGGCCCGCGGAGCTGAGGTCACAGAGCTAAGCCAGGCAGCAACTGAGTGTCCATCACAGAAGTAGCTCGAGCCTGGCTTCCCCCGTGGCGCCCACCATCCTTAATTCCCAGGAAGGTCTAAGAGGTTTGCCCAGTAATCTGCCTCTGAACAGGAACCTCTTCATCCCACTGAATCTTTCCCTGGGCGCCTGCTGGGCTGGGCTGATCGAAAGAATCTACTTCGGAGCGCAGCCCTGAGCAATGTCCAGAAGTCCGAGGGTGCGAGATGGGGGTGGGGGACAGGAAACCAGACGCTGGAGACCCCTCCCGAAAGCCGGTTCCCAAACCGGTTTGGCTTCACGCATTCCAAGCAGTGCCTCCTCCCTTCCGTAGGGGATTCCTAAGGCCACGCGCAGTTCGTGCGCCCTGGACCCTCCCCAAGCCCCAGGCTTCGCAAAGGCCGGTCCGAAGGTCACCACTGTCCGGGAATCCAAAAGAGGGGTGAGGGAGGGGCTCCCGGTGGGTCCTCGGTCTTGGCGGGCGGGTGGGCTACAGGCCGCGGGCGTGTCCAAACTTACGGGGACTCGGGTCCTCGGCCCCACGCGCGGCCGAGCGCCAGCACTCGAGGACGCGCGCGGGACACAGGCGAAGCGGCGGGCGCGAGAGGCTAGAGGGGCCCGGCCCGCGGTGATCACATCTGAAGTTCAGGCGAGACCAGAACCCGGGGAGGGGGCCGCGATCGCACAGCCCCTCCGCTTCGGCTCTGACAGATAGAGACGACCCTCAGATACCCACCAACCTAGCCCCGGACGTGCCAGCCGGTTTTCCGGCGAGCGACATCTGGGTTTAAAAGTTTCGCCAAGTCTTGGGTCCTGAAGAGGCACCAGGGCCGCCCCCTTCCGCGCAGTACCGGGGGGACCGGCCCGAGCCGTGGCCAGGGGTTCGGTCTCAGTCCAACACCCCGAAGTCCTGCGGCAGGGCTACTCCGGAGCTCCGAGCGCTCTCGGGGGCGGGAGGGACGCGGAACGAGAGGGGCCCGGGGACACCGAGGGAGAAGGGGGCGCCGCGGCTCCGCACTTACCCCACGGGGTCCGCGCGCTCGGGCGCCCCGGCTCGTCGGATCATGCCGCCGTCAGCTCCGGGACCGTGAAGGCAAGGGCTCAGGCGCCGGGCGGCGCGGGCCGCGGGGGCCCGGGCGCCCGCATGCCCCTGGCGCTGCTGCCCTGGGGAAGGGCCCGGGCGGGCACCGCCGCCAGCCCCGCGCCGAGTCGGGAAGCCACCGCCGCAGCCGCCGCCGCGCTCTGGGGCCCTCGCTCCCTCCACTTCCTGTATCGGAGCGAGCGGGGCTTTCAGGAAGAGGCTGGCCTTGGTGGTCAAGGGTTTTTTTTTGTCAAAAGCCTTTCGGCAGCGGCTCGCGGCCCCGAGCCCCCCACCCCCACCCCCGGGGGCCCTCGGAAGCCCCTGCAGCCGCGCCCCCTGGGCTGGGCTGGGCAGGGCCTGGCGGCGGGCGGCGTCGGGTCGGAGCAACCAGCCGCGGGGTGCTCCCTGCGCCGCTCTGGCAGCTCCCGGAGACCGGGGAGAAAAACTTAGAGAAAAGTTTGCAGCTTGGTGGAGAGTCCCGTGGGAAGCAAGGCGCTTCCGCTCCGGACCGGCAGGTGGGGAAGCCGAGAGCTCTACGCAGAGCACTCTCGCGCTTTACCTCCTGCCCGAAGGAGGCTCAAAATGCCATAGGACAGCTCAGGCCAGAGGCAGGGCGCCTCCTCCACGTCTCTGACAGGTGGCCACGCTGCCTTCTCTTGAATGCCTCCACTGACGGTGGACTCACTGCCTCACAGGGCCGTCTGTTCTTCCATCAAGCCAGGCATCTAATTCACCTGTTCTAGGTATCACGTCTAGATCAGAGCAGAAAGAGAAAGCCAGTCAGTTTACGCAAATACAACTACAGCTACTCTAGTGGGACCAGGAGACCTCTCTTCTAAAGGCCTGGGCACTCAAAAATGCCTCCTGAGCCCGGGGTGCCCTCAGAATATCTCACAGTGACTGGTCAGCACTGACCCCTACAGAGTGACCTCAGTCTAATGCAGGGTTCCTCAGCCTCTTCACAGTTGATATTTGGGGCCAGATAATGCTTGGTTGGTGGAGCTGTCTTGTGTCTTGTAGAACGGCCTCTGCCCACTGTGCCCGTAGCATCACCCTCTCCTTGTAACAACCCCAAAACGTCTCCAGACATTGTCAAATATCCCTGGTGGCCACAATCATCCCAGTTGAGACCCTCTGGTCTAACATCTTTATTTCACAGATAAGGAAACTGAGACAAAGGAGGTGACTTGCCTGAGGCACATGGCAAGGTAAGGTGTCACAGGACTGAGGCCCAGGGCTCTGGTGAAAGCATTCGGAGGCGAGGCCTCTTTGCCCTCCCTACCCCTGCTTGCTCATCTGTAGAAGTGATATGTATAAACCGGAGGGGGTGAGGGGGGCACTCCAGGGTGCCATTATTATTAGTCCTCTGCTGTTGCTAAAACAAGCCTGTAGGCCATTCCCAGGGCTCCCTGGGCCCCAGGGTCCATCCAGCTCTCACACCTAGAATAGTCTTCCAGCTCCTTCTAGGCTGATCTGGATTGCGAGTAACCGCACTCTTCCATGGCCTCCACAAATGAAGGTTTCCTTCAGCACCCTGGTGGGCTTCCCTGGTGACTCAGATGGTAGAGAATCTGCCTTCAAGGCAGGAGACCCAAGTTCAATCCCTGGGTTGGAAAGATCCCCAGGAGAAGGAAATGGCAGTGCACTCCAGTATTCTTGCCTGGGAAATCCCATGGACAGAGGAGTCTGGCGGGCTACAGTCCATGTGGTCGCAAAAAGTTGGACACGACTTGCACTCACTTTGCTCCCTGGACCACATCTGAGAAACTCAGGACAAGCTTTTCAAAGCCCGGGTTCCATGAAACCATCTCCAGGGCTCTAACCATGTCCACCAGAGGCCTCCACAAGGCCTGCTCCTCACTTCCTCTGTGAAGACAGAACTCCTCTGGTGGGCACCAGGCGAGGCCCCGCCCTGACCTTGTTGCTGCTAACTGACGGAGGAGGATGTTGCCAAGATTGGAATCTGAGCAGCTCCCTTTAGTCACGGCCTCTGCCAAGCTAGCCCTTAGATTCCTTCCTGGGTCGCCTTTTCACTCTCAAGTCCTCACACTCCCCACTTCTCTCCCTGGAGTGAATCTGAGGACTCCTGTGGGAAGTGAAAATCTCCAGCTGTTTAGGCCTGCAAACCCCTTCCTCTACCCTCACCTTTTTTGGTTAACAGTTTGCGTTTAAGGAGTCAACCCTCCTCAGTTAAGTTCATCCGAAAATAACCAGATTCTACCCCCACTTTAGAGGACACACACTAATCTAATCTGACCAATCAGCCCTATATTCACCAGGCCCAGTGATTGCCTCATGGATGAGCACATGACCTAAGCTGGGCCAATAGGATCCCTCCCTGGGACTTTATGTTGGTACTATCAGGAAATGCCAGCAGTCTTCCCCACCACCCCCCCCCACCCCCCAACCACAAACTGGCTTTATCCAGGGAGAGCATAAGCTTGGGGCAGCCCAGTAGTTACTTGAGCCACCATGTGGTAAAATTGTGCTCAAAAGATAGTCAAGAGAGGAAAGTAATGCAGAGAGAGACTATGCCCTAATGACATCTTTTGAGGTTTTGATTCTGAGATGCTTAAAGCACCATTAGACATCTCATGTATAAGAACCAATATAGTCCTTTATATTTTCTTTCTATTTCTAAAAACTCAAGCCAAATCTCCGTCAGGTTTCTGTTAACCATCACACAAAGACTCCAAGCTGTCCGTGACTGCAGCCCCTCCTTCCACCTTCCACTCTCAGCTGGGTCTGGAGGATGTCCAGTTGTGGCAGGACTGTAGGAATGCAGAGGTCAACACTTCAACTTATTTCCCCGAAAGAGAAAAGGCTGCTTTGCCTCTCTGGGTCCTCCTGGGGTAGCTCTCACCTCCACAAGCTCCTCCACTTTCCCCTCCCTCTACTCAGATGAGGGCAAATAGGCTTGATCCGGAGGAGGAATGTGTGAATTTTCAGGGCAAAGTCACCTTCAGGAGGTTAACTCCAAACCTTGCTGGAGTTTCTGGGGACGATTAGCAAAGAAAAATATTTCACAGCACAGTCTTATTTTTCAAAATCTTGCTCTGAGTTGGATTACAGACTTTGAGGAAACAGAGCATATTTGTTCAACAGAAATTTTCCTAGTATATAGAGTAGTTAAAAGTTAGTAACTACTCTTTCCTAGTATATAGAGTAGTTAAGTTAAGAGTAGGGGCTGGAGTAAGAAGTTCAGTTCAGTTCAGTCACTCAGTCATGTCTGACTTTTTGCGACCCCATGAACCACAGCACACCAGGCCTCCCTGTCCATCACCAACTCCTGGAGTTAACCCAAACTCATGTCCATCGAGTCGGTGATGCCATCCAACCATCTCATCCTCTGTCGTCCCCTTCTCTTCCTGCCCTCAATCTTTCCCAGCATCAGGGTCTTTTCAAATGAGTCAGCTCTTCGCATCAGGTGGCCAAAGTATTGGAGCTTCAGCTTCAACATCAGTCCTTCCAATGAACACCCAGGACTGATCTCCTTTAGGATGGACTGGTTGGATCTCCTTGCAGTCCAAGGGACTCTCAAGAGTCTTCTCCAACACCACAGTTCAAAAGCATCAATTCTCCAGCACTCAGCTTTCTTCACAGTCCAACTCTCACATCCATACATGACCACAGGAAAAACCATAGCCTTGACTAGACAGACCTTTGTTGGCAAAGTAATGTCTCTGCTTTTCAATATGCTATTTAGGTTGGTCATAACTTTTCTTCCAAGGAGCAAGCGTCTTTTAATTTCATGGCTGCAATCACCATCTGCAGTGATTTTGGAGCCCCCAAAAATAAAGTCTGACACTGTTTCCACTGTTTCCCCATCAATTTCCCATGAAGTGATGGGACCAGATGCCATGATCTTCGTTTTCTGAATGTTGAGCTTTAAGCCAGCTTTTTCACTCTCCTCTTTCACTTTCATCAAGAGGCTTTTTAGTTTCTCTTCACTTTCTGCCATAAGGGTAGTGTCATCTGCATATCTGAGGTTATTGATACTTCTCCCAGCAATCTTGATTCCAGCCTGTGCTTCTTCCAGTCCAGCGTTTCTCATGATATACTCTGCATATAAGTTAAATGAGCAGGGTGACAATAGACAGCCTTGACGCACTCCTTTTCCTATTTGGAACCAGTCTGTTGTTCCATGTCCAGTTCTAGCTGTTGCTTCCTGACCTGCATACAGATTTCTCAAGAGGCAGGTCGGGTGGTCTGGTATTCCCATCTCTTTCAGAATTTTCCACAGTTGATTGTGATCCATACAGTCAAAGGCTTTGGCATAGTCAATAAAGCAGAAATAGATGTTTTTCTGGAACTCTCTTGCTTTTTCAATGATCCAGCAGATGTTGGCAATTTGATCTCTGGTTCCTCTGCCTTTTCTAAAACCAGCTTGAACATCTTGAACCAGCTTGAAGTTCACGGTTCACATATTACTGAAGCCCAGCTTGGAGAATTTTGAGCATTACTTTACTAGTGTGTGAGATGAGTGCAATTGTGTGGTAGTTTGAGCATTCTTTGGCATTGCCTTTCTTTGGGATTGGAATGAAAACTGACCTTTTCCAGTCCTGTGGCCACTGCTGAGTTTTCCAAATTTGCTGGCATGTTGAGTGCAGCACTTTCACAGCATCATCTTTCAGGATTTGAAATAGCTCAATTGAAATTCCATCACCTCCACTAGCTTTCAGGAGGCCAGGGTTCAAATCCTAGCTCTGCCACTTAGCTCCTGTGCAGCCTTAGGCAAACTACTTCACCTCTGTGTGACTCAGTTTCTTCATCTGTCAGATGGGATAGTAATAGCACCTACCTCATAGGGATTCTGTGACTGTTGCATGAACTAATGTAGGTAAGGGACTTAGAACAGACCCTGGCATGTAGTAAGTACTCAATAAGTATTAACAATTATTTGTGCTATGACTAAGCACAATGAATCAGTCAACTCTCACAGGTACTTCTGATTAGGATAACTTGAGTATGACTTAAGTAGTAAAGAAATCGCCTGCAATCTAGGAGAAGCAGAAGAAACAGCTTTAGTCCTTGGGTTGGGAAGATCCCCTGGAAAAGGGACAGGCTACCCACTCCAGTATTCTTGGGTTTCTCTGGTGGCTCAGATGGTAAAGAATCCGCCTCCAATGCGGGAGACCTGGGTTCAATCCCTGGGTTGGGAAGATCCCTTGGAGGAGGGTGTGGCAAACCACTCCAGTATTCTTGCCTGGAGAATCCCATGGACTGAGGAGCCTGGCGGGCTACAGTTGCATGTGCAAGAGGAGGATTTAGTAAATGTGTAGTGGGAAGTAGCAGGGACTGTGCTATCCCTCTTAGATCTATTATCTTCCTCAGCCTGAAGACGAGAAGGAGTGGTTACCAGACCCAGAAGCAGAGATTCCTGTCCTGTAGAATGATCACTTAGGGAGCGGACCAAGGACCCTCAGTCTAGGGATGCAGCCAGGAAAATAATCCAAATAATCTCCCTCCACCTAACCTCCAGCAAGCAGTAGGCCCTGCAGTCGCTAAACTCAGCTGGAAGCCAGAGGGCTTGGGAGCCTATTGGTCAGTCCCTATAGGTGTGGAGTCCCTCTGGGTCAGACTCCTGGGGTGTGGGGAAGGACTGGGGTCAGGGAGGGCAGGAGGGCAAAACTGTGGAATCAGACAAAATGAGGTCAAATCTTACCGGACTTTGGCAGGCACTCTTGGGCAAATCAGCCAAGGGACCAGACAGATGAGTGAAACCATCTTGGATCCTCTGGACCAGCCCATCTGCTAGCCAAATATCATGCAGTGACCTCTATCAATGTCACATGGACCAGGAGAATCAAGGGACAAGTCCTACCTGAATTCTTGACTGGAACAATTGTGAAATATAATAAAAATGTTTGGGGCAATTTTGTTTTGCAAAAATAGACACAGAAAACAGCTCTCTTCCTGAGGCTTTTCCATCTTCTTCTGACCACCTCCCCCTACCAGAGCTCCAACATTTCTGTTCCCTGTTACCCTGGTGAAATATGATGAAAGTGGTGGAGAAAAACTTTATTATTGCAAAATCACTCAGTATCTTTCAGGTCAGCCAGGAACACAGTGTCTGCAGTGACTGGGTAGGGGCTGGAGTGACCTGAGAACCTGGCTCTGGAGGAAGCCTCTTCTCAGCTCTCCCCAGCAGACGCCCAGCAGGAATGAGGGCCTGTGCATAAAGGGCCTTACAATTTTAAAGAAGAGTAAAAACTGGGACTCGGAATTTTTATAGGACTGTATCAGATTTCTGAAACACGACCCTGACTAAAGAAGCATTTCCAAAAGCCCAGTTGTCCTATGGATGCTGGCTGAGGATCTGACCACACCTGTACCTTCAGCCGCTCTGAGACTCCATGTGGCAGGAAGGTGACTCTGACTCATGTGAAGGTGTGCCTAGTGGAACCCACAGGTGCACAGGGATTCCATAGGATCCAGAAGGGATGGGATCCTGACAGATAATGTTTGGCCCTGGTGGCTCAGATGTTAAAGAATCTGCCTGCAATGTGGGAGACCCAGGCTCAATCCCTGGGTCAGGAAGATCCCCTAGAGAAGGGAATGGCTACCCACTCCAGTATTCTTGCCTGGAGAATCCCATGGACAGAGGAACTTGGTGGGGTTCAGTCCATGGGGTCACAAAGAGTCGGATACGACTGAGCGACTAACACCCTTTTCTGTCCCCTAGAACCAAGCAGGATATCTTTAGTCCCAGTCTCCGGCATTCTGCCTCATTGACCTCTCTCTGCAGGTCCCCGTCTTTCTCCCCTTCTCTCTGCAGACAGACAACCCCACAACCCCCAAGTCTCCAGGTCTCAGTTACCCCTGTATAGAGACTGACTAGCATCCCATAGTCCCGATTCCCAATTCTCTGGAGATAACATCTGATTATTGTCTTGGCTGTGAGGGGTTGGCAATCTCAGAGAGCAAGGGTGCTCATGAGCTGAGGACACACCCCAACAAACTTTTAAAGCAACCTCCAACCTGGATTATTGGGGCAGCTTCTTGTCTGGTCTCCCACTTGCCCTCGGCCAGCCCCACTCATCACTGTGGCAGAAACTGAAAGCTTTCAAGATCTTTCTTAAAGAACCTCTCTCTTGCCCAGTCACTGCATTGGTTCATCTGACTCCAGGTTCCTCTCTGAAGCCTGCATGCTCCCTACTAAAACACCCTCTTAAACCACACTTGTTACATATTTCTAGACACTACGATGTTCTCATGCCTCTGTTATCCTTAGCATGAGAGTGCCAGCTCCCTAGGAGCAGGAAATATGCCCTCTTTAAAAAAAATTTTTTCTCTCCCCTCATAATCTTCAGTGGAGGGATTTGCAAACAGCAGGCACTTAATAATCTCTTATTGTCTAAATAAAAAGACTTGTAACCAAGGAGAAAGCCTGCTCTATTTCTGAGTCCTGTGTCATTGTTTGATTTGTCCCTGCTTTGTGCTGCCAGGTTCCTATGCAATTTTGCTCTTTACAGCATCGGACCTTGCTTCTATCACCACTCACACCCACAACTGGGTATTGTTTTTGCTTTGGCTCCATCCCTTCATTGTTTCTGGAGTTACTTCTCCACTGGTCTTCAGTAGCATATTGGGCACCTACTGACCTGGGGAGTTCCTCTTTCAGTATCCTATCATTTTGCCTTTTCATACTGTTCATGGGGTTCTCAAGGCAAGGATACTGAAGTGGTTTGCCATTCCCTCTCCAGTGGACCACATTTTGTCAGACCTCTCCACCATGACCCGTCCATCTTGGGTGGCCCCACACAGCATGGCTTAGTTTCATTGAGTTAGACCAGGCTGTGGTCCTTGTGATCAGATTGGCTACTTTTCTGTGGTTACAGTTTCAGCGTGTCTGCCCTCTGATGCCTCTCGCAACACCTACTGTCTTGGGTTTCTCTTACCTTGGACGTGGGGTATCTCTTCACAGCTGCTCAAGCAAAATGCCCCCTCTGCTCTTTCATATGTATTGGTATAAAACAGTACACAGTTGCGGATGTGACTGGTGATAGAAACAAGGTCCGATGCTGTAAAGAGTAATATTGCATAAGAACCTGGAATGTTAGGTCCACGAATTAAGGCAAATCGGAAGTGGTCAAACAGGAGATGGCAAGAGGGAACGTCGACATTCTAGGAATCAGCAAACTAAAATGGACTGGAATGGGTGAATTTAACTCAGATGACCATTATATCTACTACTGTGAGCAGGAATCCCTCAGAAGAAATGGAGTAGCCATCACAGTCAACAACAGAGTCTGAAATGCAGTACTTGGATGCAGTCTCAAAAACGACACAATGACCTCTGTTCGTTTCCAAGGCAAACCATTCAATATGATGGTAATCCAAGCCTATGCCCCAACCAGTAACGCTGAAGAAGCTGAAGTTGAACGGTTCTATGAAGACCTACAAGACCTTTTAGAACTAACACTCAAAAAAGATGTCCTTTTCATTATAGGGGACTGGAATGCAAAAGTAGGAAGTCAAGAAACACCTGGAGTAACAGGCAAGTTTGGCCTTGGAGTACAGAATGAAGCAGGGCAAATGCTAACAGAGTTCTGCAAAGAGAAAGCACTGGTCATAGCAAACACCCTCTTCCACAAAAGAAGATTCTACACATGGACATCACCAGATGGTCAACACCAAAATCAGATTGATTATGTTCTTTGCAGCCAAAGATGGAGAAGCTCTATACAGTCAGCAAAAACAAGACCAGGAGCTGACTGTGGCTTAGATCATGAACTCCTTATTACCAAATTCAGACTTAAATTGAAGAAAGTAGGGAAAAACACTAGACCATTCAGATATGACCTAAATCAAATCCCTTATGATTATACAGTGGAAGTGAGAAATAGACTTAAGGGACTAGATCTTATAGACAGAGTGCTGATGAACTATGGACAGAGGTTTGTGACATTGTACAGGAGACAGGGATCAAGACCATCCCCATGGAAAAGAAATGCAAAAAAGCAAAATGGCTGTCTGGGGAGGCCTTACAAATAGCTGTGAAAAGAAGAGAGGCGAAAAGCAAAGGAGAAGAGGAAAGATATTCCCATTTGAATGCAGAGTTCCAGAGAATAGCAAGGAGAGATAAGAAAGCCTTCCTCAGTGATCAATGCAAAGAAATAGAGGAAAACAACAGAATGCGAAAGACTAGAGATCTCTTCAAGAAAATTAGAGATGCCAAGGGAACATTTCATGCAAAGATGGGCTCGAAAAAGGACAGAAATGGGATGGACCTAACAGAAGCAGAAGATATTAAGAAGAGGTGGCAAGAATACACAGAAGAACTATACAAAAAAGATCTTCACTACCAAGATAATCATGATGGTGTGATAACTCACCTAGAACCAGACATCCTGGAATGTGAAGTCAAGTGGGCCTTAGAAAACATCACTACGAACAAAGCTAGTGGAGGTGATGGAATTCCAGTTGAGCTATTTCAAATCCTGAAAGATGATGCTGTGAAAGTGCTGCACTCAACATGCCAGCAAATTTGGAAAACTCAGCAGTGGCCACAGGACTGGAAAAGGTCAGTTTTCATTCCAATCCCAAAGAAAGGCAATGCCAAAGAATGCTCAAACTACCACACAATTGCACTCATCTCACACACTAGTAAAGTAATGCTCAAAATTCTCCAAGCTGGGCTTCAGTAATATGTGAACCATGAACTTCCAGGTGTTCAAGCTGGTTTTAGAAAATGCAGAGGAACCAGAGATCAAATTGCCAACATCCGCTGGATCATGGAAAAAGCAAGAGAGTTCCAGAAAAACATCTATTTCTGCTTTATTGACTATGTCAAAGCCTTTGACTGTGTGGATCACAATCAACTGTGGAAAATTCTGAAAGAGATGGGAATACCAGACAACCCGACCTGCCTCTTGAGAAACATGTATGCAGGTCAGGAAGCAACAGCTAGAACTGGACATGGAACAACAGACTGGTTCCAAATAGGAAAAGGAGTGCGTCAAGGCTGTCTATTGTCACCCTGCTCATTTAACTTATATGCAGAGTACATCATAAGAAACGCTGGGCTGGAAGAAGCACAAGCTGGAATCAAGATTGCTGGGAGAAATATTAATAACCTCAGATATGCAGATGACACCACCCTTACGGCAGAAAGTGAAGAGGAACTAAAAAGCCTCTTGATGAAAGTGAAAGAGGAGAGTGAAAAAGCTGGCCTAAAGCTCAACATTCAGAAAACGAAGATCATGGCATCTGGTCCCATCACTTCATGGGAAATAGATGGGGAAACAGTGGACTTTATTTTTTGGGGCTCCAAAATCACTGCAGATGGTGATTGCAGCCATGAAATTAAAAGATGCTTGCTCCTTGGAAGGAAAGTTATGACCAACCTAGATAGCATATTAAAAGGCAAAGACATTACTTTGCCAACAAAGGTCTGTCTGGTCAAGGCTATAGTTTTTCCAGTGGTCATGTATGGATGTGAGAGTTGGACTGTGAAGAAAGCTGAGTGCCAAAGAATTGATGCTTTAGAACTGTGGTGTTGGAGAAAACTCTTGAGAGTCCCTTGGACTGCAAGAAGGTCCAACCAGCCCATCCTAAAGGAGATCAGTCTGGGGTGTTTATTGGAAGGACTGATGTTGAAGCTGTAACTCCAGTACTCATGTGTGGCCACCTCATGTGAAGAGCTGACTCATTGGAAAAGACCCTGATGCTGGGAGGGATTGGCGGCAGGAGGAGAAGGGGACGATAGAGGATGAGATGGTTGGATGGCATCACCGACTTGAAGGACATGAATTTGGGTAAACTCCAGGAGTTGGTGATGGGCAGGGAGGCCTGGCGTGCTGCAATTCATGGGGTTGCAAAGAGTTGGACATGACTGAGCGACTGAACTGAATTGAACTGAACTGTGCTATCAGAAGATGAACTAAAATTAGGGTCACGAATGTCCTTAACTGGGACTTCCCTTGTGGTCCAGTGGATAAGGCTCCACGTTCTCAATGTGGGGGACCAAGTTTTGATCCCTGGTCAGGAAACTAGAATCTTCTTGCTGCAACAAGAGATCCCTCATGCCTCAGCTAAGACCCTATGCAGCCAAATAAGTGTTAGGGGGAGAAAAGAATGTCTTTAATTCATACAGTCTACAAATTATGATACCAGTGAGACTCTGGGAGGACATGGAAGACCTGTCCTTGAGGAGATTTCAAACTAGTGGAATGAGATATGCCATAGGAGGATGCTTTTGGGTTTGAGTGACAGGAAACCTTGACTCTAAGTGGACCAAAGGAAATGTCTCATATAACTCACAGCCCAGGTTAGGGAAATGCATCTGTTATCTCAGTACAGTTCAGTCACTCAGTCACGTCTGACTCTTTGCGACCCCATGGACTGCAGCCCACCAGGCTTCCCTGTCCATCACGAACTCCCAGAGGTTACTCAAACTCATGTCCATTGAGTTGGTGATGCCATCCAACCATCTCATGCTCTGTCGTCCCCTTCTCCTCCCACCCTCAATCTTTCCCAGCATCAGGGTCTTTTCTAATGAGTCAGTTCTTCGCATCAGGTGGCCAAAGCATTGGAGTTTCAGCTTCAGCATCAGTCCTTCCAATGAATATCCAGGAATGATTTCCTTTAGGATGGACTGGTTGGATCTCCTTGCAGTCCAAGGGACTCTCAAGAGTCTTCTTCAACGCCGCAGTTCAAAAGCATCAATTCTTTGGCATTCAGCTTTCTTTATAGTTCAACTCTCACATCCATATATGACTACTGGAAAAGCCAAAGCTTTGACTAGATGGACCTTTGTTGGCAATGTCTCTGCTTTTTAATATGCTGTCTAGGTTGGTTATAACTTTCCTTCCAAGGAGTAAGCGTCTTTTAATTTCATGGCTGCAGTCACCATCTGCAGTGATTTTGGAGCCGCTCCAAATAAAGCCTGTCACTGTTTCCATTGTTTCCCCGTCTATTTGCCATGAAGTGATGGGACCAGTTGCCATGATCTTAGTTTTCTGAATGTTGAGTTTTAAGCCAACGTTTTCACTTTCCTCCTTCTCTTTCATCAAGAGGCTCTTTAGTTCTTCTTTGCTTTCTGCCATAAGGGTCGTGTCATCTGCATATCTGAGATTATTGATGTTTCTCCCAGCAATCTTGATTCCAGCTTGTGCTTCATCCAGTCCAGCATTTCTCATGATGTACTCTACATATAAAGAAAGCAGAGTGCCAAAGAACTGATGCTTTGAATTGTGGTGTTGGAGAAGACTCTTGAGAGTCCCTTGGACGAGATCCAACCACTCCATCCTAAAGGAAATCAGTTCTGAATATTCATTGGAAGGACTGATGCTGAAGCTGAAACTCCAATACTTTGGCCACCTGATGTGAAGAACTGACTCATTTGAAAGGACCCTGATGCTGGGAAAGATTGAGGGCGGGAGGAGAAGGGAACAACAGAGGATGAAATGGTTGGACGGCATCACCAACTAAATGGGCATGAGTCTGAGCAAACACTGGGAGTTGGTAATAATGGACAGGGAGCCCTGGTATGCTGCAGTCCATGGGGTCGCAAAGAGTCAGACACGACTGAGTGACTGAACTGAACTGAACTGTGCATATAAATTAAATAAGCATGATGGCAATATACAGCCTTCTTATCTATTGCTATTATCTATTACCTCAAACTTAGTGACTTCAGTTCAGTTCAGTTCAGTTCAGTTGCTCAGTCATGTCCGACTCTTTGCGACCCCATGAATCGCAGCACGCCAGGCCTCCCTGTCCATCACCATCTCCCGGAGTTCACTCAGACTCATGTCCATCGAGTCCGTGATGCGATCCAGCCATCCCATCCTCGATCGTCCCCTTCTCCTCTGCCCCCAATCCCTCCCAGCATCAGAGTCTTTTCCAATGAGTCAACTCTTCACATGAGGTGGCCAAAGTACTGGAGTTTCAGCTTCAGCATCATTCCCTACAAAGAAATCCCAGGGTTGCTCTCCTTCAGAATGGACTGGTTGGATCTCCTTGCAGTCCAAGGGACTCTCAAGAGCCTTCTCCAACACCACAGTTCAAAAGCATCAATTCTTCGGTGCTCAGCTTTCTTCACAGTCCAACTCTTGCATCCATACATGACCACAGGAAAAACCATAGCCTTGCCTAGACGGACCTTAGTCGGCAAAGTAATGTCCCTGCTTTTGAATATGCTATCTAGGTTGGTCATAACTTTTCTTCCAAGGAGTAAGCGTCTTTTAATTTCATGGCTGCAGTCACCATCTGCAGTGATTTTGGAGCCCCCAAAAATAAAGTCTGACACTGTTTCCACTGTTTCCCCATCTATTTCCCATGAAGTGATGGGACCAGATGCCATGATCTTCGTTTTCTGAATGTTGAGCTTTAAGCCAACTTTTTCACTCTCCTCTTTCACTTTCATCAAGAGGCTTTTTAGTTCCTCTTCACTTTCTGCCATAAGGGTGGTGTCATCTGCATATCTGAGGTTTGATATTTCTCTTAGCACAGCATATTTATTATCTCACAGTCTCTGTGACTCGGGATTCTTAGCACAATTTTGATGGTTGCCTCTGCTTAAGGGTCTCTCATGAGGCTGTTGTCAAGGTGTCAGCCAGGGCTGGGGTCTCAGCTGAAGGCTCAGCTTGGAAACGGTCTGCTTCCAAACTCACTTGACTGTTGGTAGGACAGTTCCTTGAGGGGCCTCGGTTCCTTGCCTGCTGTTGGCTGAAGGCCACCTTCATGTCCATTCCTGGACATATGGAAATGTCTAATATGGCCATTTGTTTCATTAATGCACCCTTAGAAGGTAATGGAGAAAGTCTGCCAGAAATGTGGAAGTCTGAGCCTTGTACCACCTAATCATCATCATTGCCCTATTCTTTTAGAAACAAGTCATAAGTCCTGCCTACACTCAGCAGGAAAGGCTTAAACAAAGATATGAAGACCAAGCAAGGACTATTTGGAACCATCTTGGATGCTGCATAGTAAAAAGACTCAACATTACCATCAGTCACTTAGGTTTGGTCCCTCTTTCTGCTCTGGCCTCCTCAGTGTTGACTTCAACCTCAGGCTGGTTCTCCTATGATTCTAAGACAGCTTCCAATGGCAGTTGACATCATGCTCTATGAGGCCATCCTGCTAGAGAGGGGAAAAGCCTGTTTCCAAAGCATGCAACTGAAGTCCTTCAGTATGATTGGCCAACTTAGGCCACACGTCTAGCTGAGTCATCTGGAGAATGTCACACACCAGTTGGCTTAGGTTGATTAAGATCCACACTTGGTCCTGGGCTTGGAGATGACCTTCCTTCAGATCATGTTGGGGAATGGTTGAAACCCTAGCAAAATTAAGAGAAGGAAGAAGAGAATGGATGTAGGGTAGACAGCCAACAATGTCAACTGCATCTGCATAGGGATGACCAGAAAAACAAGGTCATATGCGAGGAAATATTTACATGTGGCTTATTGTTATATTCATTATTTTGATTGTGGTGATGGCTTGATTGGTATTTACATATATTGACATCAAATATACACCTTTAACATGTACAATTCTTGTATGTCAATTTTACTTCTAAAAAGCTACTTCTGAAAGTATGTATTTTCTTTAGACATTATGCTATGAAAAGCACAAAGAAATCAAGCAAATATTCTTCCAGTCTTCAAAAACTATTGTTTAATTATATAGAGAAGTCCTCATGTCATCAATGAATGAGTACAGTTCTGAATGCATATTTATTGTTTTGCTTTGGTTATATCCATTAGTGTAAATTAAAGTGTGTTATTTGCAACATTCCTGTCATTCATCAGTTGCAACCATAGCATTGGTTACAGATTCAAGAGTTTAGTGAAAAGCAGTGAAAGCATTCTGTAAGAGTCAATAGGCTATGGGTGTACATGAGTTCCCAATCCTGAACCCCCCTCCCACCTCCCACCCCATATCATCTCTCTGGATCATCCCCATGCACCAGCCCCAAGCACCCTGTATCCTGTATTGAACATAGACTGGTGATTCGTTTCTTACATGATAGTATACATGTTTCAATGCCATTCTCCCAAATCATCCCACCCTCTCCCTCACAATGTATGGCAAAACCAATACAGTATTGTAAAGCAAAATAAAGTAAAAAAAAAAAAGAGTCAATAGGCTGTGTGGAATTCATAGTAGACTGTTGTCTATGTATTATTTAAGAAAACAAAGCCATTAGTTAGATGTATAATTCAAGTTGCTCTGACAGTGTGGTTCATAAAGATTCAGCAATGGGGAATCATTTCTCAAGAAGAACATTTTCTTTCTTTGCTGCCTCTCTGTCCGAGTAAAGGATGACCCGGGAGCCCTGAAGGCGGAGGCAGGCCTTAGAGAGCCTTGAAGGATGCAGCCTTCTCTCCAGCTGCAGGCAGCTGGCTCAGGAAAGGCTCTCGCTTGCCTGGTTTGCATGTCCTTCCTCTTGGCAGCATGGGGAGTGAGGGAATGGAAAGAGGCTTTGAAACAGTGACCTCTGAGAAACGAATCCACATTTTTGACGGGAGGCCAGACCACTGAGCATTAACAGCTCATCATCTGTTAAGCTGGCTCATCTCACTGGAAGGCAAGCCAGGAAGTAGAAGATCTTCTCTGGAAAGCAGAGCTCCTACTGTGTGCCAGGTCCTGTGACCCTACTGTGTGTCAAGGTGGAGAAAGGGCTCCAAGGGTGAGGACACAAAGGACATGATTTCTGCCCTCTCCTCGTGTTCCAAGTGATAGTCTTTAACTTTGTCTGATTCATCCATGGGTGTCCAGACTAGGGGCTCAGAACAGTTGAATAAAAAGACTAAACCTGTATATACAGTGTATTAGTCATTCATTGATGTGTAACAAATTAGCCCCAGATTTAACAGCAATAAACTTTTTTTTTTTTTTTGAAATCATACCCAGTTTCCTTGGGTTAGGAATTCAGAAGCAGCTTAACTGCTTGGATCTGACTTGGGATCTCTCATGAGGTTGTAGTCAAGGTGAAGTTAGGCAGCTGTTTTGTGCTATGAGGCAGAATCTATATCCTGAGGAAGAAAGAGCCACCACAGATAAAGAGATTGACTGCCTGGTGCCATAGAGTGCCCCAACAGGTCAGAATGAGCACCCTTGTCTTCTTCTACATGAGACAGAAATAAAATCCTATCCTGTTTAAGCCACTGGTCTTTTGTGGATTTCTAGAGGAAGGTTCCAACAGGCAGAAATAAGGGAAGGGCATCCCAGGGGGAGGTGAAAGCTGTATGACGAGAGGCCTGGAGGTAGGACCTTACTTAGCTGTCAAGATAGTAATGAGGGGAAAATGAGTTACTGCTGAAGAAAGCTGAAGTGCCCACCACTGAGAGGAGCTGGAAACGCTCACCATAGTTCATCCTCCTCATTTGTTTTTGCCTTGAGGGCGCGGAGTGTATTTTTAAAAAATATATTTTATTATTTATTTATTTGCGCTGTGCTGGGTCTTTGTTGCTGTGTAGGCCTTTCTCTAGTGGCTGCAAGTGGTAGCTACTCTCTGTCTGTGGTGAGGTGTGAACATTGTGGTGGCTTCTCTTGTTGCAGAGCGCAGTCTCTAGGAAGCGGGGGCTTCAGTAGTTCCAGCTCCCGGGCTGTACAGTACAGGCTCAATAGTTGTGGCACACAGACTTAGTTGCTCCAAGGCCTGTGGGATCTTCTCAGACTAGGGATAGAACCAGTGACTCCTGCATTGGTGAAAGTGAAAGTCGCTCAGTCGAGTCCCAGTCTCTGAGACAGTCCATGGAGTTCTCCAGGCCAGAATACTGGAATGGGTAGCCTTTCCTTTCTCCAGGGGATCTTCCCAACCCAGGGATCGAACACAGGCCCCCTGCACTGCAGGCAGATTCTTTACCAGCTGAGCCACCAGAGAAGCCCAAGAATACTGGAATGGGTAGCCTATCCCTTCTCCAGGGGATCTTCCCGACCCAGGAATTTAACCAGGTCTCCTGCATTTCAGGCCGATTCTTTACCAACTGAGCTGTCAGGGAAGCCCCTCCTGCATTGGTAGGCTCTTTACCACTGAGCCACCAGGCAAGTCCCAAAGATCATATCTTAAACCTCTGTACAGTGCACTCGGCGAAAAAGATGTTCTATCACGATGTGGGAGAGAGGCCATGATTTATTTCTGTTTCACTTCTCCCTTTGGGGCTATTTACTTCCTCTGAAAATCAAGTGTGGTGTCAAGGCATCTTCCTCATGAGAAAACCCAGGGTGTTTCCTTTAGAATCATGGGTTTGCAACAAGTTGGGCTGAGTAAGAGGAAACCTGAGCCAGCACTGGTCTTCTTGGCCACAGTCCCAACCTGGGCCTCTGCTGCCATCCCAGGGGAGAGTCCCCAGAGGGGTGTGTACCCTGCAGGAGGCTCCTGGGACCTCAGGTTAAGAACACTCCTCACTGTGGACTCCCTGCCTTCAGGAGATGCTGGGTGGTGGGGTGGGTGCTGAGATGATGCGTGCTCTGGCCGCTTCAAAACCACACAGTGCAGTTCCCTTTCAGTGACACTCTTGCCCTCTGTGTGACCTTGGAGAAGTTTCTTAGCCTCTCTGCGCCCACGTTTCTTTTTCTGGAGGATATGTGGAAGCCTACCTCACAGCTGCTTGTGAAGATTGTATGGACGGTGCCTCCCTGTGTGTTGAGTAGCAGGCTTGTGATAAATGTCAGTTTCCCTTCATTGACTTATTTTTTGTTTTTTTCCCTTGTGCTGTCCTGTGCTTAGTCACTTCAGTCCTGTCTGACTCTGTGACCCCATGGACCATAGCCCACCAGGCTCCTCTGTCCATGGGGATTCTCCAGGCAAGAATACTGGAGTGGGTTGCCATGCCCTCCTCCAGAGGATCTTCCCAACCCTGGGATCAAACCCAGGACTCCCGCATTGCAGGCAAATTTTTTTACCCTCTCAGCCACCAGGGAAGCCCTTTTATTTTTTTCCCTTATTGATTTTTTAAAAATTTATTTTTATTTTTGGCTGCACTGGGTCTTTGTTGTTGAGCTTGGGCTTTCTCTAGTTGCGGCAAGTGGGGGCTAGTCTCTTGTTGCGGAGCTCAAGCTCTGGGTCATGCAGGCTCAGTAGCCGGTGGTACATGGGTTTTGTTACCCTGTGTGATCTTCCAAGACCAGGGACTAAACTGGTGTCCTCTGCATTGTAAGGCAGATTCTTAACCACTGGACCACCAGGGAACCCGTCCCCCACTTATTGATTTTTGTAAGTGAAGAATGGATGCCCACTCCAAGGACTCTGCGGTGCCTCCCACCCCATGCTCTTCCCCTGACAGGGTTGCCAAGATGTGTGTTAAAGGAAGTTTGAGTTCAATTCAGCTGCTATTAATTAATGCTGCCTCCTTAGACAAGGTGATGCTGAGGACCAGAAAGGAAGGCGTGGGGTCCCTGCCTTTCAGGGGGTGTCATCCACGGAAGCCTCGGCCACTGGCATTGCAGTGTGTGACCCTCACAGGGGTCTGGGCCTAGGGCAGGGCTGGCTACACGATTTGCAGGACTAAGCGCAAAATGAAAATGTATGAACCCTTGGCTCCAAACCAATACAATATTGTAAAGTAATTAACCTTCAATTAAAATAAATAAATTTATATTAAAGTGATGCAGATTTCAAGACAATAGCAGTAGAACATTAAACCGAGCACAAGAACGTCTATGTGCAGGATCTTCTAAGCATGGGCTCTGTGGATGCCCAGGCCATACACCTGTGAGCCTGGCCCTGGCCTGGGGTGACCAAGCACCTTAGATGGTCCCAGCCTGAGGGGTTTCCCAGGACAGGGGAAGGTGCCAGCTTGCTCGTAGCATCTCTACCCTGCTCAGCCCCTGGGAGCCTCGCTGGCCCTGCGGGCCCCTCAGCCCCTACCCCAACCAGCTCTGTGGCCCTGAGGCCCACGTCAGCAGTGGTTTGTGGGTCAGGAGCCCCACAGGAGGTGCTCTGGCTCTTGGATCTAGGGTGCACCCTCTCCGTGTGCCTGGCCGTGCTCCCCAGCCCTGGACTCTGCTGCCCAGACAGCTGGCTCTGACCCCCATGCACTGCGCCTCCTCCCGGCCCCAAGGCAGCATGTGGCGAGTGGTAAAGAAAACAGTCTTCATGATCCTCGTTAAAGAGCAGGCAGGCCTTATTCAAGGAGGACCACTGCCGTGGGGTCTTGAACCTGTCCGATCTGAACAGAGCAAAGGAAAGTGGGAGCAGGGTGGGAGTCAGTGGATGGGATACTACTAAGAGGAAATATCAAGAGTCAGAGGGATTCTGACTGAGCTGACCTAACAAGATTCCTACTGAAGGCAGGCAGTGCGGTTAAACATCACCTGGAGTCAGGGGGGATGAAAAACTGGATCAGGTATCAAGAGTTATCAGTATGGAGGATGGGGGATCTGGCTAAACTGACTTAGCAGGATTCTTGCTAAAATTTGACAGTGCATCTCTGTGTTTTATTTGGCTTTGTTTGTTCATTTATTATTATTATTTTTTTAAATATTTGGCATATGAATGAAATCATATGGTATTTGCTTTTTTCTGTTTGACTCCTTTCACTTAACATAATACACTCAAGGTCCATTCATGTTGTCACAAATGGCAAGATTCCATCTTGCCATTTGTATATGTATATACATACATATATACATATACATACACATATACATATACATACATATATACAATACATATATATATATGTATTGGGCTTGCCTTGTAGCTCAGCTGGTAAAGAATCTGCCTGCAATGCGGGAGACCCGGGTTCGATCCCTGGGTTGGGAAGATCTCCTAGAGAAGGGAACGGCTACCCACTCCAGTATTCTAGCCTGGAGACTTAATCCATGGGGTCGAAAAGAGTCGGACATGACTGAGTGACTTTCACTTTCCTATTTATATATTTATCCCTCCTCACTTAATGGGCAGTGGCTTCCATATCTTGGCTACTGTAAAAAATGTTGTGATGAACGTAAGGGTGTATGTATCTTTAAAAAAATTATTTATTAATTATTTTTGGCTGCCTTGGGTCTTTGTTGCTGTGCATGGGCTTTCTCTAGTTTGGGCAAGCAGGGGCTACTCTAGTCGTGGGCCACGGACTTCTCATTGTGGTGGCTTCTCTTGTTGTGCAGCACTGGCTATAGGCACTCAAACTTCGGTAGCTGGCAGCCCTCAGGCTCTAGAGCATGTAAGCTTCAGAAGTTGTGGTACACAGGCTTTGTTGCCCAGCAGCAGGCGGAAGCTTCCCGGACCAGGGATTGAACCAACGTTCCGTGCATTGCCAGGCAGATTATTAACCGCTGGACCACCAGGGAAGTCCACAGACATCTTTTTGAATTAGTGTCTTTGTATTCTTTGAGTAAATACCCAGACATGGGATAGCTGGGTTGCAATATGGTAGTTCTAGTCTTAAATTTTGAGGAGCCTCCACGCTGTTTTCCATAGTGACTGCACCAATTTATATTCTTACCAATAGTGTATGAGGGTTATCTTTTCTCCACATCCTTGCCAATACCTTTTTATTTCTTGCCTTTTTGATAATAGCCGCTCTAACAGGTGTGAGGTGATATCTCATTGTGGTTTTGATTGTATTTCTGATAGTAATTGAACATTTTTCCATGTGCTTTCTGGTTGTCTGTATGTCTTCCTTGGAAACATGTCTATTTGGGTCTTCTGTCCTTTTAAAATATAGGTTTTTTGCTGTTGAGTTGCTAAATCCTTTATATATTTTGGATATTAATCCCTTGTTGGATACAAGATTGGCAAATGTCTTCTCCCATTTGGAAGGCTGCCTTTTCATTTTATTGATGGTCTCATTTGGTGTGCAAAAGCTTCTCAGCTTGATGTACTCCTCTTTGTTTGGAGCACCCAGGTGGCACACTGGTAAAGAATCCACCTGCCAGGTCAGGAGATACAAGAGATATGGGTTTGTTCCCTGGGTTGAGAAGATCCCCTGGAATAGGAAATGGCAACCCACTCCAGGATTCTTGCCTGGAAAATTCCATGGACAGAGGAGCCTAGCAGGCTACAGTTCATGAGGCAGCAAAGAGTTGGACACGACTGAGCGAACCCACACACACAGCCTTCTTCTTTAGTGAGCATACTGCTCACTTCCTTACAGGAGTTTTATGGTTTCAGGTCTTACATTCCATTTTGAGTTGATTTTTGTGTACGGTATGAGATAGTGTTGACGGAAAAAATAAACACTACCTAAAAGTTGACTTATGTTTTATTTGGGGAACTTGCTGAGGACTATGGGGCTTCCCTGGTGGCTCAGACAGTAAAGAATCTGCCTGCAATGCAGGAGACCCGAGTTCGATCCCTGGGTGGGAAAGATCCCCTGGAGAAGGGAATGGCAACCCCCTCCAGTGTTCTTGCCTGGGGAATCCCATGGACAGAGGAGCCTGGCGGGGTGTAGTCATGGGGCTGCAAAGAGTCAGACATGACTGAGCAACTAAGCACCGCACAGCACAGCGCTGAGGCCTCTGGCCAGAGAAGCAGTCTTAGATTTGCTCTGAGGGCTGTTCCAAAGCGGTAGGAGAGGACTCAGAATGTGTAGAAATGTTTGCTGAAAAAGTCCCCCAAAACCCATCTAGCTGAAGGGGACGACCGAGGATGAGATGGCTGGATGGCATCACGGACTCAATGGACGCGAGTCTGAGTGAACTCCGGGAGATGGTGATGGACAGGGAGGCCTGGCGTGCTGCGATTCATGGGGCTGCAAAGAGTCGGACTCGACTGAGCGACTGAATTGAACTGAACCGAACTGAACATCAAATGATTACTACTAATCACACACACACACACACACACACACACACACACACACACACAAACTCAAGTTAATGATTTTAATGCTTTCCTACATATCAGAAGATGCAAGAATCTGGGCTCATTGAAATTACTCCTTTGATATGCACCTGGGGCCAGTATTCCTGTTTTTCTCCATCCTGAATTCCCCTTCTGGTGCAGCACTGGGCTGGCTGGATTGGTGTGGGCGACACTTGTGGTTTACTGAAATGGCAGACAACATTGTTTTCATCTACAAAATATTTGAACATCTCTGTCATATTTTCTCCTGGTTATTCATTGACTCTTTTTAAATGATGAAATGTTTGCTGTGATTAGAATGTGTCCCCTTCTGCATGGCTCATGTGTGGGCATGATATTTCCCAGCCTGATTCCTGACTGTCCTTATCCCTGAAGGCTCAGCTTGAGTCAACGTCTCCCCGACTGGGAGAAGGACTGGGTACCCCTTCTCTGTGCTCTTGCCTCCTGTGTTCACTCCCTCCCAGAACGTGGGGGCCCCTTGAAGTGACAGGCAGGAGGCCTCCCATCTCTTCAACCAGCAGTTGGCTTGCTGCTTGCTGCAAAGCAGGATTTCAGTACATGTTTACTGACTAAATCAGGGAGTGATCAAAAACTTTGTGCACTTTCTAGCTTTAAGGGCTGGTCTAAAAGAGGTAGTACAGACACCCCAAAATTGGTGACCTTCAGTGGTTGGTGGAGGCCGTGGGCAAGTATATGAGACTGTTCTAGAAAATTCCAAATGCATAATTGTCAAAAAGAATCAATAACTGAAGCAAGCTTACAGACACACACACACAAAGATAATTAAAAACAGAACAGAGGACTTCCCTAGCGGTCCAGTGGTTAAGACTCTGTGTTTCCACTGCAAAGGGAGTGCATTCGATCCTTGGTGGGGGAACTAAGATACCACGTGCCATGGGACATGGCCAAAAAAATAAATAAATAAAGCCTGTTTCCAAGCTCTCTTTAAAAAAATTTAAAAAAAAACAGAAGCAAGTGATTCATTCTGGCCTGAAGTGTGGGCCTTCCTCTGCAGGACAAGGGGTGAGAAAACCATTTCAAACAGGGGAAACAGTAGAGTCTCTGAGGCTAGGCAGAGTCATGCAGGAAAAAGAGGAAGATAACGTCATTGTGGCGGGTCTGAGGTAATTGGGAGCCATGGTTTTTCCAGTAGTCATGTACAGATGTGAGAGTTGAACCATAAAGAAGGCTGAGCACTGAAGAATTGATGCTTTCAAATTGTGGAGCTGGAGAAGACTCCTGAGAGTCTCTTGGATTGAAAGGAGATTCAAATCAATCAATCCTAAAGGAAATCAACTCTGAATATTCATTGGAAGGACTGATGCTGAAGCTGAAACTCCAATACTTTGGCCACCTGATGCGAAGAACTGACTCATTGGAAAAGACCCTGATCCTGGGAAAGATTGAAGGCTGGAGGAAAAGGGGATGACAGAGGATGAGATGGTTGGATGGTATCACCAGCTTGATGGACATGAGTTTGAGTAAGCTCCAGGAGTTGGTGATGGACAGGGAAGCCTGGTGGGCTGCAGTTCATGGGGTCACAAAGAGCTGGACATGACTGAGTGACTGAACTGAACTGATGAGAAGAGCTGATTCATTGAAAAAGACCCTGATGCTGGAAAAGACTGAGGGCAGGAGGAGAAGAGGAAGACAGAAGACAAGATGGTTGGATGGCATCTTCGATACAATGGACATGAATTTGAGCAGACTCTGGGAGATTTTGAAAGACAGGGAAGCCTGGGGTGCTGCAGTCCATTGGGTCGCGAAGAGTTGGACATGACTTGGCAACTGAACAGCAACAAAATGCTTCTAAGTTCTAGAAGACAGATGAACCAGATTTCTGCATTAGAAGATCCCTCTAGCTGCTGAATGGAGGCTGGACTGGGAAGGGACTGAGGGTGGAGGCAGGGAGGCCAGTTCATAGCCTCTGCCCTGGATCACATAAATAGTGCCAGTGGGGCCCTGAAGGCTGGAGCAGAAAGGGAATGAGAAGTTGCAAAAATGACCGCAAGGGAGGAAAAAAGAAGATAGCAGTAGGGGCAGTGGGAGGAGCTGACATTTTGCTGATGAGTGTTGAGATACTGGGGAAGAGCAAAAGGTGATTGGGGGTGGGAGGAGAGTTTGGTGATTTTCCCCAACTTTTTATTATGAAAGATTTTAAACATACGGAAAAAAACACCCTGTACTGTGAACATTCATACACCCACCGTCTATAATCTACCACTAACACTACCAAATTCACTGTATCACGTCTGTCCATGACCCACCCAGATATCTTAGTAAGTTGCAGACATCAGTATCCTTCACCCCTAAACACTTGAGCCAGGATATCATTACCTGGAGTTCAATATTTAAGATTTCCCCTCCATTGATAACCTCAACATCTCTATAATTTATTAAATATTCTCTTTTACTCTACCCACCTGTTGATGGACATTTGAGCTGTTTCAAGTTTGGGACTATTATGAAAAAAATTATGCACGTTTCTCTCTTTAAAAAACTGGATCACTTTTGGACTTCTTTGGTGATCCAGTGGTGAAGGATCCACCTGCCAGTGCAGGGGACGTGGGTTTGATCCCTAGTCCAGGAAGATCCCACATGCTGCAGAGCAAGTAAGCCTGTGTACCACAACTACTGAGCCAGTGGTCTAGAGACCAAGAGCGGCAGCTACTGAAGCCCAGGCGCCTGGAGGCTCCGTAACAAGAAAAGCCACCGCAATGAGAAGCCTGTGCACCGCAATGAACAGCAGCCCTGGCTTGCCTCAACTAGAGAAAGCCCACGTGCAACCATGAAGACCTAGCACAGCCAAAAGCCAATTTTTAAAAAATTGGATTATTTCTAATCCGACTGACTATGAGACACTTGGGGAGCTGAATAGTCCATCAGGAGGTGAAAAGTGCCTGTGAAGGGGTCTGGAGGGACAGAGAAACTTGTGGCTGGCAGTATCTATCTCGAGGGACAGCAGTGAAGCTGCTAATCATTGCTGTGTCTCAAAAGGTTGAGTTGGATCAGTGGAATCTTGGTTGCACATTACAATTACCTGGGATTTTTATCTGCAAATAAGGGCTTCTCTGGTGGCTCAGGTGATAAAGAATCTGCCTGCAATGCAGGAGACCCAAATTTGATCGCTGGGTCGGGAAGATCCCCTGGAGATGGGAATGGCAACCCACTCCAGTATTTTTGCCTGGAGAATCCTATGTACAGAGGAGCCTGGCAGGCTGCAGTCCACGGGGTCACAAAGAGTTGGACATGACTGAGGGACTAAGCACAGCACAGGAACTTTTAAAACCCTAATGCCCAGGCCAGCTTGATTGGACAGTCCTGTATTTTAAAGCTCCCAAGATGACTCCAACGGTCAGCCAGGATTGAGAGCCACCAGGTAGAAGAAACGCTTCAGGGTGGAATGCAGGTAAACACTTTCATTTAAGGAGCAGGTGGAGGAGATTCCAGGAGAAGAGAGGGAGATAAAAAGAAGTGGAGAACCAGAGTTTGTTTATTAGAAAGGATGTAATCCTCAGTATTAAAACCTGCAGAGTGACTGAGAGGAACCAGAGCCTGGGGGTAGCATGGTCTGAAGACGCATACAGGGCAGAGGGTAGGTTGGGAGACCTTAAAGGCAGTGGGTGTCGGAGAAGGCAATGGCACCCCACGCCCGTACTCTTGCCTGGAAAACCCCATGGATGGAGGAGCCTGGTAGGCTGCAGTCCATGGGGTTGCTAAGAGTTGGACACAACTGAGCGACATCACTTTCACTTTTCACTTTCATGCACTGGAGAAGGAAATGGCAACCCACTCCAGTGTTCTTGCCTGGAGAATCCCAGGGATGGGGGAGCCTGGTGGGTTGGCGTCTATGGGGTTGCACAGAGTCGGACACGACTGAAGTGACTTAGCAGCAGCAGCAGCAAAGGCAGTGGGTGTAGGCTGAATCTCAGTAGAGAGCTCATTGGTGGGGATGGGCAGGGGTCAGGATCTCCTCCTCCCCTTGGCTCTGCCTGGGGGACACCAGCTAGCAAAGTGAAAAAGTGCAAGCTGTTCAGTTGTGTCCGACTCTCTGTGACCCCGTGAACTGCAGCCTGCCAGGCTCCTCTGTCCATGAAACTCTCCAGGCTAGAATGCTGGAGTGGTTTCCCTTCTCCAGGGGATTTTTATCACCCAGGGATCGAATCTGAGTCTCCCACATTCCAGGCAGATTCTTTACGGTCTGAGCCACCAGGGAATGGGCAACAAAAGCCCAGGTGAAGGCCTGCTTCTTGCACCAGTGGACCATCGGACTGCCTGTACCAGCACCACGGTGAACTTGGAAATACCTGGAGCAAGTTTTAGAAAACATCAAAAACAAGCTGATAGAGCCTGAGTTGTGAAATCAACTAGGAAACGAGCTCCAAGATTCCACCAACCACCCTCTCCTTTCTCTGGTCTGGGCAGTCCCAGGCCTGGCTGTTCAGGCTGGCTCTCATGGTGGGTGGACGAGAGACCCTGCACACAGCACACATGCTCTCTGAACCTCATTTCCTACATCTGTGAAATGGAGATATTTTCTGTTACTGTCCTGTGTTCCACTGGTTTTTGTAAACCACGCAGTGCCAGATGGACTGAGGGACAATGAGATACTGAGAATTAGGAACTTGAGGCTACAGGATCCTCAGAGCTGACTGAGCTGGAATTACCAAGTCAAAGGCCACAATATCTTGTGGATTGACTTTTACACAGAAAAGAGTCAAACCCATCTAAACGCTCATCTGAAGTATAACTTCTCATCTGAATTAGAACCTGTGGAGAAGACTTTTAAAAAATATTAAAAATTTTTAAATTCATTGTGGACAGATATGTCCATGAGTACAACAAAAATTGCTAGAAAAATGCAATAAAAAAACACGTTCAGACATAAAATTACTTATCATATTGCCATAAATGTTTATACTCTCAGTATCTATACTCATCTTGTGGCAGACGGACAAGTCTGAGAGGCTGCACAGATGCCCAGCTCACACTCTGAGCGGGACTGATTCGTTTGTTCTCAGTCGTGTCCAACTCTTTGTGACCCCGTGGACTGTAGCCCTCCAGGCTCCTCTGTCCATGGGATTTTCTAGGCAAGAATACTGGAGTGAGTTACCGCCTCCAGGGGATCTTCCCGACCCAAGGATCAAACCTACATCTCATGCGTTGGCGGGTGGATTCTTTACCACTAGCGCCACCTGGGAAGCCCTGGGATGGATCCATCTTCTCACTATTCAGCGTGGACAGGCTGTTCTGGCAACACCTGGGAACTTGCTGGAAAATATAGCATCTTTGGCCCCATCTGATCCTGCTGAATCAGAATCTGCTTTTCAACAAGACACCCATGTAATTCACATGCATGTTAAAGTTAATGGTGGCACTGAGGCAGCTGGGACTCAGGAAACATTTCAAATGAAGGAATTAACCAGAATCTCTCCCCCTCATTGCAATTTCTCATGACACAAGAGCCGATGGCGTAACATTCTTTTGTAGAAAATTTTAGCAAGTAAATCTGTGTGATTATATTGATCAATTATATGCTTTATTAATTCCAACTGGAAATAAAACTTTCAGTCAACCATGCCAGGATAAATACTGAATTATATTTCTATCCTCATAGGAAATGGGAACACAAAATCACTGTCAAATGAAGAGATGATGAAAAATACCCAGCCAGATAATGTAGAAAAACTATTATTAAGGAGTGTTAGATGATTAGTAAAAATGCTATTGTATTTTTATTGGCTTTTTTACATTTGTGAGACTTTCTTTTAAAAACATGTAATCTCTTGTGATTGCTTTTCTCATTCCAAAAAATATTAACATTCACGTTCAGTTTTGCATTCGTAGGTTTGAAGACCCACTGCAGGCAGATTCTTTACCATCTAAGCCACCAGGGAAGCATATTGAAGACCCAGCTCCCAACTTGTTTGTTTCAAGCCTTATAGACCTAGGTCTCTGCATATTTTACTGTATTTAATATGTATTCCCTGCTGTGGTCAGTGAGATTGAATCTCCTCTGTTAATTAGCCATTTATGCTGCTTCGAGAATTGCTTTTTCTTTATCATTTTTCTATTGAAATGTTTTTGCCATTTTCTTATTAGCTTGCAAGAGTTCTTTACCTAAGGATACCAATCTCTTCTCTGTTATGTATAGCATAACCTTGTTCTTGATGAGCAGGACCAGATTCATAATTTTCACGGCCCAGGGCAAAATGAAAACATGTGCTACAAGGACATATTGTACAATCAGGGAATTAAAACATCATTTTAAAGGTATAAATGGAGTATATTCTTTAAAAATTGTGAATTATATTGTACCTCTATAACATATGTTGAACAACTATAATTTAAAAAAAGATAAAGTGAGGTCCCCTTGAAATAATCATTTAAGATTTCAAGATAGTGACAGCCGAGCCTGGGGGCTTTCTGAGTGTGAGGCCCTGTATGGCTGACGCCATAGGTGCCCTGCCCATAAAGTTGACCTTGCTGATGAGACAAGAGAAGAAGGCTGGATCATTCTGGATTTACTTGCGCTTTGCTAAGGTAAGTTATGTGGACCTCCTGGGTGGCTCAGATGGTAAAGAATCTGCCTGCAGTGTAAGAGACCCAGGTTCAATCCCTGGGTTGGGAAGATCCCTTGGAGAAAGGAATGGCTACCCTCTCCAGTATTCTTGCCTGGAGAATTCCATGAACAGAGGAGCCTGGTGGGCTACAGTCATGGGTTTGTAAAGAGTCTGACATGACTGAACGACTAACAGTTTTATTTTTCAAGGTAAGTTATGAGTTTCCTGCTTCGTTTTATTATCAATCATAATTAAAAAGCACCAACCCACATCCTTTGCAAAGTTTATTTTTCTTAATATGCAAATAGAAATGGTTTCCATAAATGGCTTTTATTCCAGTGTAAAGAATTCTTTCCAAAAATACAAATATGTATGTGTCTATTAAAACATGACTGGAAGCTCTCTATAGGGAAAGACAACTTGTGTTCATTTACTTTATTGACAGTGTACAGATTTTCATAGATTGCATTACAATACTGACTGCTAGATTTCTTATAAAGGTTTAGTTCGTATTTACTCTAGATTTGTCTTCACAATAAGAATAAACTCATGCCAATGTTTAGTAATCAATAGTAGCAATTCATTCAAATTTAATGACAGTTTTATTAAACTAAGAATCTCATATCACAGAGCATTCACAGTGCAGGAGGTCACAGTTATTGAAAAAATAAATAGTAGGATAAATATATTTATTATTTACACTTTTCAGCTCACGGCTCCTGCTTTGCCCATTAGAGATGATGAACAAAGACGGCAGCATGCCAGAAATGTCTCACTCAGGTGACGCGTAACAGCCTCAGAAGTTTTGGGTTTTGGTTATTTCTAAGGGGGGTTCCTTTTGGGCATGAGAGCTCTGGTTCTATCTACCTGCTATTTGTTAGGTCACACCTGAGCCCCAGGAAGATCCCATGGTCCTGTGCGCCCCCGGGCTGGGTCAGGCCTCCCCTGCCCATTCTTTGGCAGCTCCTGCATCTGTGCATGGGCCCGGCCCCATCTGCCTGGCAGCCCTGTTTCCTCTCTAGGTAATCAAGGCTCTCTTTGTATTCAGACACTCAGCAACTGCTCCAGGCTGGCAGTAGCTGGATAGGAGATACCCACAGAGGGCAGGCACTCTACCAGGGAGCGTGTGCTCCGAACTGGACACCCAGCCTCTCAGACTAGCAGCCCCCCGAGGAGACTCCCTTAGACCTGGCCACAGAGAATTAGCCACAGTTCTCTCCCTGGACCCCCAGATATCCTTGGTCCAGGCAGGTGGAGAAAGTGCCAGGAAGTGTCCCATAGATTCAGAAGGGTACTTCTGGAGGTGAGAGCAGGGATGCCCTGGCGGCCAGAGGAAAAACCCACCAGAACATCTGATTTGGAAAAACAGAGCTGTCTGGCTCACATCCCAGCCATTTTCAGTGGGAAGAAAGGCCTCGCTCCTGTTGAAAGGGGACTTCACGTTCATCAGGATACTCCCAGGTATCTGGGACCTTCTGGAGTGGGGGTATGGGGCTCTGTTGTCTGGGACCCTGCTTTATGCACAAAGGCTGACCAGACCAAGCCACACACCCAGAGACCAAAAGCTAAGCATACTTTCAATAGTTAAAAAACTACATTTTTCAGTGGTGGGATGGGGAGGGTACACACTTTCTCCAGGATTAAGGGCTTTGTTGGCTGCTACTGTGGATAAGTCCCAACCAACGTGTTGCACAAAAAGCAGCTGTCTGAATTCTAGCAATGGAGGAAATAGGTGTGGATAGGCCTGCATGTATCATAGGGCTTTGAATAAAGCAGCAGCCCATCCCAGACCCATAAACCTAACGGCAGAAACACCACACCAGAGAGGGCTTGACTTTCACATGGGTTCAGGGAGCATTTCTAACTGTCAGAGCCACCTCCCATGACCCTGCGTCTTATCAGGGTGTCCAGGCAGCAGATGTTTTCCCAGACTAGAAGACAGTAAGTTCTCAGCCCATTATGAAGTGTGTGGAGGACACACCACCTTGACAGCTGGATGCCAACACCATAAGGGGTGATGGAACGCCTGGAAGCTTGTGCAGGTAAAAGATGACACCAAGCACGCCCCCCTGCAATGCATGAGGATTTAGCAGAGACCAAAGGAACCTAGTTGGCTTCCCTGGTGCCCCAGACGGTAAAGCGTCTGCCTACAATGCGGGAGACCTGGGTTCGATCCCTGGGTGGGGAAGATTCCCTGGAGAAGGAAATGGCAACCCACTCCAATATTCTTGCCTGGAAAATCCCATGGACTGAGGAGCCTGGTAGGCTACAGTCCATGGGGTCGCAGAGAGTTGGACACGACTGAACGACTTCACTTCACTTTCACAAAGGAACCTGGGAACCATTGGTCAACTGAAAAGTTAGAATTTTTAAAAACCCCCATAAAATAATCAAAGCTCTAATACAACTGAGCTGGCTTCCCTGTTGTGATGGAAGAAACAGCTCCTCCTGGGTGGCAAGATGGGAGAAAACACCTCTTCTCCCAAATTCATGCAGGTACCATTTCCTTGAAGTCAGGCAGCCTGTGACTCTGGATACTGACCCATTAGCTATGAGGTCTGGAATTAACTGCATACTAAACTAGTGTCTCTGATAGACTTCCCTGGTGGCTCAGATGGTAAAGTGTCTGTCTACAATGCGGGAGATCTGGGTTCGATCCCTGGGTCAGGGAGATTACCTGGATAAGGAAATGGCAACCCACTCTAGTACTCTTGCCTAGAAAATCCCATGGACGGAGGAGCCTGGTGTTGATGCGGTCGCAAAGAGTCGGACACGACTGAGCGACTTCACTTTCACTTTCAAACTAGCGTCCGTTTGGTTTTCCCTATTAAGAAGCAAATGCAACAACCTAAATGGACTGTGCCCTTGGGAGAACAGTTCTCTGCAGCAAGGTGAAGGGGCTCCACAAGAGCCAAGTCACAAAATCTGCCTCCCACCTGTGTCCTCGGCCTTGGAGGATGGGCCTGTGCCAAGGTGCTCTTGTTCTACCACCCACATGACTGACACAGTGCAGGATAGGCCCCTTCTACATGCGCCCAGAAGGTCCTGAGAGCATCTTTGCACTTCAGGGGCTCATGTGACCAGCTGCAAAGAGAAAGGGTTCATAGCTGGAGGGGTGCCCAGTGCTTGGGGTGAATCCACATAGAGGGCAGGGGCGAGGGGCAGCACATTGGGTCCAGGAATAAGCGGGGGATGACGCTCTTCCTGCCACTCAAGAGCTGCCCAGAGAGCGTTTCCAAAAATGTCTGGAATGAGCACCACGTGGTGACGAAGCTGCCGAGACGTGATCCATCTCAGAGATCCTGAATGCATCTGCTAACTGCCCCAAGGGGAGGAAGACTCACACAGAAATGATGTTCAGAGGGCACGAGAGGGACCCGTAAATATGGACTGCAGCCCGCCACAGAATTCTCCAGGTAAGAATACTGGAGTGGGTTGCCATGCCCTGCTCCAGGGGATCTTCCTAACCCAGGGATCGAACCCATGCCTCTTATGTCTCCTGCAATTGGCAGGCGGGTCCTTTACCACTAGCGCCACCTGAGAAGCCCATATAAATCACAGTGAAAGTGAAGTGAAAGTCACTCAGTCGTGTCCGACTCTCTGCGACCCCCTGGACTATACAGTCCGTGGAATTCTCTAGGCCAGAATACCGGAGTGGGTAGCCTTTCCCTTCTCCAGGGGATCTTCCCAACCTAGGGATTGAACCCAGGTCTCCCGGATGGCAGGCAGATTCTTTACCAGCTGAGCCACAAGGGAAACCCTTAAAACCCAGTAGCAGGGGAAAATCTCCTGAAGATTTTCACCCTAACCAGCAAGTTCTTTGTTTATTCAAGCAGCAAGCATTTGCTGAGAGCCTGTCATATATGCTGCACAACCATCTTTTCCTGCCAGGGAAGGAAAGGTGAGGCTGAGAGACAGGCCAAGCCCAAACCCTAAGGACCCACTCAGTGTCAGGGCAGATGGGAGGGCCACGAGCTCACTGGGCAGTGCCAGCTCGAGTTGAAGAGTCTCCGCTTCTCTGTCCTGTTACAGACCTTGACTCCGCTAGTGCATTTCACACCTGGGGAGGGAGGAGGAGGAATGGACCCTGTCCCAGTCCATCTTGCCTCTGTCCACCCCTGCCTTAAGGACAGGGAGGGCCCCTAGAGCTCAGGGAGGGGAGATGCCAGGAGGAAAGGAGGGCATCAGGCCAGGAGGCCCACATTCTTCCTGGATTCCCAGCCTGTGTGTGGAGCCCAGTGTTTCCTGAGGGCTGAGCACCCACTGATGCTACAAGGCATGCAAATCCTCCCCCAAAAGGAAGAGGGGGACTTCCCTGGTGGTCCAGTGGTTAGGACTTCCCCTTGCAGCACAGGGGGTGCTGGTTCAATCCCTGGTCGGGGAGCTAAGATCCAACATACCTCCTGGTCAAAAATCCAAAACATAAAACAGAAGCAATATTGTAACAAATTAAATAAAGATTTAAAAAATGGTCCACATCAAAAAAATCTTTAGAAAAAATTTGAAAAAGGAAAGTTGGGGGGTAGTTAGAACTAGACGCTGGGAACCTAGACACTGGGAAGCCCAGAAGGGGGTCTTTGGTTGGGGTCTGTAGGGGGTTGTCTTCCCCACCCCCGGAGGGATGGGGATGCCCATCTGGCCCCTGAAGGGTTATTCTTTTTAGCTGCTTGGGTGTGTAAAAGCAAAAGATTGACAAGGAGAAGCAATGTGCCCTATCGCTGTTGTGTCTGACTCTTGGCAAGCCCATGCACTGTAGCCCACCAGGCTCCTCTGTGTCCATGGGATTCTCCAGGCAAGAATACTGGAGTGGGTTGCCATTTCCTTCTCCAGGGGATCTTCCCAACCCAGGGCTTGAACTGGTGTCTCATGTCTTCTGCATCGGCAGGCTGGTTGTTTACCACTAGGCACCATCCGGAGAAGCAAGAACAAGTCCTAATAGGTGGGGTGAGGGGAGGAGGAGCAGGTAATGAACAGAGGAAAACTCACAAGGTCGGAGCTTATGGAAGGTGAACACAGAGGTCGGGACACTGTGGGTTACAGGAAGGATGGGAATGAGACCATTCTGATCTGCCTTTAGCATCAGTCTGTCACTGCAGCTGACCTAGAGCCTTCCTCTAGGGCCAGGCTCTCAGGACACTGCATACCTTCCCCTTGACTATGCTCGGCTGGCAAAGGAAAATCCAAACCAGAGATGCCAGGAGCCTCCTGTTCCTGCTTTTATAGACGTTTTCCATCTGAGTACAATGGATTCATTTTTCTGCCCCCAATTCAAAGAGCCAAGTTTATTTTTCAGATTGCCTATTTTCATAGCAGAGTAATTACTCTGTGCTAATTAGCTTCAGGAATAAAATTAAGGAAGCAACCCTGCACAGTGACGAAAGCATTTTTCAAATGAAGGCCTAATTAATCAAGCAATTCTTTAAACTTGAAATGGAAAAAATATTTAGTTACAAAAGAGACTTCTTCACCTACAGAGTATATGTAGTTTCCTAGCTACAATAAATGCATAGATCCTTTAAGAAAGTTACCTTGGCACATTAAAGTCATAAGAGGATTAGCCAGGAGGGCTGTTCTACATATTAGAAACATTAGTTTTTGTCTCAAACTGGAACTGCAGCATATTTATCATCTCAGATGGGTTCTGCTGAGGAAGAGGTGGGTGATGAGGGTGTGTTCTCTGAAAGCTACACAGGGATTCAAAGACGGAACACCAGCAGGGCTCTCATCAGGGCCCATACAGCCTCGCTAAAAACATTTCTTGATCTTTATCAGAAAATAATAGGGACATAGGATGGGGATAAATATTAGGATGGGAGACAGAGCATCCAGGTGTCAGTTAGAAATGTGATGAAGTTTTGACTCAAACAATAAGGGCCAACCCCAAGGACAAGGACACATCCCCACCTGCACGACCAAGGATGACCACATGCTGGAATGGCCGAGCTGGGTGGCGCTCTGGGGCTCAGCTCCTGTTTGCAACTTACTAGCCATTGACCTAGAGTCACCTGACCTCTCCAAGACTGAACTTCCTGTTAAATGGGGACGATCATCCTTGCTTACATCACAGGGCAGTTTTGAGATTCAAAAATGGACACAGATGCACTCTGAACCCTGGATGAGGCTGTAAGACAGAGGAGACCAGGTGGCTATTCTCTGTGGGCAGAATGGTTCCGACAACTCTGAAACCCTCTGCATCTAAACGTTTGTGCTGATGAACCTAGGGGCTCCCTGGCCGCCCACTTAGCTAATTTCTCAGGAAAATGACCCCTGTCCTCAACTGGAAGACCACTGAGTATCTAAGCAGAGAAACAAAAGGAGAAGTCTTGACTTGGTGTAGCTACTAACACTGATGAGGATCCAGAATAGAAAGCCAGTGATGGGGCTGTCACGTCTGAGGCTCATGCTAAGGACATTTTAGGGACACAAGGTTAAACATGCCCTCCTTCTGAAATTCAGGAGGCCACAGAGAGCACAGCCACAGATTCCACTGCAGGTTACAACCGTTGTGTTTCGGGAAAGAATCAGCTATTGGATTTACACTTATCACCCATGATTAATTATCAGTGAATCACTAAAACCCTCCTTTCCTCATACCATCATGGGGGCATTCCCCATACAGTCTTCTGTGCAAAATAGCCCAGTATTAAAGTGCATCAAATCTGATAGACTCTTTGCAATAGAAACATTAAAAAAAAAATAAAAAAGAACACCTCTCTACAAAATGAATTGTGCTTTCTTTTCAGAAACCACAAATGGTTTGTGTTCGTAAATCTTTTTAATATGTATTTGAGAGCTACGAAGCAGTCAGAACTGTTTAATGTTTCTATCTATTTTTCAATTAACCTCCCATCTTTGGCCTTTTTTAGCAAACTATAAGATTCAAGAACCTTAGCGCTAAACATTTCCAAGTCAACGGTTTCCATACTTGCCTCCAGCTCACCAGATAGCAATTGGTGGTTTTGCAGGAAATCTCTCTTCTTGTCACGAACCATTACTTCTGGCACACACATTCCAGTTCAGCAGGCTATGAAATTTGTTGGGCATATAAACAATTGGGTCTTTGAACAGGGTGATTTTGAGGGCAGGGCATTTACAAAGAAATGACAAACCCAAACTGACAGCGTGTCCCATGCCACAGGTCTGGAATGAATGGCTGTAAAGCACTATCTCCGCTGTGTCTCTGAGTTAGCACCCATGTAGATGTTAGTCTTCAACGTTCTCTATGTTCCAAACCAAATGTCTTAGTGTCAATGCGACACGATACACATAGGATTTGTTTCCCATAAGTATTACCTTTCTGGTCCCCATCAAGGTCCTTTGTGTGCGATGGTATTTTTCAAGTATGATGATCTCTAGCTGACATTTTATTTTGACTGTGTCACTGCTCATTCTCTGAATGTATCAATGAAAATGAGAAGAGTATGCGCTTGTTTTCGCTCTTCTGCTGTGAACAACTGTTTCTTTTCTTCCAAATTTGTCCAGGGAAAGGGGTGGAGTGTTTGTCGTCATGGCCCCAAACTCCCAACAGGTTGAGCCTCGCTCTCTCCAAACCTTGAGTGCTTCCAGCAGGATTCAGAAGCTCTAAGGAGCACATGCTGCCCAAGGAACCCACACCCTCTGGTCCAGCGGGGCCCCTTAAGAACAACACTCCTATTTTGCACTTGCCCCAGGAGACCTTGTGTTCACCAGCCGCCTCATTTCCGAGGCTGCCGTGCGACAGAAAGACAACCCATGTACAGAAGTCCTTCTGACCCAGGCGTCCAAGAGGAGATACATGCCACGTCCCTATGGCCGGCGGCTCGGAGGTCTGCGAAGCTGCTCCAACAGCGGCCCCTGAATCTTGCCTTTTTATGGGGGCAGAACTCCAAGGAGGAGGATGACGCCCAGCAGCCTGGCCGTGACCAGACACAGACCACGATGGCGCTTTCTTCCCATGGATGAAAGAACGGACGGTGGCGGCCGATGCAGGAGAGATCCGTGGTGGGGAGGGGCAGGGAAAAAGGGACGCCAGCGCCGGAGTGTCCAGAACAGCTCCCAGACGGGGGCCAGTGGCTTCGTTTTAATCGTCTTCTCGGCACATTGGCAGGTTGACAAAGGTAAAGACGTTGAACTCTATCATTATGGAAAAGCACAAGAAGACGGCGTAGAGGACCAGCACATACACCCCCAGCTTCCGGTCCAGCTTCCACTTGTTCAAATGGATGCCGAGGACCTAGAAGGAGACAGAGCGAGTGTTGGGCTGGGGTAGCAGAGAAATGCAAAAGGCACTTTTACTGGAAAATTACACACGAACGGTGAGTCCCAGAACTTCCTCCAAACTGTGGACGAGAACAGAGGGGTGCTGCCGGGTGTATCCTTGGTTTGATCAGAATGAGCCCTGTAGGCTTTAGACTCGTCTAATGAAAGGATGCTGACTCCAGGCATGCAAAGCAGGTGTCCTTAGGGGACAGGCCCTCCCCTGGTAGGCACATTCCTTTTGGGGGATGCACAGGCCTCCCAAGCCTTCTTTAGTGACAACCGGGGACTGCCACTGGCTCCTTCCCTTGCTTTAGAATTTGGTACCTTCCACTCTCTTCAGCAAAACCTTCAAGGCTCCCATTGGCCCACTGCCTGGACAGCTTCAGCTTGGACCGTGTGTGTGCGTGTGTGCGTGTGTGAGTGATAGGGTTGGAATGCTTCTTCTTTCTACATTTGTTTCATACTTGGCTACCTCCTATTACTACTTTCTTTCTTTTTTTAAATTAATTATTTTAATTGGAGGCTAATTACTTTATGATACTGTGGTGGTTTTTGCCATACACCGACATGAATCAGCCATGGGTATACATATGTCCCCTCCATTCTGAAACTGCCTTCTTTCTTAGCCATGAATCAAGGCTCCCCAAGAGCTGAATCATAGTTACCTCCAATGCTGTGGGTCCTTAGAGACAGACCAATAGGGGTTCAAATCCCAGCTTTCCCCATGCCTATAGACTTCATGAAGGGAGTGGATCTGAGTCCTCATTAAAAGGTTTTAGAAATGCGGGGTCCATGAAGAAGAGATTCCTTTCTTAGCAAGAGCACTAATGGGACAGTTATGGGAAAGAAGAATTATGGCAAATGGCCATTTCCTAGCCCTGTGACCTGGGACAAGTTACTTAATTCCCGAGCCTTGATTTCTTCTGCAAAGTAGAAAATCATCAAGTGCTTATAAAGATGGAATAAAGTAAGCCGAGGTGTTGTTTACCACAGTTTGGGGCCTGTGAAGTAAGGAGGCCTCTGAATCACCATGTACCATCCCCGAGGCCTGAGCATCACGCCCCCAAGGCAGCTCCGATGGACTGGGGGTGGGGGAACGTGCCTCCCACTCGCACTGCTGAGGGGAGACAGACCGGGCAGGAAGAAGAGAGGAAACGAAAATCCCTCTTTCTGGGGACTTCTCACCAGCTCAGGGAAAAGTGTCGTGGTGGATGCCAACATTCTTGGCACAAACTGTGTTTGAGGGTATCTGTGAATTTGTATGTTTTTTCAGCTATATCCCTCACAGCCAAGGGGAAGAATTCAGAGACTGTGCAGAATCGGGGGAAACCATGTGTGTCTCAAACTGCCATTCTGGAATTGTAAAAACTCACGGTGAGAGCGACAGAGCCCAGCAGCAATGCCACGGAGTAGACCAGACCCCGACTGTTGATCTTCACCTGGTGAAACAAACACACACGCCCTGAACCTCTGGGCTGCTCAGGGGCCCATCTGTCCTGGGAGTCCACTGCCCTCGGGCCTACCCTTTCCCTCCTCTAGAAGCCACAGGTGGGTGTTCGCAGCTGAAGCACCTGTGAGTTCCAAGCAAACATGGGCTGCCTCTTGCAGGCACCCCCAGGCTGCTCTGGATGCCTTTGTACAAAGCGGCTGCCAGCCTGCAGAGGAGACGGGGGCAGTGCCTCCCCTGAAGCTCTTAGCTGCAGGGCCAACGCCACGCTCGCTCCCTGTGAAGCACAAGTGTCCAGTGCCATCTCACTAAGGAAGTGAGACGAACTTACCGTGGACCCATAATTAACAACCATGGTCTGCAGCCCCCACGGTATGCCAAGTCCCACGAGGATGTCGAACACGTTGCTTCCTATGGTGTTAGAGACCGCCATGTCACCAAGGCCTGCGGGGACAACCGACAGGTTATTCCTAACCCCCAATACCTCCGAATGTGATTTTATTCAGAGACAGGGTCTCTGCAGGGCTTCCCTGGTGGCTCAGATGGTAAAGAATCTGCCTGTAATGCAGGAGACCCAGGTTCGATTCCTGGGTTGGGAAGATCCCTTGGAGAAGGAATGGCTACCCACTCTAGTATTCTTGCCTGGAGAATTACACAGACAGGAGACTGGAGGGCTACAGTCCATGGGGTCACAAAGAATCGGACAGGGGTAATCAGGTTAACATGAGGATGAATCCTAATTTGGTACGACTGGTGTTTTCATTAAAAGGGGAAATTTGTGCACGGGCCTGCACACAGGGAGAACTCCAACCGAACATGAAGACCGCCTCCTACAAGCCAAGGAGAGAGGCCTGGAGCGGACAGAAAGAACCAGATTTTTCCAACACCTTGACCTCTAGCCTCCAGGACTGTGGGACAGTCAGTTTCTGGTTTCCTGTCTCCCAAGTTGTGGTAATTATGGCTGCCCTAGGAAACGAACCCAGAGCCCTTCATTATTTCTCCTGCCAGGGGTGTCAGCCTGTGTTCTGGGATGACCCACTATGTGCCTCTCCTTATTTGAGATGCCCACCTTCTCTGGGAGGGAGGGGGCCTTGTCCTCGATGCATACTTGTGACCCAGGTGATGGCACCATGAACTTGACCCGATGACAGAGCAGCAGGTCTTAGGCCCGGTTGGCCTCCCAAAAGTGGACTCTTTGCCCCCAGCCAGACTAGAAGCATCTTAGAGGTGAGGGGCCATGTCATTACCTTCCCCTCCTGCCCCACTGTCCAGTCTCCTACCAGCCAAACAATCTTAGGAACTCAATAACTTGAGAGGTACCAAAAGTTAGAGAGCAAACTTTTAATGCTGGCTGAAATCTGTTCTAACCTGGCTCCCTAGCCCAAATTCAACACGACTGTCATAATCTGGCCACAAGCATCCGTGGAAAGAACAGGCCTGAAATGCACGTGCCTATAACCATAAAGTCCTCTTGGTCACTGAGCAGCTTGCAGAGACTCAGACCAGCAACTGGATGACCGCCTCACCTCTGTTCAACCACCTGCCCCCAGGTATTAGCCAGGCTACCTCCTCCCACCCTGTTGCTGACATCCACTGACCTCCAGAGCACAGTGTCTCCCTGAGGGCATCACAGCTCCCTCCCTGTCTGCCTGGGCACCTATCTGAGTGCCTTCAAAATCCTGGCAGCTTAGTCCTACTGGGGGCAGTATCTTTGGGAAACCTGCCTTCCAGTCTCCCGGGATCTTGTGAAACACGAACGTGCAGCTCCTGTTTTGGGCCTGCTAGTCATCCCTGGTGAGGAGGCAGGCACTAGCTGGATGGGTCAGGAGGAACCAAGGTGCCCGGGTCTGGGCAAGAAGAGCAAGCGTGTTCTCAGGTTGGACTGCCAGGCTCTGTGTGGGTGCAGCCCCCTAAGGAATCTTACAGCAGCAATTCTCAGACTTTGAGAGCACACGACTCAAATTTTCATTCCCACCAACCACAGTCCAACAGGGGTTCCCTTTTCTCCACACCCTCTCCAGCATGTGTTGTTTGGTTTTTTTTGAAGATGGCCATTCTGACCAGTGTGAGTTGATACCTCACTGCAGTTTTGATTTGCATTTCTCTAATAATTAGTGATGTTGAGCATCTTTTCATGTGCCTCTTGGCTCTCTGTGTGTCTTCTTTGGAGAGATGTGTATTTAGGATTAGGGCTGACACATGTATACTGTGTGCATGCTCAGTTGCTCAGTCGTGTCTGACTCTGCAACCTCGGGGACTGTAGCCCATCAGACTCCTCTGTCCATGGGATTTCCAAGGCAAGGATACTGGAGTGGGTTGCCATTTCCTTCTCCAGGGGATCATCCTGACCCAGGGATCAAACCCATGTCTCTTGTGTCTTCTGCATTGACAGGTGGATGCTTTACCACTGAGCCACCTGGGAAGCCCACGTATCTGCTACCATGTGTAAAATAGATAGCTAGTGAGAATCTGCTACAAAGCCTAGGGAGCACAGCTCGGTGATCTGTGATGACCTAGATGGGTGGAATGGGGTGGGAGGGAGGTCCACGAGGGAGGGGACATACGTATACATAGTTGATTCATTTTGTTGTTTAGCAGAAATTAACACAACATTGTAAAGTGATTATACTCCAATACAATATTTTTTAATGGACAAAAAAGAGCAAACAACTCGCTGGGGTCTTGCTGAAAAGCAGACTCTGGTTCAGTGGGGCTGGGATGGTGCCTGAGACTCTGTATTTCCCTCAAGCTGATGCTGCCAGCCTGGACCACACTGTGGGCTGCAAGGCTTTTTAGGGAGCCCAGGATGCAGTCTCTGCATGTTAGAGCTCACTGCACGGCTCCTGCCTCATGCAGGCGGCTCTGGGCAGAGGTTTCTGCATCCTCCGCCATAAAGAATCTATGTTTAATGTTGTCCGCTGGATCCTCTGTCACTCACATCAGCATCACCCTTAGGACAGCTATATACTCCCACCCTCACATCAGCCTTCCTCCATTTCTGTCTTTCTACATCTCACAGGATGATATCCCCACCTGTTCTTGTTCCTACAGAGCCCCTTTGTACTACACTGGGACCCTCCCCTCCAAGTTCTTAATCTTCTCGTATTATGACCCCTTTCCTGACCCACTAGCCTGGACTCCAAGGCCAGTTGTTTAAACGGCAGATTCTCTTGGCGCCTTGACCTTCCACTGTGTCCACCCAACCACCCCCAGCTCTGGATGAACTCATCTGTGTGTCGCGGGAGCTGGTACAACTCCAAATTCAAGCTGGAACCCCACCCAAATTCACATCCCTGAACATCAGCCAGGCTCTCAGGGCTTATTGGCTTTCCTTTTCCTCCCTGTACCGGCTTGAATAGTGGCCCCCACTCATGTCCACGCAAAACCTGTGAATGTGACCTAATTGGCCAATAGAATCTTTGCAGATGTAATCCAATTAAAACAAGACCCTACTGAATTAAGGTGGGCCCTAATTCAGTGACTGGTGTGTCTTTGGACACAGATCCACACAGAGGGAAGAGCACCATGTGAAAACACAGGCAGACACTGGAGGGAGATAGCCACAACCCAAGGATTCCTGGCACCCCTCGAAGCTGGCAGAGAACAAGGAAGGATTCCTTCCCAGAGCCTCCAGATAAGTACAGTCCTGCCAACACCTTGACCTTGGACTTGTAGCCTCCAGGACTGGAGAATCCATTTCTGTTGTTTTAAGTCACCCAGTTAGGGTACGTTGGTTATGACAGCCCTGGGAAATGAATACACTCACTTCGAAGGTCACTCAGTTCAATTCCACGCCCCTCTGCTGCTGTCCCCAGCTGTCCCCATTCTCCACGAGGCTCCAGCCTCCTGCCGAACATACTCCCACCCTTCCCTTCCCCTCATTTCATCTTTTCTCAGGACCGATCAGCCAACTAACCAACCTTTCTTTCATCTTGAAGAAATAAAACATTTTCCTCCTTTCTGAACCCACTTTCTGTTTGAACAGTTCTCTCCCCTCCTGTCTCCTCTGAGATTTCACACCACTATTTGCCCTTCCTGCCTCCCATACTTTCACACTGCTGTCTATGGAGGAAGGTCGGTGGAAGTCCAGGCGTGGATGCTATCTCACTGGTAGCAAAGGAGCAGCAGAGGAAGGCTGGCTCTTCATAGCCCTTCTGTTCTGCCATCGAGGAGTATACAGTGTTCCTTAGCCTGCTCACCCCCAAAGCACTTAGCTCCAAAGAAAATCCACCAAGCAAGCCATAACATTACATAAGTTCCAGAATTTGAAGAGGAATCAGAAAATAATTGGAGACATAGGATATCCCCACTTGGCCTGCCTGGGATCAGAACATTAGTGCATGCTATAAAAATTCTGGGCTCCCATTCTGTTCAATCACACATTGGTGATATCAGAACAAGTTCCTTTTTTTTTTTTTTTTTGGCAGCACAGCTAGTGGGATCTCAGTTCCTGCAGTGAAAGCCTGAAATTTTAACCACTAGGGCAGCAGGGAACTCCCAGAACAAGTCCATTTTTATTCACCTCCACACAGAGGCTTCTAGAGGCCTAGAGGAGGTGATCTGGGTAGTGATTCTTTCCATGGTTGGAATCTACAAGATGCTTTCCAGTCATCACCATTTCCTCCAGGGTGGGACTTAGTGACTACCAGTCCTGAGAGCTATGAACTGTAACGCGGGCAGGCGGATGGGCCCATGTCCACGTGATGCCATCGGCTGCGGGCCCAAGACACCATCCGTACCTTGTCTGGCCACAATCAAGCTGGCCATGCAGTCGGGGACGCTCGTGCCTGCTGCAAGGAAAGTAATGCCCATGATGACATCGGGGATCCCAAGGGTGTATCCAATAATAGTCACCTGCAGAAGAGGGGGGAAACGTCAACTCACAGAGGAGCACCCCTGAAAACCCTGCTTACAACTCAGAGTTTTTAACTTAAACATAGTACTCCTGTATCCAACAGAAAAATCTGGGATATGGTTTCTTTTTTTAAAACTGTCTTTTGAGTATTCTTTTTTCCAGATTACATGAGTAATCTGGGTTTACTGTTTTAAAAAGTTAAGAAAAAAAGTCAAATGTAAGTATTAGTAAAAATCACCTACCATTTCCCAAGACTCTCAGACAACCACTATTAACACTTTTTATGAGCCAGTGAGTCTTAGACTTGAAAATGTAAGAAATCCTGTAGTGAGCTGTTAAAATAAGACCCGCCAGGCCCCACCCCCAGAGTTTCTGATTCAGGAGATCTGGGGTAAAGCCCAGGAATCTGCATTCCTAACAAGTTCCTAGTTGGTTGAGACCCTGAGGCTGCTGACCTGGGAACCACATTTGAAAACCTCTGCTTTAGAATACAAGCTGCCCTGACAGCTCAGTTGGTAAAGAATCCTCCTGCAATGTAGGAGACCCCAGTTCAATTCCTGGGTTGGGAAGATCCGCTGGAGAAGGGCTAGGCTACCCACTCCAGTATTTTTGGGCTTCCCTTGTGGCTCAGCTGGTAAAGAATTTGCCTACAATGTGGGAGACCTGGGTTTGATCCCTGAGCTTTAGAATATATTCTTGACCTTCTTTTTGGTGTTTGTATTAGAAAAAAATGAAATCAGATTATACTATCAGCACATATTTTGTGACTATATGCTTCACACAGTGATACAATGTGAGTATCTTGCCATCATAAATATTCATCTACAGTCTTATTTTACACTGGTGCATGGATTCCATTGCACAGCTGTAAAAGTTCCTGTCCATCCATCACTGGTGGATAGGAAATGGCTTGTTTTCATTCTTAAAATATCATTGTGTTATAACACGTAACATTTACCGAGCACCTCCTATGTACCAGGTCCTTTCCACCTTTTCACTTTCACAATCTCATCTGCTCTAGGCACCACCCACTGCTGAGGGAGGCACCATTATTATGCCCAAGGAAACGAGGGTCAGAGGGGGAGAAGTTACGATGCAGGTGGGCGTCAGGTCAGTGAGCAGCAGAGCAGGGATTCCAGGCCAAGTCTTTCTGACTCTAAAGCCTGCACTCCAACCTTGCCATCATGCTTTTTTAATTGGATGATAACTGCTTTACAAAGTTGTGTTGGTTTTTGTCATTCAACAATGCAGATCTGCTGTGAGTGTATGTATGTGTGTGTTTTATATGTATATATAAAGTACATATACATAAGTACATATATATCCTCCCTCTGGAACATCATTTTGTCTTGTGTGAACATCCCTGGGTTCTCATCTTGCTATTATATCCTTAGGAAAAGTTCCAAGAAATAGAATCACTGGATTGAAGGATACACAGGCTTTTAAGGATCTTGAAGCATGGTCACATAACTCCTCTAATAAATGCCTGACCCTCGGGAAATGGTGAGCAGCAGCTGAATGGAAAGCCCTAGAAGCACCTGGACAACCACACTCAAAACACCCCTTAGACGGCTCACCTCCCCATCTAGAAAATGTGAACAGCAGGATCTTTCAGGGTTGTTCACATCTCAGCTGATGGCTCCAGTCCCAGCAAATGTTTGGGTAAGCTAGTTTACTTCTCTGAGCCTCAGTTCCCTCATCTGTGAAATGGGCTTTTAAATGAGGAGTAAGAGAAAAGATGAGGCGACTGCATGGGCTGCATGAGACATTCATAGATGTGTGTTTCCCTTCACTTTCAATCACTCATCTTGCAATCTATGGGGGCACAGAAAATGTGAGTGATTAGCCCAGACGAAGTGTGCTTTCCGAGGGCAGAGCTTAGGCCTGGAATGAAGCCAGAGCTTGTGGACTAAAACCATATGCCTCCTAGGACAAAGCTTGTAGATGGGTTTGGAGATGCTTGACCCTCCAAAGACAGTGCTCAGTTCAGCAGCGCCAGGAACCGGGCAGTGCGTGTACTGACTGGCCTGCTCTGGGCTGTGCAAGGAGAAAGACTGAGGACTCAAAGCCACAGAGCTGAGGCATCAGTGCTTAACCCACAGTGACCAAGAGGGAGGTCTGCACAAGCACAGCCTGGCGTGGCTGACATGTTCTTAATGGGTGATACCAGATGTCATACGTATAGGAGCCTGGAGTATTCTGGCAATAATGAAGATGCTTCCCTTGTTTTCCTTTCCTTATATCACTGGACTACCTGGCAAAGAAGCTGGAGGGTGGAAAGACAGAAGGAAGGCTGTGTGTGTGTACATACAATGGCAACCCACTCCAGTATTCTTGCTTGGAGAATTCCATGGGCAGAGGAGCCTGGCAGGCTATCGTCCATGGGGTCACAAAGAGTTGGACATAACTGAGCGACTAACACTTGAACACACTCCAAGCATTCAGGACCAGAGATGCTACCTGAGTATGGCTTATCCTTGGACTCCAGCCTGGGGCCCTCTGAACTCCTGATGCTGAGGTTTCAGAAAGGGAAGCAGAGCCAAGTCCAGAGCTGGGCTGATGATCCATCTGACTTTGTTGGAGTCACACCTCCTCTTTGGTCCCCGGTCTCCCCAGGTGGGTGAAGGTGCTGCATCAGATGACTCATTTTTGAGATTCCCTCCCTTAGGATACTGACAGTCAAGAATTGTTTTCCCCAAAGCCTTAGGGGTGAGAGATGTGAAGGATGGTGAGGGTAAAAGATGAGCAGGTGAGACTTCAGTGCTCCCTGGCGCCCCTATGAAGAAAGTAAGCGCCTGGCCCCTGGCACACCTTGCTTTCACAGAAATCAGGCTAACATAGCACTGTCATCTTTACCACTTTCTACTGTGGAAACCACTCAGTTACCCAAAACTGAGGCCAGCTGAAGTTCCAAATCACAGGTAAGAGTGCCGCAGCAAGGTGGTTCCTGTGACTTTGGCCAAGCTACTGCTAAGACTCTCTTTTAAGAAGCAGGAATGGAGTTTGTAAGACAAGGCGAGGGGGATGGGAATGTTATTCAATGTCCTACCTCACAGCTAATTAGTAGAACTGATTTCATAATACTGTTATTTTCATTAATTAAAAAGAAGAAACAATTTCACACATTCATTAATTTGATCTTCCCTAACTCTCACACCCACTCAAATGTCATGAAATATTTTTTTCGCTTGCAATATTGTTTGTGGAATGCACTTTAGTCAAAGAAATTGCTGGATCCTTTTATCAAATGTAAGCATGGGCTGGCCTTTAACCCTACTCAGTAGTCATGTTCGGATGTGAGAGTTGGGCCCTAAAGCAGGCTGAGTGCTGAAGAATTGATGCTTTCCAATTGTGTCGGAGAAGACTCTTGAGAGTCTCTTGGACTACAGGGAGATCAAACCAATCAGTCCTAAAGGACATCAACCCTGAATATTCATTGGAAGAGCTGATGCTGAAGCTCCAATACTTTGGCCACTCGATGCCAAAAGCTGACTCATTGGAAAAAACCCTGATGCTGGGAAAGGCTGAAGGCAAAAGGAGAGGAGGGTGGCAGAGGATGAGATGGTTAGATAGCACCACCAACACAATGGATACGAATTTGAGCAAACTCCGGGAGATAGTGAAGGACAGAGAAGTCTGGAGTGCTAAAGTCCATGGGGTCAGAAAGAAATGGACACAACTCAGTGACTGAACAACAACATCTTCGACCGTCATCCTTTTCGGGAGGTGGGGGGAGTCTGTTATAGCTATTTGCAACTTCTTTTCTACATAAGAAAACACGCACACACCTTGGCATCTATGAGATTTAAACCTCTATCTGAACAAGCTTGGAAGCAGTGTCGGCTGCATCTCATGGTGAACATGGCTGATATTTACAGTTATGATCAATTTGCTATGTTGCTAGCTCACACCTGATGCCTGAACAGAACCCTTTCATCTCCCAATAACCTGCAGACAGTGGCGATCATGTCCATTTTGCAGAGGGGACAACAGTAGCTCATGGAAGCTGGGTCACCTGTCCAGGTTTCATGGCTCCAGTGGGGAGAACCAGGATCCACAGCCAGTCCCATGTGACCCCACAGCTCTTCTTCTCCCACCAAACTGTTCCTCTTGGGTTAAGAGAATGTTGCCCTTGTGCCTCTGAGGCCATCACACACCTTTGCCCTGTGTGTTAGGTGGCATCAGGTGTTAGGAGGAGAGTGAAATGGCTGCATGGATACTACTGAGGTGTGAGTGGCTTGCAGGTGAACTTCAGAATAGAAACGCAGAGGTTCTGTACCCGCTTCTTTCGCTGTTCATGGGCTCCCCAGGTGGGTGAAAGGAAGAGGGGGAACCCCACAAGATGATATACAGAGTCAGAAGAAGGGGGCTCCTGTTTGGCCCCACCTAGCCTGTGAAAGGTTTGCCCAGGGAGCAGTCATGTGGGGCCAGAGGGGCTAGGCCAAAGCCTCTCTGCCTGAAGATTCTAAGAACAACTGAGAGGCCATTCAGGCGAGTGGCTGAGATCCTAGACTCTGGGGGATCAATACCCAGGTTCTAATCCCAACTCTAGAATTCAGTAATTGTGCAACTAGTTGTGCAATAGTTGTTAACTGCCTAACAGGACAAATGACTCAATCTCTAGGCCTCAGGTTCCTCATCTGGGAAATGGGCACAATAAAACTGCTTACCCCATTGGGTTGCTGTGAGTACTAGAACAATTTACCTAAAGTTTATATCTGTGCCTGGACATAGGAAGGGGGGAAGAACACCCCTGGGCAGGGGCCATGGAAAGGGCTGCCTGGTGTTTGTCTCCCTCAGACTCCAGTCTCCATCACATTCCTCTATGGATGCCGAAAAGGAAGGGGGCCTAGTGATTAGCCCTCCAGAGCTCTTTCTAGACAGTGTCTGCCATCCCTGCCACATTCCGCTTCCCATCACACCAGGGTGGCATGTCCCAGGCTGTCCATGTGAAGGTAACCTTCCCTCCCATGGACACTGTGGACCATGCCGTGTCTATCTGGGTATCCCCCGATACACAGCACAGCTTCAAATGACTCTACTGAAACCCCTTCCTGCTGAGAAATAAGCCAAGGTCTTTCAAGGTAGGTGAGTTGCTGAAGGTGATCCAGCAGTGCCTGTGGTCACTCTTGATCCCAGGTCTCCCACCTCCGGCAGGCGCTGGGCAGGGGCTGTCCGCACGGTCCACCCCCTCCCCCGCCACTCACCAGCCACACCATCAGGTAGGAGAAGACAGCAATCCAGAGCGTGGCGATGACGAAGGTGAGCATGAAGAACTTCTCCCAGCGGGGCTTGCTGCAATTGGGGATGGTGATGCACAGGAGGAAGATGAGCGGCCAGGTGAACACCCACTTGACTTTGTCCCCTCTTGCCTCTGCAGAGGGATGGGGTGGAGCCAGAAGGGCGAGAAACAGTAGGTTACACACCTGCCACTCTACCTGCACGTTTACCCTTTCATGCCAAACAAGAAGATGCTACGAATATGACTCCCAGCAACGGACTTCGCAGAATGACACCCCTCCGTATCGTCAACCGGGAAGTGATCTCAGCAAAACAGATGAGTGTTTGTTGACTGAATAACCATTGTTAGTCCAAATCCTTCATTTGACAGGGTGAGGAAAATGAGACCCAGAGCTGGAACAAATTTGTACAGGGCAGCTGGAACGGGATGTTGAATATGAATAGGCCTTGGAGTCAAAGTGCGGTTGGAATTCAAATGACCTTGAGCAACCCCCTCAACTCCACTTCCTCCTCCGATAATAACAGAGGTAAGTGGCAACACAATAGTTGATGCAGGGAATATTTGATATGTGGAGCAGGCATAATGCTAAGCATTTTGCATTTTAGTAGTTTTTTCATCTGTTAAAAGGAAACATTATCACTTTCTTGGTTGTTGCAAAAATGACATGATAAAATGTATATAAAACACCCAGCACAAAGAACTTGGCAAAGAAGGTGCTCTAGAAATCTCAGCTCATTTGTTCCAAGGTCATATACTCAATCAGTGGCAGATGCAAGACTAAAATGTGGTATTCAGCTGACAGGTATGACCTCACTGACCCCTACCAAGGGAATCCACAAACAATTTAACTGAGGAAAAGTGGCCACTGAGTACAAGCATAGTGTAATTATCCTTAATAAGCCACTGGGTATTTTGAGCACATGCATGCTCAAAGCAGGCTTGTGGGTAATGCCAATGATTTGGTGGAGGAAGTGCCTCTGAAAATTCTGTCCTCCATAAAAGCAATGAAAACATTAGCAAAAATAGTCTAAGTCAACTTGTTTTAGAACTCTGGAAATTAACCAAAGCTTTGTAGCCATCCAGGAAGTGTTTATTTAAGAAAATAATCTGGGTAAAATTAAGAACAGTGAACTTTATAGAGTTTTAACTTGTCTTGTTTTCATTTTCTTTCATCAGCTTTGGAGCAGTCTTGAAAAACCAGTAGCCTGGCATCCACCAGAGGGGGAAGGACAGGATTAGAGTTCCTTCCAAGTCTGTTCCCAGAGGACTGGCATTATCTGACCTGTCTGCTGGTTTCCTGGAAGACCCTACTTTCAAGGTGTCTTTATTTTACCTGAATCAGAGCTCACCCAGTATGAACAGACTTTTCCTTGAGGGCATTTGTTGAAAACAATCAGAGACAATTGTTGAAAACTGTGCTGCCTGCGGTGGTGGAAAACAGCTGGACAAACAATAGGTTAATGAAAAAGCTTAAAAGGAAAAGCTGGGAATGAGATATCCCTAGAGGACTTGGAAAAGCTCCCAGGTAGTTCTAGGAATACCGAAAGTTCATAACAGGCAAAGGGCTGTTCCCAGTGTTATTTGCATTCTGAGGAAAGACTTGGCTTCCCAGATGGCTCAGTGGTAAAGATTCTAGCTGCTCATGTAGGAGGCACAGGAGATGCGGATTTGATTCTGGGTCGGGAATATACTTTGGAGGAGGAAATCCATTCCAGTATTCTTGCCAGGATAATCCCATGGTCAGAGGAGTCTGGGAGGCCCCAGCCTATGTGGTCGTAAAGAGTTAAGACAGGACTGGGCAACTGAGCATGCAGGAAAGACTTGAGAACACCTTAATCTTTCACTTCTGTCTAACACTGAGACTCTGAGAAAACAAGAAGTAAAAGGCTAAGGTGGAGTTGTAAACTGTCTGAGTGTTAAAGGCCTGCCCCAAACCCACACAGAACCCAGCAAAGAGAAGGAGACTTGTTTTGAGCCAGGCATCTAAAGAAATCTCTGGGTAAACATTAGCAGGTATTTCAGGGGTCACACAACAAACAATATAGATTTTACAGAATTAGAAAAGTCACCAAACAAGCAGCAACAATAGTAAAGCAACAACAAACAGCCACGGGAATGGGAAAGAGCCTGATTTCTTATTATTACTTCACGTTCAGTTCAGTCGCTCAGTCGTGTCCGACTCTTTGCGATCCCACGAATCACAGCACGCCAGGCCTCCCTGTCCATCACCAACTCCCGGAGTTCACTCAGACTCACGTCCATCAAGTCCGTGATGCCATCCAGCCATCTCATCCTCTGTCGTCCCCTTCTCCTTCTGCCCCCAATCCTTCCCAGCATCAGAGTCTTTTCCAATGAGTCAACCCTTCGCATGAGGTGGCCAAAGTACTGGAGTTTCAGCTTTAGCATCATTCCTTCCGAAGAAATCCCAGGGCTGATCTCTTTCAGAATGGACTGGTTGGATCTCCTTGCTGTCCAAGGGACTCTCAAGAGTCTTCTCCAACACCACAGTTCAAAAGCATCAATTCTTCGGCACTCAGCTTTCTTCACAGTCCAACTCTCACATCCATATGTGACCTCTGGAAAAACGATAGCCTTGACTAGACGGACTTTGTTGGCAAAGTAATGTCTCTGCTTTTCAATATGCTACCTAGGTTGGTCATAAATTTTCTTCCAAGGAGTAAGCGTCTTTTAATTTCATGGCTGCAATCACCATCTGCAGTGATTTTGGAGCCCCCAAAATAAAGTCTGATACTGTTTCCACTGTTTCCCCATCTATTTCCCATGAAGCGATGGGACCAGATGCCATAATCTTCGTTTTCTGAATGTTGAGCTTTAAGCCAACTTTCACTTTCATCAAGAGGCCTTTTAGTTCCTCTTCACTTTCTGCCATAAGGATGGTGCCACCTGCATATCTGAGGTTATTGATATTTCTCCCGGCAATCTTGATTCCAGCTTGTGCTTCTTCCAGCCCAGCATTTCTTATGATGTACTCTGCATATAAGTTAAATAAGCAGGGTGACAATATACAGCCTTGACGTACTCCTTTTCCTATTTGGAACCAGTCTGTTGTTCCATATCCAGTTCTAACTGTTGCTTCCTGACCTTCATATAGGTTTCTCAAGAGGCAGGTCAGGTGGTCTGGTATTCCCATCTCTTTCAGAATTTCCCACAGTTTATTGTGATTCACACAGTCAAAGGCTTAGAAGGATTTAAATCATGTAATGTTTATTCTACAACCTTTCCACATTGGAAAGAAATTAGAAATTAATAACAGAAGGAAAACTGGAACATTTACAAATACGTAGATATTAAATAACACACTCCTAAATGACCAATGGTTCAAAGAAGAAATAATAAGGGAAATTAGAAAATACTTTGAGATGAATGAAAATGAAAAGAGAGCACACCAAAACATATGGAATGTAGTGAAATCAGTGCTTAGAGAGAGATTTATAGCTATAAATTCTTATATTAAAAAAGAGGAAAGGACACAAATCAATGACCTAACTTTACACCTTAAGAAACAAACAAACAAAAAAAACCAGTCAATTAAGTCCAAAAAAAGAAGAAAGGAAATAATCAAGATTGAAGCAGAAGTATGTGAAATAGGAAAAAATCCCAGAACCAATTAAATGAAAAATTGGTTCTTAAAAAGATAACACAATTGACAAATCTTTAGATAGAGTGACCAAGAAAAAAAGAGAGAAGACTCAAATTACTAAAATCAGGAATTAAAGAGGGATTCCACTATGAATCTTACAGAAATAAAAAGAATTGTTAAGGAACACTATGAACAACTGTGTGCCAAAAAATTAGGTAACCTTGGTGAAACAGAAAAAACATTCCACAAAGACAGAAACAAACTGACTCAAAAAGAAAGAGAAAACCTGAATAGCCACATAACGAGAAACTGAAATAGTAATCAGGAAACTTCCCTTAAGGTAAAGCCAGGACCAGATGGTTTCATGGGTACTTCCGCCAAGTGTTTAAAGAAGGATTAGCATGAGTCCTTTGCAAAGTCTTCCAAAAGATAAAGAAGGAGAGAACACTTCCCAATTTGCTCTATGAAGCTAGTGGTACCCTGATACCAAAGCCAGACATCAAGAGAAAACAAAACTACATACCAATATCCCTTATGAATATAGATGCAAAAATTCTTCTTAAATCCTGGCAAACTGAATCCAGCAACACATAAAAAGAATTATATACCAGTACCAAGTAGAATTTGTCCCAGGAATGTAAAGTTGGTTTGACATATGAAATTCAATCATAAACCACATTAACAGAATAATGAATGAAAAAGCACAATCCTCTCAATTGATACAAAATCCAACACTCTTTTATGACAAAACACTTAGCATTAGCAAACTAGGAATAGAAAAGAATTTCCTCAGCTTGATAAAGGGCACCTACAAACACCCGACACTTCACATCACATTTAATGGTGAAAGGCTGAAAACCTGCAACAAGATGAGAATGTCTGCTCTTAGAACTTTTATTCAACACTATTTTGGAAGTTTGAGTCAGGAACAGTAGGCAGTTCCTCAATACGTCCCACAAAAATCTGTACTCAAATATATATAGCAGTATTTTTCATAACAGCCTCAAAGAGGAAACAACCCAAATAACCATGAGGTTATAAATGGATAAACAAAATGTAGCATATAAATCAATGGAATGTTTTTCATGCATAAGAAGGAATGAAGCATTGATACTACGTTGCATGGATGAACCTATAAGACACTGCATGAAATGAAAAAGGACTTTCCTGGGTGGTACAGTGGATAGGAATCTGTCTGCCAATGCAGGGCTCATGCAGCAGGGAACACCCAGTATAGCCAAAAACAAATAAACAATTAAAAAATTATATGGTGGTGATGTTGCACAACTTTGTGAACCTATTAAAAAAACACTGACTTGTATACTTTGTAAGTATGAATTTTATGGTTGATAAATTATAGCTCAATAAAAAAGAAATTGCAGAGTAGGCTGACAATAGCAGTTCTAGCTCTGAACACCTGTGCCTGAATCTTCCTAAGTCACTAAAATCGTATTTGCTGAGAAAAAACACCCAGCCTGTTTATGAATCAAGAGAATACGGTTAGCTAGAAATCAGCAAATTCATTCTAGATTCTACACCTAGAAAAACATCTATCTTCCCAGATCTTCCTCTACACACACCTTTCTGTATTTTGTAATCCTTGTACAAACAGAAGAAAGTTTTCCTGATTAGTTTGTACAAAATTTCAACCCACATCCCAACTCATCCAGGCTGCCAGAGAAGGAGGGCATCCCCATAAATGACCTAAAACCCTGCATATAAGGGAAGGATTTACTTTGGGGAATTGTAAACCTGGACACTTACAGGCTTAGGAGTGTCTTTGCAGGTACATATACATGCCACAGCAGAAGGATAATTTATTTTCACAGGCACCAAACTGCATCTGATGTCAGTTTGCCTAGTATGGATTTCACATCTGGTTTGGACATCTGATCTGGCCCCACTCAGCTAGCAAGCCTCAAGGCCCACAATTGTTTACTAAGAGACAATGCTCCATTTGACCTGTTCTATGGCTTTTTTTAACTGTTGGATGAGATCCATTAGTGGATGGGATTGTGAAATCAATTAAGTGGGTGGCATCTAGTATTCCCCTAAAAAGAAAAAAGTATTATAGCTATGGTATATAGTGAGTTAAATATTATTCAGAAGACTTCTGTTTCCTTTTTATAGATATCCATGTATGTATGTGTGTGTGTGTGTGCGTGCGCGTGTGCACAATTTAATTATTACTGTGGGTCATGGTCCAAGTGTGGAACACATTCACAGTGATCATGCTGTGCCCCTTCCCCCCAATCCCTACCGCCACCTTCCACTGGTCTTCAGCGTCTACATTGTTTAATCAGGCATTGTAAGACCCCAAACACGGAAACAATTACTGTGGTTTCCAGGAGCAAATGCAAGGCAGGGTGAGCAGGCTTAGGATTGGCTCGTTTGAACAGTCTCAGGAGGTTCTTGAGGACAGGGCTGTCTCCAGTTATCTGGTCCTTGACCATGGGTGATCAGGGTAAGGGAATAGAGCTTCCTGCAGTGAGAGAGCCAGATGGGACCCTGGTTGATCAGCACCAGGGAACAGAGCCTCCTGGCATGTGAAAGCCAGATGGAGGCCGGTGATTCAGAATACTGGGCTCAGGCTTGGTTAGTCTGCATATGAAAAGTGTAGTTCTGGATGGGTAGTTTGCTATCTCTAGGAAATGGTTAGCTGGGGCAACGCTCGGCTGTGCTGGGCATTTATTGTTCTTGTCTGCCCAGCATTCACTCCCCTTTACTGGTAACAGCAAGCTAATTTTTTTTTAGGGAACCAACCCTTCGTGCCACATCATTCACATGGTTTGGAGGGCTGACTCTACTTCCTAGCTCTATGGGTGGGGTGTGCGAGTCAAGCTTGGCTAATCATGCATTCCATAAATACTTAGTGTGTTCATTCTCTGTGCTGGCGCTATTCTAGGTTCTGAGAATCTGCCAGGGGACAAGTCAACAACCCTTGCCATTGAGTGGCTTACATAGGTTTGGGCTTGAGTGGATAACCCATTTAGAGACCTATGTGAGGATTTTGCTGAGAACCACTGTCTATAATATCCATTATCCCTTCCTCCTTATTAACAGAACCTTATTTTGCTTTGGACAGTAGGTTCCCAGCTAAATTAATTTCCTAGGTTTCCTGGCAGGAAGGAGAGGCCACAGAACAGTTCTGGACAATGAGATGTAAGTAGATGTCTATGTGGTGGGGTTTCCAGAAATGTGACTATCTTCCTGATAAGAAGAGACGGTTTATTGACACACCTCTTGTCCTTTGTTCTTCCCCCTTGTTCCTGCCTGGAACATGAACGTACAAGCCACAGGAGCCACTTGGCAAACTTGAAGACAAAAGTCACCTGCTAAGGATGGAGGAATGGAAACGGAACACCGATGGCATAACAGAGCTACAAGACTCCCTAATCTCAGGACTTTTTATGTGATTAAAAATAAACCCCTTGAGGTGAAGTCTTTGTCACTTAAATTTTCTGTTACACGCAGCCCAATGCAATCCTTAGTCAGCCAGAGGCACCACTTGTATGTACACTTGGTTAACCCAATGGGATATAAACCTAGATGGCTGGTGGTCATCTTTGCCAGCTATCTGAGGATGAAGCTAGTACAGGGGAAATCCTTGCTGAGAGATAGACAGGGTCTTGTAACCACTTGAGCCCAATGTCAAGCTTTGCCTGAAGGTAGATTCTCCCATTGAATCTGCCGCTGTGGGTCCTTTGGCTTAAACCAACCTGAGTTGGATTTCTGTAACATCAAGCCTAGACTAATTTATGGGGCAAAGCAATAAGAGTTTGGGGGTCTACAGGGTGACAATGTTTATCCTGAGGGACACTCCTCTGATAATGAGCCCCTCCCACCCACCGCCAACTGCCATCCTTCAAGTACAATGTCAAGGACATGTGAGAGACGCTCACTGTGGACTCTGATGTGCAAACATCAGCAAGAGAAAGAAGAGCTGCTGGTGTTTCTTTCCCTCTCAGATTTCTTTTTTGAAGCAGGAAATCACAATTTAATTATGTGAAAAAAAATCTTTACAAATGAACTCTAACAAAACAGATGGCTAATCATACTGATACAAAAAATGAAGAACAGATGCAGTTGCTGATGAAAAACTTCAAACAAAATAATGTGGACAATGAACTACCTAGAGTGGTTAACTTGTGGTATGAGGGGGTGTGTGCTATTGGATGAAGTAGATATTCAGTGTTCTTGCCTGGAGAATCCCAGGGACGGGGGAGCCTGGTGGGCTTCCGTCTGTGGGGTCACACAGAGTCGGACACAACTGAAGTGACTTAGCAGTAGCAGCAGCAAACTAGGAGTGTTTACACAAAAGCATAGGTCTAAGACCAGTGGTTCACAAACTGGAATATAAATCAGAGTCCCCCGGAGCTAATGATTGGACAGCTGTGGAGTTGGCGAGGGAGGTGGTTCGAGAATTTGCATTTGTAACAAGTTCCCTGTTGCTACTAATGCTGCTTATCCAGCTTGAAACACCATTCTAGATTGACTCCATTTAAAAACTGAGATAATAAAGATATAAAATTCACCACTTTTAAAGTATATTAGGTGGTTTTAGTATATTAGAAAGTGAAAGTGAAGTCAGTGAAATCGCTCAAGTCACTCTTTGTGACCCCATGGACTGTTTGTAGCCTACCAGGCTCCTCCATCCAGGGGATTTTCCAGGCAAGAATACTGGAGTGGGTTGCCATTTCCTTCAGGCTATAAAATTCCAGAAGATTTTCAGGACTCTGAAAAGAAACCCCCTCCCTGTTACCAATATTGCCCATTTCTCTTCCTCTCAAGCTCTATGAGTGATCTACCCTGTCTCTGTAGATCTGCCTATTCTGGACATTCTATATACCTGGAATCATAGTATGTGGCCTTTCATGCCTGGCTTCTTTCACTTAGCAGAATGTTTTCAAAGTTCACCCATGTTGTAGCATGAACAGTGTCTCATTCCCTTTTAAGGCCAAATAATATTCCATTATATGAATATATTATATTTTGTTTAACCTGTTCATCACTTGGATATTTGGATTATTTCTACTTTTAAGCTACTATGAATAATGCTCTTATGAATATGCATGTACAAGTTTTTTGGTGGACATATGTTTTCATTTCTCTTGCATATGTAACTAGGAATTATAACTAGAATTGAGGCACCACACAGTATGGTGCAGTATGGACATGAGTTTGAGCAAACTATGGGGGGACAGGGAAGCCTGGCATGCTGCAGTCCACTGGGTCGCCAAGAGTTAGGACACAACTGAGTGACTGAACAACTACGGTGACTTTACATTTAACCTTCTGAAAGCCTTCCAGCCTGGTTTCCAAGATGCTGCACCATTTTACATTCCCATCAGCAGTATATGAGGTTTCCAATATACCCACATCCTTGCCAACACATTAGTGTTGTCTCTCTTAATTATAGCCATTCTGAGTGATGAGTGGTATCACACCGTGGTTTTGGTTTGCATTCCCCTGATGACTAATAATGGTGAGTATCTGTCATGGATTTATTGGCTATTTATAAATCTTGGGAGGACTGTTGACTCAAATCCTTTGCCCATTTTAAAGGCTGGGTTGTCTTTTTACTGTTGAGTTCTAAGAGTTCTATAGTTCTATATATAGAACTGTATATTTCAGATATTAGATCCCTATTAGAAATATAATTTACAAATATTTTCTCCCATTCCAGGAGTTTTTTGACTTACTTCATAGATCCCATAAATCCCATAGGTTTTAACTTTGATGAAGTCTGTTTTTTAATTTTCTATTTTTGGCTACTTCTGCTATTGATATATATAAGAAACCATGGTCACAAATATATACACTGTTTTCTAAGAGTTTCATATTTTTAGCTACTACATTTAAGTCTGAAGTTTCATACGTGGTGTGAGTTAAGGGTCCAACTTCTTTTTAAAAAAATATGGCTATCTAGTTTTCCTAGCACCATTTGTTGAGAAGAATATTCCTTCCCCCATTCAATTATTTTGGCACCCTTTCCAAGAATTATTGATCTTGAAGTTCTTTTTCTTTTAATGCTCAGTTGCATCCAACTCTTTGTGACCCCATGACTGTAACCTGCCAGGCTTCTCTGTCCATGGGATATTTTAAGCAAGAATACTAGAGTAGATTGCCATTCCCTCCTCCAGGGGATCTTCCCAACTCAGGGTTTGAACACATGTCTCCTGCATCTCCTGCAATGTCTGGGCATATTTCTGGACTCTCAGTTCTAGTTCATCGAGCTATGTTTCTATCCCATGCCACTATCAGGCAGTCTTGACGACTATTTCTTTGTAAGAAGTTTTGAAGTCAGGAAGTCTTTCAGTTTTGTTCAAGATTGTTTTGGCTATTCTGGGTCCCCTGTATTTCCATGTGAATTTTAGGATCAGCTTGTCAATTTCTGCAAAACAAAAAAAACAAAAAAAAACCCCAAAAACCTAGCATGGATTTTCACAATGATTTCATGAAGTCTATAGGTCAATTTGAGGACTATTGCCACCTTAAAAATTTTAAATCTTTCAACCATAAACTTAGGATGTTTTTCCATTTATTTAGATATTTCATTTCTTTCAATAATGTTTTACAGTTTTCAGTGTACAAGTCTTATCCTATTTTTGTTAAATTTATCCCTAAGTACTTTATTGCTTTTTGATTGCATTGTAAATGAAGTTTCTTACATTCATTTTTCATATTGTTAATGTATAGAAATAGAGTTGAATTTTGTATATTGACTTTGGAGCCTGCAAGTTTATTAATTCTAGTGGTTGTTTTTTGTGTTTTGGTAGATTCCCTAGGATTTTCTATATATAAGATCATGTCATCTATGAACACATTTTTACTTCCTCCTTTCCAAATTGAATGCTTTTTGTTTTTTCTTGCCTATTTACCCTGGATAGAACCTCCAGCACAAAGCTGAATAGAAGAGGTAAGAGGTGTCATTTCTAATCTTAGGGGGAAAGTTTCCCATCTTTCACCACTAAATATGACATTAATTTGGGGGTTTTTGTAGATGCCCTTTATCAGATTGAGGAAATTCACGCGATTTTTTTCTAGTTTGAGTGTTTTTCCCCCATTAAGAAAGGGTGTTGGATTTTGACCAATGCCTTTTCTGTGTCTATTGAGATGATTGTGCAATTTTTAGCTGTTATTTTAATAATACAGCATGTCTTATTGTTTTTCACGTGTGGAACCAACCTTGCATTCCCGAGATAAATCTCACTTGGTTAACTGTTTATAAAGAGAAAAACCAAGTCCCATGAAGGTTAATGAACTGCCAAAACCTCACAGAAAATTAGTGGCAGAGCCACAAACAGACCCTGCATGCCCAGCCAGTGACCTCTGAGCTGGTCCTTGTGGGGAGGTACGGGGATGCATTTGAGGGGGGATCATCGTCAGGGATGGGTTAGTGAACAGTCCTGTCACCGTTATTCTACATTTGTGTTGTGCCTCACACATTTTGGAGGTGGTTTTCACAAACACTATTTTTCATATCAGCTTTGGGGAGATATTCTCACCGTTTCACAGGTAAGGTTTGGTAAAGTTCAGTGACTTAAACATCACAAGCTCAGAGGCAGTACCAGGACTTGAATGCAGGTCTTCAGAGCCTAAATCTTGAGTCCTCTGTACTATACTACTTGCCTGCCCTCTGAGTCCCATGATTTCAAAGCCTGTGAAAGTCCTTTCGCTGCCCACTGGTGGACAGCGTCATCAGCTGTCAGATTAGAGCCTTACACTTTTAGCTCATGGCTGTGATCCAAACAGAAAAATCCTCTTAAGTAGGGGAACCATTAAAGTTTTCTTATTCCTTGGGAGTGAATGAATCTTACCATCAATTCTTAGTTACTTCTAATACATTTTTGTTTTATCCTTAGACTTACCATTAAACTGATTGCTCTCTGAGGGGCATAGAAACTTCATGGTTAATGACAGCTACATTGTCAGGTTCAAACTTCAGTTCTAGCATATTCTACCTCTGTGACCTTAGGAAAGTATTTAGCCTCTGGGCATCTCCATTTCCCAAGCTGTGAAATGGGGATAACAACAGCTCTTAACACACACTGCTATTGTGAGACTAAAATGAGCCAACACATGAGATGCATTTAGCCCACACTTGGTGCAGAGTATGCACTAAATTTTAGCTCTTGTTGATAATAATGGTTAATTAAGTTCCACTTACTGAGTATTGGACTACGACTGTCAAGCACTGGGTTGGGTGTTTTATGGAAACTAAAACAGGTTTAAGACTCTGGTGCTGGGAAAGATTGAAAGTGGGAGGAGAAGGGGACGACAGAGGATGAGATGGTTGGATGGCATCATTCGTTCAATGGGCATGAGTTTGAGTAAACTCTGGGAGTTGGTGATGGACAGGGAGGCCTGGCGTGCTACCGTCTATGGGGTCTCAAAGAGACACGCCTGAGCGACTGAACTGAACTGAAAACAGGTTTCAAGAAGTAAGCTGTCTAGCCCAAGGTCACATAGCTCGGAAGTGGCAGACCCAGAAGCCCAATACCAAAGCCTCTTACTGACACCATGTTGAACCCTGGAGCGTGGGTTTTGAGCCTAAAGGCACTAGAGAGACAATGGCGGGGGGACCCTGCGGGAAGTAGATAAGATCAGGGTTGTAATTAAGCTGAGCTGCCAAGCTGAGGTTTGGGAGGAAGGGGAAGACAGAAGTGGAGCATGTGAGAGAAAACAAGAGGCTCCAGCGAGGTCAGAGGGCAGGACCTGCTGGGGGCCGACAGGGAGACGCGGGCAGTCAGGCCTGAGTGCACAGGGACCAAAGGCCCAGTAAGAGACGCCCTGGCAGCCCAGTGTAGAGCCTGGAGAGCTTGTGGGGGGCTGCGAAAGGCCGTCCCCAGGGAGGCAGCCTTAGCTTGGTCTCCCCCTCTCACGGCAGTCAGGTACCATGGTTCAGCCTCTGGGACCCTGTTCATACTTCCCCAAGAAGTGTTCCTCCCCTTGGAAAAGGAGGAGAGATCAGACATGCAGACCAGGACCTCCCGGTCAACACAGAAGCCAGGCCCAGAGTTCGTTCAGCAGCCGCAGACCCCAGGGACCCTTACCCCAGCTCTGCATCCATGCCCACAGCCCCCACCAAGTCAAGCTTCTGGACTGGATGTCAGTGGGTCCCAGAGCTGAGGTCGGTGAGCCACCTCTCTTGTTCTAAAGATGACCTCAAGCTACGGCCAGCTCTGCACTCCACCACAGGAACCTCAAGGCTGGGGCCAGAGAGCTGGTCTGTCCTCTGTTACTCGTGACTGTGTGGCAGTGGGTGGGCCTTCAACCTCTCTGAGCCACCCTGTCCTCAGCTGTGACGTGATAACTCCCCCCGTCTCACCCACCCCAAGGATCTACGGGGAAACAAAAGGCAAGAAGTACGAAGCTGACCATCCTGCCTCTGAAGGTTGCACCTTGAGTCTGGAGGCCCTGGGGAGTAAAATAAGAGTCAGGAATGCTTGACAGGCCCAATAGCTGGCCCTCTCACCTTAAACATCCAGCAAACATCCAGGGCAGGCCTGTGGGTTCCCAGTGCTTACAAACCCCATAGACCCAGCAGCTGGCCGCCTCCTCCCCTTCCTTCCTGCTGCCCCTGTATTCCAGAGCACACACTCCAGCCTGGCAGAGTGCCCTCCTGGCCAAAGTCAATACTGGAACCAGGCCGAGGACAGCCCTCAGGAGTCAGGCAGACCTGGGGTACCAGCCCTGCCTGAGGCCCTTAGTTACCTGGGAAATGGGGACCACACCAGACATGCAAGCAGGGCTGTGTGCAGACTCTAAGCCCCAAATATAAGGCAAGTATGGCCCAAGCTCCATGAAGAACGTGTCTGCCAAGCTATAGGTCAGGGCCCAGCCCCCTCCTCTGCCTCACTATGCGACTGGAAGCCACATGAACCCCTCAACAGGTCTGCTCCGGTCTAAGTCATCAGCAAAGATTAGTTCCCCTGCTTTTTTCCAGGCATCCCTGCAGCTCCCATGGGAGTGGACATGCTGAACCGGCCCTCAGCAGCCCCCACGCCAACCTCCTCCTAGGGTGTCCATACAGCACTTCCCAGACTCCCTTGCAGTTGAAGTTCTAGACTCAGACTGGGCTCCTTATTTTGGAAAACAGACTGAGGAGGGGCTGGGCCACCTTTCTGCTGCTTTCGATGCACTGCTGTGAAACAGGCCTCTCGGGATGCTGCTTTGGCTACAGCGGCACATTCCTGCCCAGGAGCTAGCGGAGTGGGCACCAGGGATGCCTTCTCAGGCCTGACCAGCAGCCCAGTGGCAGCTTCTGGTGGCAGCACAGCTGTGGCAGTGGCTTCCTGGTCCCTGGGTCATGACTCTGACAGTGAGTTTTTGAACATTTCAGCACATCCCAGTCCCCCACCTCTTCAATTCTGAGAGAGGTGGTAGCAGCCGGTTCAGTGGGCGTCATTACTGGTACCCAGCCTGGAATGTCCGTCCCACCACTACATAAGGAATCCACCTACTAGGTCTATCAATTTCTATTTCTCCCACATCAGCGATTAGCATCCATCATCTCCTGATAACGCCTGAGGCACCTGTCATAGACCTACATGGGGTGCGGGCGTGTGTGCTCAGCATCTCTTCTCTCCAAACAGCCCTCCCAGGGGCCACCAAAGCCATGCTGGCCAGCATGGGTACTGACCAGGGGTGGGCCCCTGACCTCTGGGCTGATAGCATTCTTCCTCTTAGGACTCTAGAATTCAGACGCAACCCTAGGCAACCAAGTGAGGGAGGCAGGACATGGCAGAAGTCAGTCTGGGGCCAGTGGGAGGCCATGGTCTGCCATGGGCACTGACAGTGGATTTGAGAAAAGCCAGTCCACAGCCAAGGAGCAGAGTGAGACAGGCAGGCACGTGAAAGGAAGACAAGAGCCAGGAAGAGCCTCAACACGCATGAAGGCTCCGAGTCCAGACCCTGGGTGAGTCCAAGTGTTCATGGGATCCACAACACACCCCTGTACCCTTATGATAACAAAGGTCCCCTTTTATCTCAAAGGAAGCTCATGTGGGCTTCTGTTGCCAGCATCCGTAGACACTTCAGGTCCCCAGTGCATGCCCAGCTCATGACAGGTCCTGAGCCCCTTCACCTCCCTCCTTCCAGTTTGGACTGTGCTGGTCTGGCTGTGGGGTGATCACAGAGTAGATTGCAGGGCAGGTGGCCCAGATGCCTGGCTCCATCTGGTCAGTACTGACCCCTGGGCAAGCCCTGGCCCCTCAGTTTTCTGCTTTGGAATACAAGAAGCTGGTCTAAAATTCCCCAGATTGCTTTTAACCATAGCATTCAGAGACCATCTGTTGTTAACCACAGAGAATTCAGAGGAATATTGCTTTCATTTAGATTAAAAACAACCGCCCCCCCAAAAAAAACCCCTCTTTCTCTATTATGCTTTAGCAGCTGTTTTTATAAACCACTTATAACCAGAAAGTGGAAATAATCCAATTGTTCATTCACTGATGGAGAAATGTGGTACATCCATACAATGGAATATTATTCAGTCATGAAAAATAAACGAAGGACCAACACATGCCAAATGCAGATGAACCTTGAAAACATGCTAAGAAGGCAGACTCTGGGAGACAGAGAAGGACAGGGAAGCCTGGTGTGCTGCAGTCCATGGGGTCGCAAAGAGTCGGACATGACTGAGCAGCTGCAAAACAACAACAAAGAAGGCAGACACAAAAGGCAACTGATTTAATGATTCCATTTATATAAAATATCCAGAATAGATAAACCCGAAGAGACAGAGTCGCAGTTGCCAGGAGATGGCGGGGAGGATGGAGAATACTTGCTAGCAGGTAGGGGGCTCCTTTGGGGGTGCTCAAGAAAACCGATTGTGGTAATGGTTGCACAAACTTTGTGAGTAGATGAAAAACCACTCAACTGTGCACTTCAAAGGTGTGACTATTACGGTAAGTAAATTACACTTCAATAGAGCTGTTATATTAAGAAATTACAGTGCTCAGCGAGTGTTTGTTCTAATTAGGTGTGAGCTGACACCTCAGGGCTCCACAGTGACTGACAAGGCCACTTCTTTGAAATCCTGACCTTGACTTACGAGACAGTCTACCGACTGCGTGATTTCTCTGGCGGCTCCCACGACCCACGCAAACACAAAATCATTTTTACCGTGAAGTGCCATGTGTCTCTGGGGGCCTGGAGCAGACAGAAATTGGGTGTGGAATTTCACATGTACGTGAGCCCGTGGCAGCAGCAGCTTCTCCTCTGTGCTCCCAGCCATGCCGAGCGGCTGAGAGGAAAGAGCAGGGCAGAGTTTTCTAGAGCTCCATTTCTGCAGTCCCCCTTACTGGGCTCAGAGAGAATAAGCAGACCCCTCTCCTCCCAGCCAGCACGGCTCTCTAGTTCCCTGTAGGACAGAGGAAGATGGGGATGGGGTGGGGAGAAGACATTCTAGAAACTTCCCGAAATCTTCAGATGGCTTGTGCTGAGTTTTCTGATGAAGAAAATGTTTAGCTGTGTCATCCGAGGACTGACGAGAGCATGCCAGGTCCCCGAAGGCCTATAATTCAAACTCAGTTCAACATGGTTTCTTAACACAGACAAGTTCCTTGGTACCTATGTACCAGCTAGAAGACACGATGGACAGAGACTAGCATTTTCTTAAGGACTCCACAGGAAGAGTGCAGAAGAATCCACTGGTTGGCCACAGTATTGTCCCTTAAGCACTATGCCAGTGTGGGGTGCTGTCCCTTCTTCCTGTGTGATCGTGGGCAACTAAACCTCTCTGAGCCTCAGCTTCTTCACCTGGGAAATGAGGATAATAACAGTACCCACCCTCCAGGGTGGTCCTGAGGACTTAACGAGTGCGTGTGAACCACCCTGCCCGGTCCATAGGAAGCGCTCAGTACACTTTACCTCCTGTTACCATTCAAGGGCTTTCCTGGTGGCTCAAACGGTAATGAATCTGCCTGCAATGCAGGAGACCTGGGTTCTATCCCTGGGTCAGGAAGATCCCCTGGAGAAGGAAATATCTACTCCAGTATTCTTGACTGGAAAATTCCATGGACAGAGAAGTCTGGCGCGTTACAGTCCATGGGGTCACAAAGAATCAGACTTGACTGAGTGACTAACACACACACAGTTTAAGAACCTCCAAGGGCCTAGATTTCTGCTCCTGACTGGACCAGTCCGAGATGGTGTTTGTAGATCAGGAGGTGCAGGGTGGAAGAGTGGCTCCCCACATAATAGCTGTGTGACTTGGGAAGTCCCACAGCCTCTCGGAGCCTCAGTTTCTCTCTCTGTAAAATGGGGATAATGGTAATGCCTCCTTCTCAAGATAGCTGCAAGGATGTAATGAAAATGCATGGTACAAAGAGAAGGTGGTTAGCCTGGGCCACCCAGGTTGGAAACCCTTGATTTCCACTTAGTAGCTGGGTGACTGTGGGCAAGTCACTGAACCTCTCTGTGCTTCCCTTTCCTTCTCCATAAACTGGAGATGATCATCGTCCCCACCTTATGTGTTATCATGAGGATTAAATGAGGGAATACATGTAAAGCTCTTAGAACAGGACATGGCACACAGAAGCTCCAGAAGAGCCCTGTAAGAACTCCCTATTTTTCATTCAATGCCTGACACACAAGACCCCAATAGATGCGGCCACTTATAATAATGATAGACACAAGGGCCAGCATACTGGACACAAGATGTGGTTTCCTTACCCTTATGGGAGCAGGAGGAGTCCAGTTGGAGGGCAACGGTGTGGCCCATGGGGCAGGAGAATGTCCCAGACAGTACATCAGCCACAAACAGCATATATTAAGGGTTCTCCCCAGCCAGACTGGGGCTCAGGGTCACTGGCTGGCCATCGCAGGGCAATGCCTACGCTGCAGACCACAGTTCCCATGGGAGAAAGAGCTCCTCCTGCTTTTCCTCTCCCCCAACCAACAGCTGGCCCAGGAGGCCCAATTACCAGCCTCTGTGGCCTGAAGTGGGAAGAGCACCGGGTGTAGATGTGAATCCAGCATCAGACCAGGCAGGCAACCGAGCCAGGCTGTGGCTGGGTGCCCTCGGGCTCTGGTCTACGAGCCCAGTGACACATCATGTGGGTGGGCAGCGCCTGGGGGCTATGGGCTGGCATTTCCACCATCCCCAACCTTCAGCTGTGTAGTGAGGGCAGGAGATGATACATAAAATGTATTGTGCGATCATCTGCTCAGATTTAACCCGCACGCCTGGAAGCTCCCAGAGTCCACGGGTGTCCTGTTTCTGCCTGGATCACCAAGGCCCACAAGAGGCTGGTACCCAAATATTTACTGGCTGAAATAATCATCTTGTCTGCAAAGTACCTGAAGCCCAGTGCCTAGCACAAAACGGGCGGATAGCATAGTAGATACCAGTTCCCTCTTCCTGACTCTGGGAATGACCATGGTGCCAGACCTCCAGGGATTCTGACTCCCATGAACTTTCTAGAACATTGTTTATGGGCCAAGCAGAAGAGAGTGTGAGAAGCTGGATGTAACAGAAACCATGTGATTAAAGCATGTTGTCATCCCAGGTGGCCCTAGTGATAAAGAACCTACCTACCAACGCAGGAGACATTATAGTCACAGGTTTGATCTCTGGGTCGGGAAAATCCCGTGCAATAGGAAATGACAACCCGCTCCAGTATTCTTGCTTGGAGAATCCCATGGACAGAGGAGCCTGGTGGGCTACAATCCATAGGGTTGCAAAGAGCTGGACATGACTGAAGTGACTTAACATGCAGGCATGTCATCCAAACGAACACTTACTGAGCGCCCGTGTATCACACAGAAGGGGAGAATAAAGACCTATGTACTGCTTACAGAGGATGCCTTCATCCCATTTTGTGGATGAGGAACTGAGGTTTAGGGGATGAAACACAGTCACAGAGCTGGTGAGTAGTAGAACCAAGATTCCAACCCAGGACTTCAAGCCTCCAGCGCCTGCCTCCCAGCCTGTCCCCAACCACACAGAAGAGCTGCACACCAGACAGGCTGGGCTCATTCCTTGATACCTGCAGCCACGCTAGTTCTGAGTGGAACAGATCCTCCCCTCTTCCCAGTGCCCCGCCCCTTATCCCTCCCCTGTCCCCAGCTTCCTTCCTGGGCCCCAGTTTAGGGGAACACTAGCTCCACCAGCCCCTAAAGCCCCTCAGGGCCTCCCCACAGTCTCAGATCATTGTGTTGCCACAACCAGTTGTTTAGTCGCTCAGTCGTGTCCAACTCTTTGCAACCCCATGGACTGTTGCCCACCAGGCTCCTTTGTCCGTGGGATTTCCCAGGCAAGAATACTGCAGTGGGGTTGCCATTTCCTTCTCCAGGGGATCTTCCCAACCTAGGGATCGAACTCATGTCTCCTCCAAGTCTCTTGCACCGCAGGCGGAGTCTTCACCACTGAGCCACAACCAGAGACGAGCTGAAAAGATGACGAGGATGAGTGGGTGGACGGAGGGCCTGAAGCTGGCTGTGCGGAATCTCTCATAGGTGCTGTGTCCCTCTGCCTGGCTCCACATTCCTGTGAACCCCTGTCCACATTGGCCTCAATTTCCCTCGGCCGCTGGACACACCTAAACAGGCAGCAGCCACACAACCCCGTTCCCCGGCCCCCACTTCTCACATTGAGGTTAGAGGAGATGGAGAGGAAGTACTTGCAGTTTCCCAGGGCGCCACCTGGAAACACTTCCGCAGGGACACAAAGGGAGCTTCCGCAGGGACACAGGGAGCCCCGGTCCATTCCAGAGGCGAGCCCTGGGCGGAAGCTTTGCTGAGGGCCAGCCCAGGGGAATGTCCCAGAGCCTCTGGCTTGAAGAGGAATGTGGAACCAACTTCAACAGGAAGTTCCCACCTGCCAGGAAAGGCAGAGCTCCCTGGGAAAGGGTTGGTGGGTGCAGAGAACCTGGGAGCGATCTGGTCCCAGCCCTTGCAAAAGAACAGCATTCTGAGCTCCTCACCTCAGGAGGTGACCTGCCCAGAGTCCCTGCAGGGAGCTAGACCTGGTTTCCCACAAGCCAGTTGTCCCAGGAGCATCAGATTCTGGCACCAGGATGAGAGGAGAGGGGTGGTTGGCCCTGGGGACCACCCAATTCAGTTCTGCCAAACTCAAAGCTTCAAGGAAATGGAAAGATGAGGTGCCCTTCTTTGAGGCTGCCTCCCTTTACAGAACGGCAGCTGTCCCAAAGGGCAGGTCCCTCCCCTGGTTTCCTGCAGAGCCCTGGACAATAAGCAGGGTCAGGAACAGCGTCTAGATGAAACAGCAGTAGGGGGTGGTGGTGATGACCCTGTCAGGCCCCACGTCTGTAAAACGGGGATTCCATCCACCTCCTGGGGCTGGAGAACAGAACCGCCAAAGGGTGGCTTCTTCTCAGTCCGAACCCCCAGCAAAGTAGGCTGTCTCCTGGACTGTGCCTGCTCTTCCTCCCCGGGACCATACTGCCTCTCCTCTCCTCTCCCCACCCCAAGCCATCTCCCAAATCAGGTGCCATCCATGAGCCTGTTGTTAAACACAGAAGTCTTTTTGGAAAAACATCAAGTTTTGGACTTCAAAATCTTGGAATTCTGCTGCCATTCAGGATGGCAGGACACCAAGAAAAAACCTCCGAGATGGGGCTAAAGAGCTCAGGCCTTTATTTCTCATCATGGACTGCAGAGGAGTATGGCTAAAGATGAAGACAGATTGGGTGTGTCTGGGGATCCTCTCACACACAAATTCCTGAAATCATTCACTTGATGGACATCTACTAAGCACCTACTATGTGTCATGCTTGGGCACTGGGGATACAACAGTGAATGAAATAGACAAAGATACCTGCTGGCACGGAGCTGATATTTTAGCCAGGGAGACACACAAGATGAAATATATATATATAAAATACTTAAATTAGGGTGGTCAGAGAAGGCCACACCGAGAAGGTGACATTTAAGCAGAGGAAGGTAAGGAAGTGAGTGATACAGGCAGCAGAAGAAAGCGCATTTCAACAAAGGTCCTGGGCAGGAGCATATCTGCTACTTTCTGAGAAGGACAGTGAGGAGGCCGGTGTGCCTGGAGCAGAGGTGAGGTCAGCGAGGAGCTGGCAGTCAGTCAGATGACACTGGGCCCATCCAATGAGATGGAGGACACTCAGGCATGGGCCAGAGCCACAGCGGCTCTAACTTATTTATAGGTAGGGGTTATTGTCAAACACAGAAGGTGTAACTGTCTAAAGATCATGTGTGGCTTTAGTATAGCCTGTCCCAGCAAATATGCAACACATGGGCAAAACAGCCTGCCCACACTGGAAGGGCTGGAGAGTCTGAGCATGTCCATAAAAATAACATGTGCTTGTTTTTCCTTACTGCATGAGAAAGCCCCACTGCCCTGGGCATTTGAGTGCAGTTTCTAGGGGTTACTGGTGCACTTCCCAGGCCTCCACTTGGCCAGCTGTCTGGCACCCCAGGCTCCCCAACCCTGGGCAGTACCTGCCTCCTACAGTGGCTCTAACCCACAGTTCAGCACTGAGGAGGTGTTCATCGAGTGACTTAATGTTGGACCCTCACACCTGACTCCCCCGCCCTCCTGGGTCCAGCTCTCTATCCTGAAGACCCGGGCTTGGACCCTCGGAGGGCCCAGCAGTGTGGCCCGAGAGCCTTGCCCCCCAGGACTCACCAGGCATGGAGAAGGGGGACAGGAAAGCGGCCTCCACGGGCTCTGGCTCCTGGGGAGGTGGCGGGGGCTGCGGCGGGGGCTCTTGGTCCCGCTGTGGCTCTTCCAGGTTTTCCACGGGCACGTTCCCGTTCTCGATGCTCTCGTGCCTCCCGTTCTGAAGCGGCTTGCTGCTCACGCCGTTGGCCGAGTTGATCAGCCTTTGCCTCTGTGTGGACAGGAGGCAAGACAGACACCCAGGCGCATGACAAAGCTGAATCCTGTTGCTTGGCTCCTCACAGGCAGGTGGCACTTAAGGGTTTCTAGAACAACACCCCTGGCTTCGGATTTGCCTGAGAAATGGCTCCAGGACCTTAGAATCCAGCTAAGTTTGCTCATTTCCACTCAGACCAGTATCAGCAAGGGGATCGGTCAGAGCCCAGGGTTTCTTCTTAGTGTCAACCTGACAAACTGGCCCATGACACTGGATCAAAGCAGTCACTCTGACTTTCCCAGTGGATGGTCATAAACCACAGGTCATAAACCAAAGTCACAGGAGAGGCTCTGCATAGCTAAAAAATCTTATTTCAGGTATATCATGCAAAAATTGCATGTACATTGTGTACAATGGTCCAGTGATGGTTCATATTAAGATGTAGAACATTTCCAGCCTCTCAGACAACTCGCTAAGGGTCCCCTCTCTCCAGAAGTAATTAAGGTAACCCCATTCTGACTTTTATACACATCAATTAAGTTTTTCCTGAACTTGAATTTCCTACATATGGATTCAGAGAGTACATACTATTTTATATTTGGCTTCCCTCACTCAACCTAATATCTGTGAGGTTCATCCACCTTATTGCATGAATCAGTAGTTCGTTGTTTTCCAGGGGTTTATAGTACTCCACCGTGTAAATAACACACAGTATGTCCTTTGCTATTTGATGGGCATTTGGGTTATTTCCTTTTTGGTTATCAGGAAGAATGCCATGACCATGCCTTTTTGTGGACATATGCACTCATTTCTCTGGGGTATTTATCTAGAAGTGGGATTGTGAGGTCATAAGGGAGGTGCAAGTTGAACCATTTCACACTTGTACCAGAAATGGATTATAATTTCAGTTGCTTCCCATCCTTGTCAATGCTTGATATTGTCAGTTCTTCCCATTTTAGTCATTCTGGTGGATGTGAGGTGGAATCTAATTGTGGTTTTAATTCACATTTCCCTTTTAATTTGAGCATCGTATAGGGTTAATAGCCATTTGGAAGGCTTCTGCTGTCCAAATCTTTCACCCTGTGTAATGGGTGTCCTCTGAACCAATCAGACCTCTTCCCTCCCCTATTTCCTTATAGCTGTTGACCAAGTCTGCCTTCTTTCCACCCAAGCACAAGCCAAGTCAGTGGGTTTCTACCAAACTGGAGAAAGGGAGAAACCACATATCAAGAAATTAACAGGTTTCCATGTTTCTAAAAATCTGTTTGCCTTTGCACGGCTCATCTTTATCTGGCTCTCATTAAAAATATTTATGCTACACATGCCCCCAAGGCAATACTCCGTAACTGTGTGCCTAACATTTATCCTGTGCTTACTGGAAGCAAAAAGACGGGCAAAAAAAAGACATTATTACTTAAAATGGAAGCATGTTATTTTTTCCAAAAGAAAGATGAGTTGACCATTAACTGGCTTCGTATTGGTTTTAGGCAGGGACTCCTAAACCATGAAGTCTAGGATTGGGTGGAAATCGAAAACTTTTTTTCCTACAAACATGTCCACAACATTTAGCCACCTAAAAGAGAAAAATGATCTACATCTGAGACGCATGCCCAGGCATAATATTTTACCACCCAAAAAGGGTTAAATGAAAGGTCTTGCTCATAGTCAAAACAAACAAAAAACCCCGCAAATAGCTGTGTTGCAGGGAAGAACCAATTCTGACTCCATGATGGATCCGTTTGACTTCAACCTTTGAAAAATTACATTTTTCACCTGGAGCCCACCAGGTGAGCCCACCAGGTGGACAGAGCCCACCTCTGTCCATGGGATTCTGTAGGCAAGAATACTGGAGAGGGTTGCCATGCCTCCCCACCAAGGGATCTTCCAACCAGTTTCTTTTGTCTCCAGCATTAGCAGGTGGGTTCTTTACCACCGGTGCCACCCTTTGTTATTATAATCATACATAATAACATGCTTCAGGGAACCCTGGGCCAGGAAGATGCCCTGGAGAAGGGAATGGGGCCCCTGGAGAAGGGAATGGCCACCAGCTCCAGTATTCTTGCCTGGAGAATTCCATGGGCAGAGGAGCCTGGCAAGCTACAGTCCATGGGGTTACAAAGAACTGGACACGACTGAGTGACTAATACTTTTCAGGGAACCTGACCCTCTTCCTGAAGAGATTAACACATTCCCTCCCTAAAGGCCTGCCTCAGGGGAGCCTGCCCCTCTGATTAACACATCACCTCTCTTCCCCCAGGTTGGCCATTCCAGGAGATTTCTGCAAGATAAAGGTCTTTATCTACTCAACTACCCCCCTCCCCACCTCTGTCCTATTGAGACATTAGTCTGCCATCTTCTCAAACAGTCGTTTTCCAAATAATGTCCTAGTCATTGCTTCAACACCTAATCTCTCAGTTAATTGGCCTGTCCTGTGGCGAACAGACCAAGTTTGGACTCAGCAACAGCTATGCAAGGACAGAATTGTAAGGAGGTGGGGCGTGACTCAGTATGAGTATGAATGGTAGCAATGGGAAGGGGGTCATGACTCCAGCTTTATAGGAATCAAGAGAGAATTATCCTTGGAAAAAGAACAGCTGCAGCTACCTTGAGGTTGCATTAAAAGAGACGTAAGTTATAACACTGGTAGCTCAGCTAGTAAAGAATCCGCCTGCAATGCAAGAGACCCTGGTTCAAGTCCTGGGTTGCGAAGATCCACTGGAGAAGGGATAAGCTACCCACTCCAGTATTCTTGGGCTTCCCTGATGGCTCAGCTGGTAAAGAATCTGCCTGCAATGTGGGAGACCTGGGCTTGATCCCTGGGTTGGGAAGATCCCCTGGAGAAGGGAGCAGCTACCCATTCTGGTATTCTGGCCTGGGGAATTCCATGAACTGTATAGTCCATGAGGTTGCAAAGAGTTGGACACAACTGAGCGACTTTCGCTTCCACTTCACTTTCCATTATAACAAAGGAGGCAATGGATCCACATGCTGAGAGAGACAAACCAGAAGGCTTCTATAGTCTTTCAGTTTTCTTCTAGAGTTGCTCTATCCATACAGAATAGGTGTGTATTCTTTTTTTTGCCCTGAGTAACATTAAAAAAAAAAATCTGTACTTCAGACCAGTCTTTCTCCAATTAGTCTTTCTTTAGTACTTGACAAACGGAGAAGGCGATGGCACCCCACTCCAGTACTCTTGCCTGGAAAACCCCATGGACAGAGCAGCGTGGTAGGCTGCAGTCCATGGGGTTGCTAAGAGTTGGACAAGACTGAGCGACGTCACTTTCACTTTTCACTTTCATGCATTGGAGAAGGAAATGGCAACCCATGCCAGTGTTCTTGCCTGGAGAATCCCAGGGACTGGGGAGCCTGGTGGGCTGCCAACTATGGGGTCGCACAGAGTCGGACACGACTGAAGCAACTTAGCAGCAGCAGCAGTACTTGACAAAATACTTAGTGGAATGTGGCAGACATGGTATTCGATTGCTACCTGCCTTAAACTCCTTCCTGATAGGATCATTTGCTGCCTGCGGGTGCTGTCTGGGCTTCCTTGCTTCAGTGGGCTGGTGATAAACACTAGCCTGGCAGAGGACACTTCGGGCCCAACGCCAGGAAGTGTCCTGACAAGCCAGGGCTTCCTGCAGTGCTGGAACCCATCCAAGGCCTCAGGCTCACGTGGTCTCACGGGCCTTGAAGGAAACTTACCTCATTAATTATGATCCTGCTGGCCATCCGCAGACGAGTCCTGGGCCCAAATTTATTGGTGATCATTACACGTAAGCCCGCCTCTGGGAAGGTGAACTTGGGAGGGCTGGAGCTCATGACCTCGTCCACCATCACCACTGGGTTTTTGTTGTACTGCGGCTCCTCCTTCACTATATTGAGCACAAAGCCATGATTAGTGCTGAGAACCGCCAGGGCAAAACCCCAGGGCTGGGGTGACTGACATCCCCCCGAGGGGCAGACTTCTTGGGCTGTGGTCTCAGCTGCTGGTAGCCACATGGGAGGCTGGCTGCAGACCCTCCCGTTAGTAGAGCAAACCACCTGGGTCTGAACTACCCACAAGTATTGAGCAGATCCCCAGAGTCCCCTTTTAAAGGACCACATGCTCATCTCCAGGGCTACGCCCTCTGCCGACTGATAACCCTCTCTTCTGGCGCCCAGTCTTGGCTAAATGCAAGGGTCTTTCAGTTCCTCACCTAAGCCTCATGAGGCAGCCCACCTTCAAAGTGGACTGGATCCCTGCCACCTCTCACCAATGACTCAGGGGGACCTTTCTTCCCCACCATTTACAGAGGCTCAGACAAAACTTAACAAATGGACAAGGGCCCCGTAAAGGGAAAATGCTGGGAGGTAACAGCACTGGTTCTAAGCTTCCTGTGAAGCTACCTGCTCTCTCTTAGAAGAACCAGCTCCACGTGGCACACTATGCTTCCAAATTTGTTCTCCATGAGGCGGTAGGAGTGAGGTCAAGGATCTGGCTCACAGGCCCTGATGAGGCAACTGAGACCCAGGAGAGGAGCCTGCTGTGAGGGGTGCACAGTGAGCTGCTGGCCCAGACCAGGGTCTCCAGTGAAACCAGCACCCCCCAGCAGGGAGGCCGCTCTCTCTGACCCTTTGCTCCCACTCATGAGGCTGAAGAACAAATCTCCTTGGTCCCTGGACTCTCCCCGCCACCTTCAGGAACATGCTCTGGGCTGGAGTCCCTGGGGGGCTTGACAGTCAACTCCAGAGCCCAGGAGGGTCCAGAAATAGAAACACTCTTGGACACAGCACTCAGAAGCAGGGGAGCCTTTCCCCTCTGAGGGGCTGCCAAAGCAGGTACGCCCGTCCCTCTCCACTGGTCACCCGTTTCTGATGAGTGTCCTTCCTGGATAACAGGGTAACTAGAAGCAGTCAGAGCAAACCTGCATGAGAGTTAATAGCACAAACACGAACAAATGCACACCAGACACACACACCCTCACCCAACAGGCAGCAAGGCTCAGCAGACAGGAGGCATGTGGTTAGAACCAAAGCCGGGAGGACCATGCATTTGCGGGAGACAAATATTAACCGCCAGTGAGGCGTGCATTGGACTCGTGGGTTCTGTTTCTTAAATGCATGTGTTATTGCTTGGGCCAAAGCAGATTACTTACAATTTAGAAGAGGAGAAGTGTTAAGGAGACAAAGGCCAACAGAGATTGCAGAGATGATTAGCGTGCGGTGGACACCGGGAGTCTGGGGCAGCATTCTTGATGGTGGCCAAGATGCCGGGGGTTATGTGAAGGAGGGTGTTAGTAGGGGGACTTCAATGCTCGGGACCTCTGGCCGTGGGGATGGCCCCTCTCCTCCTCGGCTTCTTGGGCATCTCATCCTGGCGCCACCCACTGCGTGCTTAGCAGGTAACCCAGCCAATGTCAGCATGTTGCCCTGGAAGTTCAACCTAAGGCCAGGTATCACCCGCTCCCTCCCCGTTCCAAGACAAAGTTGTGTCCCCGGCCAGGGAAGCTTGGAAGGGTCCTACAGTGAGCCCAGCTGGTGGTCAAAATGGCCCCGGCTACTGGGTCATGTGCAATGCCACTGGACAGCCAGCAAGGAGAGGCCAGACCTCCAGCCACGGTGGGAAACGGGGTGCCCGCCTGCCTCCATCCTGGACACTTTTCTTGCTGGATTATGCTCTGCTTTCTTGAGCAGAATTGAAGTGTGGTATAAAAAACTGTGAAACTTTTAGGGGAAAAAAAAAACTGTATGCAGAACAAAACTGGAGGATGCTATTACCCCCAAAGAGAACACCAGCTTGCGCTGATCTGGTGAGCTGAACTGCGTGATCTTTAAGAGCATTCAAGTACATAATGGCATTTTATAGGAGTGGGGGGTAAAAAGGCAAATCTCCTTTCCTGTCAAGAGGTTGGGTTTAAAAAAAAGTTTGATTTTACATCTATGGGAAACACCCAAACTGCAAAACAGCAAAATCAGGGTTTTGTGTGTGTGTGTCTTCCTGAAAGCATCTATAAGCCAGCAATCTTTGACAACCCTGGATGGCGTGGTTTATGGGACCTGCCTGGAGACTGAGGACCAGGGGAGATGAGCTCTGAGTTTGAAAGATTCTGTGGCAACACTGTCAGAAAGGGTAAAATCCCAAAGCCTTGTTCTCCTCAGGCACCCCCCCTCCACACCCTGGGGTGTAATCTCCTGCCCCAGTCAATCTGCTTCTAGGGGGCAATGCCCTTCAGTGAGTGATAAACACTTCCCCGCTTGCCCCACCCCCAACCCCGTGTGCACATTGAGCAAGTATTGGGTTGGCCAAAAAGTTCGTGTGGAAATCCGGACAAACTTTTTGGCCAAGCCAATCTGTTCTGTCCCATCTCAGGTAACCCCCAGGAGGAAGGCGCCTATCGTGGGTGCTGAGTGAGGGGTCGATCTCTCCACGTGGAAGGAGGAAGGCTGCTGGGGAGAGGGGCCCACTGAAGGAGACCCAGGAAGGAGACCTGAAGAGCATGGGCCCAAGAGGAAAGGAGCAGCCACCATCCGGGGCTGTGTCTCCGGGCCCCAACCTCTCCAGTTCCAGGCCTACATCCCTAAACCCTGCCCTAGTCCGTTTCCTCCTTGGCTTTTATCTAAGAGCATTCACCCTGATCAGAGCTGGAGGGAGACCTATGTCCCCTCCTTTCCTTGGCCTTAGGGGACAGTCTTGTGTCTAATCTTCCAATTTTCCAGAAATTGTCCCGGACTTCTAGGATTGGGGGAAAGCAATAAACTAGTGGGAAATCCTACTGATAAAAGTGCAAAAGTGAGGGCCACGAGAGAGCCCCTGGAAAGGCCCCACGTGGCCTCAGGCAGCCTGGATTTGCCTGGAAGAGGAAATGCTCACATCCCTGACCCACGGTATTGGGGACCAGCCTCCTCCATCAGCCACATGGGCAGCAGGTAGCTCCTGGGGCTGGCACCTGAGGATGCGGGCATCTCCCACTGACTTGGTAAACAGAATTGCTCCTCTCACTATGAAGGTTCAGAGGACCCCAGGAGCCCTGATCTCTGTGTACAAGGATGGCCAGGAAGAGCCTCTGTCTTAAGAAACTGTGAGGGGTGGGGACCCGCCTTGGAGCTGCTGTGTCTGTGAGCTAAAAGTCCCAAACAGCAGCCACACCATTTCCTCCTCTCCTGACAAGGCTGTTATGGAAACAGCTCTTCTGGGGCAGTCTGCTCACATCTAAGAAACAGGCGCACGGCACCGGCCCGTGCTTTGCTGGGCTCCTTCCTGGGGCCCCCAGGGGTGGGCCGGTGGCCTTGGCTGCACCCATACCCTCTCCCCAGCAGCCTTCCTCCTTCCACGTGGAGAGATTCACCCCTCACTCAGCACCCATGACAGGTACCTTCCTCCTGGGGGTTACCTGAGATGGGACAGAACATATTGGATTGGCCAAAAAGTTTGTTCAGGTTTCCCCCAAATCCGAACGAACTTTTTGGCCAACCCAGCACTTGCTCAAAGTGCACATATGAGGAATCTCCTACCCTGACCCACCCCTAGGGTGAGGGCTGGGGGAATACCTAGGAGTATAGATTTCAGCTCCTACGTGTCCCAGACACAGGCAAACAGTCCCCTCTGAGCCTACAGGAATTAGGAATTAAAGTGACCTAAAAGTGACTTGCCCAAGGCCACGAGGAATAAAAGAGAAATACCCCTCAGGAGGCTGGTCCACGGTGCTTTGGCTCCTGGTTAAAGGAGAGCTTTACCAACACCATGGGTGGAACTCGTCGGCAATGCCAGTTAAAGCTGTTTTTTCCCCCAGATCCTGACTCCAAGAACCTATTCAGACCTTAACACAAGTCTTGGGTGGGAGAGGGCGTCAATGCTCTTGGCTCCCTGGCAGAACTGCCCCCCTGGATGGAATCACCTGGTAACTGGCTGGATTAAGAATTGAGAATAGGGACTTCCCTGGTGGTCCAATGGTTAAGACTCTGAGCTTCCACTGCAGGGGATATGAGTTCAATTCTTAGTTAGTGAACTAAGATCCCACATGCCACAAGGTTCGGCCAAAAAATAAAAAGAATTGAGGACAAGATTCCTAAGGCAGTAGCTGGTCAAGCCCAAACATCTGGGGGTACTTGACAGACCACGGGCTGGCTTCGGAGGTCCAGAATCCCCAGACAAGGGTCCAGGGAGAAGCTGAGGAGACTAGGCCACAGCTCCCAGGAGAAGGGGCTTCCAGTAGGGCTCTTGGGGGCAGGTCTGGAATTCTCCAGCTCTATGGCATCCTTCCCAGCCTTGCTGCTCCTCTGGGCAACGAGTCAGCGGTCTCTCTAGAACAGAGCTCTCCAGAACCGGGCCTGGCATCTGAGAAACCACAGGGAGACCCCACCTGCTCTGCTTTCCCAAGTCCTCAGCTTCCTGGCACTGGCCTTTGACCCAGGTCAGAGATATGGTTCACTGCATGTCAGGAAAGCCAGGCAGGCCTTGAGCCTTCCTCAGGAGGCCTGGGGCGACCCCTGGGGACGTGACTGTGGACCCTGGGCTCATCTTTGTCCCATCTGAGCCACAGCTCCCAATCACTTGCCCTCCTCATGTAGGGTCCTGTGACCAAGGGAGACAGTGACAGCTTATGGCGTGTGTGTGTGGTTTTAATGGCACGTTTGCCCCCTCCTGTCTGCTCAGCCTTACCTTGCCCCAGCAATGGCAGGGAAGGGTCATCAGAGCTACTATCACAGTAATCATTACCATCCTCCAGCTCACTGTTGACCGTGTTGCCATTTGCGATAGTCTTTTGTTTGATTGTGAAAAAGGCCTGCATCTTCACATTGTACCTGCAAGTTAGTTAAGGGAGGTCAGAGCAGCAGGAGAGGCCGGGCAGGGGAGTGGCTAGGGGTGGGGCAGCGGGCAGGGCCTCCTCCCCATCCCTCTCCCCTGCACACCTGCAGTGAGCTTGGCCTTGGGTGAGGGGGTGGGGAGCTAAGAGTTTGTTTTTTTTTAATTTTTATTCGATTATATTAATAGTTGCTTTACAATGTTGTGTGAGTTTCTACCGTACAGCAAGGTCAATCAGCTCCATACACACAGACATCCCCTCTTTTTTGCGACTTCAATTAAATTTATCCCAGAGCAATGAGTAGGTTCCCTGTGCTATACAGTAGGTCCCCATTATCTATTTTACACATAGTATCAATAGCGTATTTATGTTAATCCTAATCTTTTCAGTTGAGCTGACAGAGTTTCCTGACAGGAACCCTGGAACAATGGGGCCTGCCCCTTTTGAATAGGCTTCCTGGGGTCATAAGAGACCTTTTAGCTCAAGAAAATGACTGACGCCTACTTCTGCACACCATAAGCCTGCCCTAACAAAAGGGAGAGGCCCAAAGCAGGCACTCCCAGGCCTGGCCTTGCTCCCGTGGGTGCCCTGAGGCCCTGTCCCCACACCATCCGGCCAGCGCCGCTGTCCCCAAAGAGAGAAGACTCCGTCCCAGACCCCAGGCTGGCGGCCTCACCCAAAGGCACTCAGAGAGGAGACCTTGAAAGACAATTCTCCCGCCGTTTTGACAGCTTACCATCCATTTTTAGAAAACACGATACGTGTTTTATGTCAGCGTGGGGATTCCTAGTCTTATAAACCTCAGTGGTGTTTTCTTTTTTAATTATCTGCGGAGGTGTGAGGAGAAAGTTAAAAATCTGAATGTGGCTTATCTCACGGGTAGCTTTTTTTTTTTTTAATTGTGGAAAAATACATCTGACATAAAATTTTCTATTTTAACTATTTTCCATTTTCAGGCTCACGTTTTGGTGGCCATAATTACATCTCTAAGGTGGTGCAATCGTCTCAGACAGAACTCTGTTCTCATTCGTCAAGGAATCATTAATGATGCCCTCCCCCAGGCACTTGGTAATCAAGCTCTCATCTGCTGCCTGCCTCTAGGAATCTGAGTCTCCTCAGCACCTCACAGAAGTGGAATGGCCCAGTATTTGTCCTTTTGTGACCTGACTCCTTTCACTCAGTATAATGCCCTCAAGGTTCCTCCGTATCACGGCATGAGTCATACTTTCCTTTTTATGACTGAATGCTACTCATCCTGGGTAGTTCTGAGATGATTCTGACCAGGGGAAGCTTCCAGAGGGCTTCATGGGTGCAGACACTGGGTGGAGGGTGTGCACCCAGGGTCTGCACCTTTAGAACTGCCTGCGGTACCCTCTGCAGCTGTGCAAGGGTGACAGCCTCCAGAGGCGGCATTTTATGAGTCTGGAGAGATTGGAGCTGCCTGGCTCTTTTGAAAGAGTGGCATTAAATTATCAGGGGATTTATGGAGACAGCAAGCAAGAGCAGTCACCCTGCGGCCAAGGCTGTGGAACAGGGGGGGAGAGAGGTCCTTGACTGTTACTCATTCAGGGAGTGGCCTCAGCCTCCTGCCACCAGCCGCCCGCCCTGGCCCAAGTATGGATGGTACCATACTACAGAGTCTGAATATCTCTCTCCCACCTTGGCTGCCCCAGCAGGGTGTCCCCTGGAGAAACAGGGTGGCCAAAACTGACCGAAAGGGCTGACCGAGGTTTTCTTCTGCCTCTGACGAAAGGCTGCAGCGGGGTGTGGAACCAGGGGTGAGACAGCCCAGGAGAGGAGAAGGGTACTTACTTCATGATCAGGATGTAAAACACGTACAAGATGATGAGCACCAGGCCTTCCCACCTCAGAGAGAGAAAGGAGGCTGGTTAGAACGGGGGAAGCCCGCGGCTGCGGCTCGGTGCGCCCGGCACGGCGGGTGGGGCACTGCGGGGTGTCCCGTCACCTTCCCTGACCCAGGACCCAGGCCAGCGGACGAGCCGCCCAGCCCGCATCTGTCCTGCCATCTGGCACTCGCTTGGCAACAGAGAAGGCTGGGCTGGGGTCTTCTCAACTACAGGGGCTCTGCGGGACTCAGGAGGAGCTCCTCCAGCTACCTAGAAAAGGGAGGAACCACCTCATCCCAGGGCTTCCCTGCTAGCTCAGCTGGTAAAGAATCTGCCTGCAATGCAGGAGACCCTGGTTCAATTCCTGGGTCAGGAAGATCCTCTGGAAAAGGGATACCACTCCAGTATTAATACCCACTCCAGTATTCTTGGGCTTCCCTGGTGGCTCAGATGGTAAAGAATCCACCCGCAATATGGGAGACATGGGTTCGATTCCTGGGTTGGGAAGATGCCCTGGAGAAGGGAAAGGCAACCCACTCCAGTATTCTTGCCTGGAGAATCCCTATGGGCAGAAAAGCCTGGGGGGCTATAGTTCATGGGGTTGCAAAGAGTCGGACACGACTGAGCGACTAAGCACAGCACCTCATCCCAGGGAAGGGAGGGGAGTGGCCAGGGGTCATGCAGACTTGACCCTAAAGGGCCCTGTGGTCACGTGAGATTCTGGCCAGAGACCAGAGGAGCTGGGGGTGCAGGTGGGAAGGTGCCCTAAGAACTGCCTGAAGAGACAGGCTGGGCACAGTAGCCTCTTGGGTAGAACACGAGGTGGGGGCCGGTGGAGTGGAGGTCTTTCTAGGGTGCATTCTTCCTGTCGTCCTGCAGAAGCAGCAACCAACTCCACACGTGGTAGGGATTTCTGTAGCTCAGAACACAAGCCTCTGGGTAGTCCCATGGCTTAACTTGTTGGGTCATCTGAGGAATGTGTCCTGAAGACCTACTAAGTTCCCAACATGAGCTGCAGTCATTTTGGGGAGCTCTTCCTCTGCTGACAGAGTCCAGATTCCAGCAGAGTGACAAAGGGGTTTGTCGATGATCTGACCACCTCCTCAGAACTCCGTCTACAGGTGAGGAAGAGGAGACCCAGAGGAAAGAGACTTGCTGGCTCACAGGTGGGGTAGACCCAGAACCAGCATGCTCTGGTCCCCAAGCATGCAGCTGCTCATGAATACATTCCCACAAATAGTCACATACAGGATACAGGTCTCAATCACTGTCAACGAAGAGAATGTTTTTATGGCTTGTGGAAGGTATTGGGTTGGCCAAAAAGTTTGCTCGGGTTTTTACCATAACATATAATGGAAAATACGATGTGATGGTGAAGCTCCAATACTTTGGCCACCTGATGCGAAGAGCTAACTCATTGGAAAAGATGCTGATGCTGGGGAAAACTGAGGGCAAGAGGTGAAGGGGGCGACGGGATGAGATGGCTGGATGGCATCACTGACTCAATGGACATGAGTTTGAGAAAACTCAGGGAGATAGTGATGGACAGATAAGCCTGGCGTGCTATAGTCCATGGGGTTGCAAAGAGTCAGACATGACTTAGTGACTGAACAATAACAACAACATCATGGGGAAAATCTGAATGGACTTTTTGGCCAACCCAATACATTCATGCCTTAAAGGTTAGAGTGGAAATATCAACCTTCTCTTTAGAAGTTTGTGCCTTCTGTATCTTAATAAGAAATCATGTCCAACCTCAGTGTCATAAAGATGAGTTTTATATTCTACCCTAAAACTCTTTAATTTTGCTTTTTGCAGCAAAATCTTGAATTCATCTGGGATTTATTCTTATATTAGGTGTGAGGGATTCTACATGGATTCCTTGTTTTTGCAGCATGTGAGTCTGCCCCCTTCCCCATCCCCATCTCTCTGCCTTGTCATGATGCCCCATCCCAGAACTGGGCCCATTACTGCGTTCTCGGTTCCATATTCCATATTGGCCCATGTTTATTCCTGTGCAATACATCATACTGTTTTCATTATTTTAGCTTTATAAAATATCTTGCTATCTAGCAGGGTGGGAATATTAAGGAAAACAATCTTTGTCACTTTGAAAGGATAGATAAAGGTATGACTGCTTAGAATGATACCCTTTTGGGGACGTCCCTGGTGGCCCAGTGGTTAAGAAGTCACCTTCCAATGCAGGGGATGTAGATTCCATCCATTGTTGGGGAACTAAGATCCCACATGTCACAGGCAATTCAGCCCATGCACCACAACTAGAGAGCCCATGCACTCTGGGGCCACGCCACAAGTAGAGAGAAGCCTGCGCACTGCAAGGAAGATTCTGTATACTGCAACTAAGACTCTATACAGCCAAGAATAAATAAATATTACAAAAGAATGATAGCCTTTTTTAATTTCACAAGTTCTTATGTTTGTAAAAATAATTTTTAAAAAGATGCAGTGAACCCAACAAACAAGGATACTAATGAAAAATGAAAAAGAAACAAATGTTTAAAACTTACCACACGATTTCTTCATCATATATGAACTGGGAAGGCAAAAGAAACAAGAATGGGGGGACAGATTTACTCCAAAAGAAGAACAAACAAGGCCCCTAAGTACCGTGAGGTGACACACACCAGCTTGCTCTGATTTTCACAGAAAGCTGGCACCTCTCTCCGGGTATGGGTTTCTCAAACGTAGAAGTGACCCTTCCTTAGTGGAAACCTTGGTCTGCAGATGCTTCAGGATGAGGCCTAGTGTGGGTCTCCAAAGAGAACTGGTCTGGCCTTCTGATAATCCAAGTAGCCATGGGGGCCCATCTGCAGGGGTCTGCCCTCATTAATGGAATAGGGTTGCTGAAATCAAGAATCTTAAAAACTGAAAAGGTATCTCTGTATGTATGTTTGCGCTTGCATATCTATCTATCTATCTTTCTATTTATCTATCTATCTGTTCCTCCCTCCATCTTTGGTACTTCTGTGTGGGGTAGGATGGGGTAGGGTGGGGTGGGTGGGGAGGAAAGGGTGTCATTGTCTTAAAAATAAAGAATAAGCCCTTTGGAAGCTCTGAGGACAAAGGACCCACTTGTACCACTTGAAGGGAGGCCAAGGGTGATGGTGAGGTTGCCACAGCTTCATAAGAGGGCACTGACATTGCCCAACAACTCCACCCAGCATCCCCTATGTGGGATGCAGACAAATGATGCCTTTGTGGTCCTGGGAGGCATCCTGTAACTGCCCCAGCCAGGCCCAGTGCACACAGGAGGGGGTTATGCCCACCAATCAGATCTTGGAGACATCGGGGTCCCTACACACGAGGCCAGGACAGGCCACGGGCTGCAGTCTGGATTTGGGCCCACTGCACCCTCTGCTGGTTGTCAGGCAGGCAGCACACACAGGATCTGCTTTGGGAGGCCACTCGGACAGGGTCATCCTGGCTGGGCACTGCTCTGAGGCTCCCCAGTCTCAAGGCTCTGAGGAAGAGGCAGAGGCGAGCCTGGTATCACAACAGAGGGGAGCCTGGTATCACCATCTGGGGTACTTGGGGGACACGTATGGGGACAGTGTCAGTTTTTTATGACCCAGTGGAAGGCTACTGGCATTTAGAGGGTTAAGACCAAGCACACCAGTCAACCTCGAACATGTAAAATCTTTCTCCCAGAGGAGTTATCCATATTTGACACACATCTTAAATGTCCTGCTAGCTATTTAAGCCAGCAGCAAAAAAAATGACCTGAGCTTTGAACTTAACTCCATTTTATAAATCAAAGTATTTTTACACAGTTTTAATAAATACTTAATTTTCTAGTGAGTTAGCTATCACGCAAGTGGAGAGGGATGACTGTACTTGGCTCAGTTTAGGATTTTATCAGGAGTCATTCACAATTTCAGAGAATTCCATCATCAACGTCAACACCACTTACAGGGTGGCCAGTCCAGCATATTAGCCTGCACTGGCACCCATAGGGCCTGCAGACTTCCTGTATGAGGTCAACAGATTATATCACTCAGCGTTCTAGCATCTTCCTGCCCAAACAGTTACACACTAGATGTATTCTTTTATTATGAATTACTTTTGTCTTTTATGAAATGCTTTTGGGCATTATGCTGATTTGGTAAAATTGTATATAGGTAAATTGTTTTACCTCTAACTTTCATTTTTTGGGGTGTGGTGGGCAGTCTCCCTTGTGTATGTGGCCTGATCTTAGGGATCTACTCCTAACAGAATATGGCAAAAGTGATGGCTGTCACGTCCGAGATTCGGTTACAAACAGACTGTGGCTTCCATCTTGGCACCTCCTCTCCCTTGCTGGGAGGGGAAGGAGTCCCCAGTGATGTGAGCTGTTATATGGACAAGCCTGAGGCCTGCCCATTGCCTCATGAGGGATCTTGAAAGCAGATTGTTGCCCAGGGGAGCCTTGACATAACTGTATTCTGGCTGGTGAGTACACCGATGAGAGATCCTCAGCCAGAGGGCTTGGCTAAGCCACTCCCAGATTTGATCCATAGAAAAGGGGGCAATAAATGTTTGCTGTCTTAAGCTGCTGAGTGTTGAGGGAAATTTGTTACATGGCAACAGCTAATTAATACAAAGATCATGGTTATCAAATCCAGTTGGCTCTAGATGTCCTTAGGGGGAGAACTATTCTAGAACACATTTCATACTCTGAGATCTGGGCATGCCACATGCATCTGCCCTCTTGATATGACCTGCCCTCATGCAGTCACTTGAAAGCTCCTCTTGGATGGAAACTTCTCCCCTGTGGACGGCATGGTCCTCGGCAGTAACCTGCGTCATGAGCTTCACTGCTGTATCGCTGTCACATGTTATGCATGATGTCACCCCAGCCCTCAGGGGTCCCTGTTTCAGGCCCTCTGCCTTTTCTGCACACATCCTTGCTCCCAGCTGCCTACCCTGAGGGCTCCCAGCTGGTCTCTCTCTTCCCAGCTCTGCAGTGAGTTAGGAAACCAGAAACTGTGCTCCTTAGGAAACTGGCTCTAAGTGAGGGTCTCAAGGCCTCTGATGAGCACGTTCTTAAGCTTAACTGCATCAACCATATGACGCCTGCTTTAGCTTTTTCAAGGCCTTTCTGCCCTCAAGGTGGTACCTGGATGTGCTTGATAACCAAGGCATCAGGTATGAGGTTTTCGGGACAGGGAAGCACCGTGGAGGGGAATAGGTCAACACGACCACAGTGAGTGGCCAGCACACCCCAGGTGGGGTGCCGTGGGTTCTCTGGTCCTAGTGCCAGGGACAGGACAGTGGGGCGGGGGGAGGGCGCGTTAACTCACAGCAATGAGCACGATGACAGACAGGGTGTAGTACACGGAGTCTCGGCACACGGCCCACCATGTCAGACGGACCACCTGCCGAGCAAAGGGCCATTAGCGTCACCAGCTGGGGAGATGGGGTATGAGGGGACACAGCTGGGGGGGTGTCCCATTGCCCCCAGAACCCTGCAGCTGCAGACACATGCCCTCGGAGCTCATCTCAACTGTCCACCAGGACCACAGCATGTCTGGCTGCTCCAGGCACCTCACTCTCTTGGTCATATTTGGGGACAGAGGACAGCGGGTTCGCATTCATAAGTAATGGCAAAGTTGCCCCCTGCTCCTTCACGGTGACCACGTGGCACGTATCCCAGGAGAAGCCATGTGGCCGGGGGAGGCCAGAGACACTCACTCTTCTCTCAGCGCTAGAACTTTCTGGGGGTGACTGGCCGCCTCCCTCTACCTCCCTTGGCCAGAAAGAGCTTTCCATGAGTCCGACTCTCTGAGGTCAAGTCTAATGCCCCGCTGTGGCTCCAAGGATCAGGAAGATGTGCTGGGAAATCAGCAAGCCAGCTTCACGCACCCACAGGGAGGCAGAAGACAGGCCCCAAGTAAGTCCAGAGGCTAGCTCATGGTCAGGGTTACAGGAAACGCTTCTTAAATATTTACTGCTGTCAAATAAATGCCCCATAACCCACCCCCAAGACCAGCCAAGGGGGCAGCTGACGTGCTTTCTGCTCTCAGACCCATGGGTGGAAGGAACACAGGACACCCATGTTACACGCAAGGAAAGGGGCCTGGAGGGGAGACCCGCGCTCAAAGCCACATGAAGTTATAGGCATGGCTAAGGCTGGGCCTTGGGTCTCTCCCACGCTATCCCTATGCTATTTCATGAGAAGAGAGACACCACTGACCTGCCCTGCGAATAATCCACAAACTCCGATTATACACAGGATATTGAACACAGCAGAGCCCACGATGGTCCCGACCCCGACATCTCCGTGGGTGATGAACACGCCTGGGAAGAGAGAGGCGCCAACCTCATGTGCAAGCCCAGGCCTGCCCCTTCCTCAGACCCTGGCTGGTTCCGTGTCCCCCACCCCATGAATGGACAGGAGTTGTTCTTACTACCAGGGAACACCCGAGATGCTGGTGAAAACGACAAAACCAGAGGTGGTAGAGTCCTTAGGGACCTGCTGCACCAATCCTCCCATTTTTGGGAACAGCTTTATTGATAATTCACATGTTGTAAAATTCACCCATTTAAAATATCACTTTAGCATTTTCTGGTATAGTCAGAATTATACAATCATCACTGCAATCTAATTTTAGAACGTTTTTATCACCTCAAAAAAAACCCCATACCTGTGAGTACCCTACTCCACCCCACACCCCAGGGAACCACTAATTCACTTTCTCTCCACGTCTCCCATTTTACAGATGAGAAAGCTGACACTCAGAGCTGAAAAAACATGCCCACAAGAGTCTGGGCACCCAACCTGGGTTCTTCCTATATCCCGTGTCTCAAGCTGATAGGATTTCTTACCAATGACAGAGGCGAACAGCTCTGGTGTTGAGCTTCCCGCAGCCATGAAGGTGGCTCCAGCCACATCTTCGCTCAGATGGAGTTTCTGAAACAGAAGTGACCGCAGACTCTCAGGCTGTACTGCAGGCGCAGTAAGCATGCCTGCTGGCCACTTACGGAGAGCGCGGGGCACAGCCCCGCAGCCAGAGTCAAGCTTCAGGACTGGTGGCCTCTCTTCGCTCATCCTGAGCACACGCCCTCCTCCACTCTGCCTGACGCTCACCCCAGAGTCCCCTCTCCCCTTCCCCCACCTGTCAATTTTTGTTCATTGTCTGAATGCTTAAATAGTCTCTCTTTGATGAAGACTTTTTAAAAGGGCCACCACGAGTCAGCCACTCCCCCAGGGAAGAGAAGCTGAAATGTCACTCATGCAGTGGGGATCTGAGGTCCATGTGCGTGCTTCCCCCACCGGATGACAAGATGGGTCTTTTTCATCTTTGGATGCCTGGAACAGGAGCTAGGGATCATCGGGGAGTCCGCTAGTCTAGCGCCTGTCACTTCTGGTGCTCACACAGACCTTGGGTACCATGCGAACATGCATACATCAGGTTGTGGGATGTGGAAAACGCAGGTGTATAGCCTGGCCTCTGCATCCCAGAAGGCCTTCCCAATGGCAAGCCGGACACCTGGCTGCCCACTGGAATAGACCTCACCTCCTGTCCCCAGAGTTGAGTCGGTCCTGGGTATTAATTTCACTGGGGGAGCATTTTCTTCTGCCAAGCCCTGGGACAGGGCTAGAACTATATAGGCCCACTCTGCTTGGTGAGACCATGTTCTGGACACAGAGGCCCATCCTCTGATCTGGAATTTGGGGCTGGGGGCTTTGGGTGCTTGGGAAAACCATGGAAATTCTGGGTCCCCCTGAATGCCAACTTGAAGGTGCCCAGCTATGGTCCTTAGAAGGCCTCTGGGAAGACTGGCTCAGAGCAGGACTTGGTCTCCTCCAGCCCCCACCTCCCAAAGCCTTCCTGGGGAGCCTGGGCTCTGAAGCCACTGAGGAATCCATTCCCTGGGCCAGTACAACCTCCTCAGTAAGCTTGCTACTGGAGTCCTCAGAAGGGTTGGAGCTGCGGGTTTGGTGGAAAATGGGATGGGGGCATAGCATTGACCCCCACCCCAGGAAGAAGCCCACCCACCCTAGCCCTGCTAAAGAGGAGGTTTCACAGAGGTTCAGCCATCAAAGCACCTATGATAGCTTTTAGCAGAATCCAAACCATGCTATATCCTGTCCTTTCTCCATCCTGCCTTTGCCTGGGTCACTCCTTCCCTCTGGAATGACCTCCTTCCACTCAGCTGGTGGAACTTCTCACTTCCAAAGCCTGGACCAAATGCCACCTCCTCCATGAAGCTTTCCTCGGTTTCTCCCCAGAGATGCTCCCTCCCTCCTTTTGAATCCTCAGTACCTTTGATGGGTCTCACTAGGTCTCTTCCATCAGCCTTCCCTGTGAAGCCAGGAGCATCACCCTTGCTCACCTCTGTGTTTTTAGGGAGATGGGTAACCTCATCTAGCATCTCCACTGAATGTGTCCTGTGTCCGTGGGCTTCTGTCACCCCAAAGGGGGCAGGGGACCTAACCTGGTTGCTGTGACCCACAACATATTCCAGGGTGTGTATTCTGGAAAGACCAGTTGACTGTTTCTCCTGAGGGCCTCCTCTGAAGAAGTGATAGCCCACCACCCCAAGGCTGCCTCTAGGTTGAACATTCAACCCTGACATCCCAGCAGCCATTTCCTGATTCTGTTTCTCCTCTGGCTCATTCTCTCGCTGACAAGTGTCTTAGAGAAGAGCATATCGTTTGATCTGGGTGGGGTGAGGGGTCAAGCGTGGAGCAAAGGGAAGGCAGGGCCTTTGCACACTTTTGCCAGGTCACTCACCACTTAGTGAACTAGGTCAAAAGCAGCCAGTCCTCCTGGAGCCCAACAGGGGATAAAGTAATGGGGACGTGCCCACCCCTAACAATCCATGTCCAACCGGCAAATGTCCCAACGACAGTATGGCTTCACACAGCTGGGAGACTTCAAGTGGATAAAGTGCAGTGACACCCAGATCAGTCTGCACTTGTGCATGTGTGTTAAGTTGCTTCAGTCTTGCCCGACTCTGTGCGACCCTATGGAATGCAGCCTGCCAGGTTCCTCTGCCCATGGGATTCTCCAAGTAAGGATACTGGAGCGGGTTGCCATGCCCACTCTCCAGGGGATCTTCCCAGCCCAGGGACTGAACCCACATCTCTTATGTCTCCTGCATTGGCAGGCAGGTTCTTTACCACTAGTGCCACCTGGGAAGCCCCCAGTCTGAACACAGCAGATGCTAAAAACAGAAACAGTTTTGCTTCCTTGGCTAGAAGCTGAGGGAGGAGGGGGCAGGACTGGGAAGACTTAACACAAGAATTAAAAGGAGAAAACGTCAGGCTGCAAAGGTTAGGACCAAGGGCATTCCCTGCCATTGCAGCTCAGCATCTTCCCTGGGGACACAGAGCCCCACCTGGTACCTGTCACTTGCAGCTGGTTTTGGCAAATACTCCCTAACTAACCAGCTTTGGCTTAACTACCAGCATCTGCTATGAAGCCAGAGGTCCTGGGTAATAATTTCACTGGGGGAGCATTTTCTTCTGCCAAGCTCTGGGGGAGGACACCACCCCCTAATTGTAATCTGGAGCTTCAGAGCGAGGCTTTGCACTAGCAATGCCACGTACTTGGCCTGACAACCTTCATTGCCAGAGTGCTCCCCACTTCTTGGCCTGGTACTGATACGCCAAGTGTCAGTCACCCCCAGCCCCTGACCCGGGCTTTGCCAAAGGTCCTAAGTCCTTCCCACGCACCTCGCAGATCTTCTCTAGAGACGGAACAAAGAAGTCATCACACACTATGGCCAAGGCGTAGAACATGTACAGAGCCTGCAAAGGAAACAGGGAGACAGCCATCAGCCAGGACTCCCGCCAGCAATGGGCGTGGCCAGGAATCCATCACGCCCCAAACCAGCCTGCTTGGGTTAGGAAAATTCCAGCACCACTGGGGTGTGCTTTTCCTCAATCCCCTCACTGGCAGATGGGGCCCAGACAGGAGAAACAACCTGCTGAGCATCAGAGGGGACTAAAAGTCAGTCCACAAGGTCCTGTGTGCCTTCCTCTCTTCTTAAACAAGCAACCCTCTCTCTCCAACACACAAGTAGGCCCTCGACAGGCAAGATCCAAACCTCAAGGACCGAGAAGGCAAGCATTTAAAACCATCATCTTAAGAGTTTAAAATAAGCATCATCCTGATTTCCCCTCTTCGAGTTTTAGCGAAGGCATCATTTCCTGTCAACAGCTGCCCACCTCCTGCCAAAACAGACAACTTGAGGCCCAGCATTTCCTGGGATGCTGCTTGATGTTGGTCCAGGTTAAAATACACGAGCCATTGAACATTGGGAGGCTCATGGAAAAGAATCCAGATTCTAGGGCTGATCCTGGGAATTTTTTGCCTTGTGATTTTGGATAAGTCATGTCTCCAAGTCTCATTTTCTTCTGTTTGATGAGAGAGCAAGAACAGATCAGTAGTTTTTAGATGATGTTATCTGCAGAACTCCTTTCTGACCTGTCCACCCAACATGACTTTACTGAGCTCATCTTGTATGCCAGGTACTATTCTAGCCATTAGAGACAAGGTGACAAGGATGCCAGGAAAAGCATCTGCCTCTTTGTGGGGCACAAATAGGCAAATAAAGTATCTATAATGGCTGGGAAACAGCACATGAAAAGGTACTGAGGCAGGAGTGTGTTTGATGCATTTGAAAAACAGCAAGGACATTGGTGCAGGCAGAACAGATTGAAAGTAAAGTGGAAAATGACTAATGTGAGGTTGGAGGGAGAGGCAAGGACCAGAATCTGTGGAAAGGAGATGGGATTTTATGCTGAACACCAGGAAGCCATTTTTTTCTTCAGAGAAAAAGCGATATGAATGCCCTATTCACAAAAGAAGGAAAGGCTGGGCTGCTTCAGCTAAAATGGTGTGATATTCCAACAACTTTACAATTAATTGCATGCATGCAGGCATGCTCAGTCGGTCAGTTGTACCCGACTCCAGGCTCCTCTGTCCATGGAATTTTCCAAGCAAGAATACTAGAGTACGTTTCCATTCCCTACTCCAGGGGATCTTCCTGACCCAAGGGTCGAACCCATGTCTCTTGTGCCTCCTGCATTGGCAGGTGAATTCTTTACCAACCCATCTATCAGGGAAGCCCACAAATAAAGTGGATGGTCTATCAACTGTGACCGCAGCATCCAAGGCAAATGTGTTCTGGAGTCCAGCTGTGGCTATCCCTGAATTTGACTCAGTATCTTTTGGGGGGAAGCAAAAAGAAACAAATACCAGGGGTGTGGGAAATGTGGAGAGAGAGAGAGAGAGAGAGAGAGAGAGAGAGAGAGAGAGAGAGAGAGAGAGAGGAGACCCTGCTACAAATCTCAGGATCCCAACCTAAATTCATATGCTCAGAAATTCGCCTCTACAGCATTTCCCAGGCAAAGAGCTTCTGGTTCCCCAGACGTCTCAGAAACACTGGAGAGAAAAGGGGGCCAAGATGGCACCACTATTTCCTTCACTTGGGCGGGAAGTTCTGAGAAGCTTCTTAGTGCTACAGACAAAATCTGGCTCCAAAGCTCAAGTTTTTCCTTGCTCTAAAGAAGGGCTCAGCAAAGTTTTTCTCAAAGTGTCTGATGAGTCTTTACAGGCCATACAGCCTGTCATCACTCTGCTGCTGTAGAAGAAGAGCAGCCAGGGACATGAGGGTGCCGGGGGGCCAGCATGGAGAATCCTGCCCATGGCAAAGGTCATGAGGAAAGGGGCCTGACAAACACAAAGGCGGGATCAGGCCTCAGGGGTCCCCCTGGACTTTCTCAAGCATCTACCCCCAAAACCAGAGTCTGCCTGCTTTACTGTGTTATGCTTTCCACCAACTCCTCTGACATTAACAGGGGGCTGTCCCCCCACCACCTTTTTCTGGAAAAAGTTACTTTAGAGCTTTTAGATAATAAGTCTCCTGGGCATAATAAGAGTGTCTCAGTCCCAAAACCCCTCTGATGGCTTTCTAGCCTGCCTGACAGGTTTGTCCGGACTCTTACAGCTGCACATGTGATTGTTTACAGCCTCCCAACCCCGAGAGGCACAGGAAGCTTCAAATATCCTAGGAATGTAGGGGCTTCCGAGGAGTCAAAATCATTAGAATAGGACTGATTAAGGGTTTCATTGTTGAGCCAATACTTGCTGCCAAGGTTTCGTGTCTTTTATTTGTTGATATAGTTGGTATGTAGAAAAAACAGGCAGTAGCCCTGGCATTAGCAACATTAGATCTTTAAGTACTTTCTTTGTTATAACCCACTGCACCTTTGTTCTACAGGAATGTAACTTTATTTAGTACTTTGAGGGTGATGCAGATTAAAGAAAAAACACTTCAAGGGAAAATGAGTTTTCTGGTTGATAGATATTTATCTAGGAAGAGAGCCATAAAAATGTTAACAGGCTCCCTGGCCAGAAGATGATGTAAAACCACCTAAGAACTTTTGCATATGGGAAGGTATGCAAAAAGAAAGCCTGGCCTCAATAAGGGTCAGGACTGCTGCCCTTGCAAAACTCTGCATATTCCATTATTTCTTTATGTACAACTAGGGGTATATAAGCTGCCTTTGAAAATAAAGCTGTGGGTCTTGCACCGATGCTTGGCTCCCCCATGTTGTTCTTTTCTCCCTTTTCAGGCTGAATTCCTGTCTGGAGCACAGAGGCTCTCTGTGTCTACTTATTTGCCCTGGCTTCTAAGACCCTGTTCCCAAGGCAGGGCACCCTCCACTATTCAAGTGGGCGCCAGTGGCCTACGTAGATGGTGCAAGCCCCTTGTCTTGGAGGTTTCTTGGTCTCCTGTGTAAACCAAGGAATACAGCCTCTTTTCTCCTCTATTTTCTCTCCTCTCTCTCACTACACTATTCTTCCCTAATCTCTCTTTATATCTCTAAATAAATAAATCTCTCCTCACCGACTCCGTCCCCGCTTTGAATTCCCTGGATCCACCGGGGCTGGACCCCAGCATGAGGGTGGTTGCCTACCAATAAAATTTATTTATAAAAACAGGAAGTGGGCTGGATTTGTTCTCCAGATGTAGCTGGGTAGTGCTTGCTCTAAAAGGGTTCCTGCAAAATTCCCGAGGACCTCTCAAGTTTAGGAAAAAGGCTTTGACAAGACATTGGTGAGGCAGTGGGACAGATTGTGGGACTAACTGGTCAAATCCACATCCCCTCAGTGAACAGGGAGGGCAGGGGAAAGCCAGAGAAACTAGAAAGATAATAACTCCATTTGAGAAATAATACACAAGACTGTCACTTGAAATTTGCCTACAATCTTCATTTTCATTAATGGTTTATCCCGTTAATTAAAACTTCACTCACCCCTTATTCTCAGGTGGCTACTATCTATATGAGAACCCCAGCTTTCCCTTGCTTAATTATCTCTTGCAAAGAAGAATACTTGGTTGGGTTTAAATATAGAAGCAGATGGTGCTGAGCAGCCCGGGAACCACATCAGGAGGAACATTTGCTGTGGTTGATCCAAAGTAGAAAATTAAACCCTGAGTGCTTTCATTTCCCTGCATCAGACAACGAGGCTTGCAAACTTTTTCTATAGAGAGACAGACAGAAAATCTTTTTTGGCTTTGTGGATCCCAGAGTCTTTGTCACAACTACTCAGGTCGGCCAGTGAAGCAGAAAAGCAGCCACAGATGATATACAAATGAATGAGAATGGCTCTGTTCCAATAAAACTTCATTTATAACTATGGGCAATGGCCGTGGGCTGTAGTTCGCATGCAGAGAAGAGCAACTATTACATATCATTTAGGTTTGAGCCCACTATGCCTTTTTGAACTGCTACTCGAACTCTGCCGCTGCTCACCAGGCTCATTTAATACCGAGGAAGTTTGAGAAGAAGGGCACCAAAGTCTCAAACTGCAGTAATGTCAGGACGGTAAAACGTGGGGGTGGGGCGGGGTACTGGAGAGCATTATCCCATCCCTGCTATGTCTGAAGGATGTGACCCATGTTCGCTTGTATTTCCACATCTGGGGAAGAGATGCCGTCACTCCCATTTTATAAAAAGCAGAAAAGGAAGCACAAGAAGACGTGAACCTTTGTCCTGGCTCTGGGGCCGTTCACTGTGTGACACTGAGCAAGTCACTTCACATCCTTAAGACTTCATTTCTTTGCGGGTAAAACACGTCCAGGACCTATCCTCAGAGGGCTCTTATAAGAACACAGTGAGATCTCTGACACACTGTGCTCTGCAGACAGGCTTTCCCTGCCGGAAAGTGAGGGATGTCCCACCCCAAGAGGGCCACTTACACCAAGAATATGCAGCAGGATGGCCCCGTGCTGTCGCTCATTGTTGGAGAACAGGTCTGTGGGGAACTCGTGAATTGCTGGAAGACAAGAGAACAGGGTAAGGTGTTAGTTATCACGGAGTGTCCCTAGGGTTTGGCCATGGAACTGTGGAGGCCCCTGGTGTTGGACCTGGGGAGAGACTGGCTATTTCTCCTGTTTGCGGCAGATCTGAGCTCTTAGGAAAACATTGCTGGATACAGATTATCCAGATATTTTCTACCTTAGAGTTGACCATGGCTTGTATATCCCCTGCAATTAAAAAAAGAGAGCATGAAACACATCACAACCACTAGGATGGCTATAAATAAAAAGACAGATAAAAACAAGTGTTGGCAAGGAGGCTGGAACCCTCATACATCACTAGCAGGAATGCAGAACAGTGCAGTCACTTTGGAAACCAGTCTAGCAGTTCCTCAAAATATTAAACAGAGAGTTTGACCCAGAAATTTTACTCCCAAGTATCTTCCCAGGAGAAATGGAAAACATACATTCACACAAAACCTGTACATGAATGTTCACCGTGGTATTATTCATAATAACCAAAATGCAGAAACAACCCAAACATCTACCAACTGATGAGAGGATAAAGCGTGATACATCCATACAAATGGAATATTATTTGGTGATAAAAAGAAGTACTGATACATGTTACAACATGGAGGATGCTTGAAAACACTTTGCTAAGTGAAAGAATTGTAAGCAGTCAGTCACAAGACTACTTATTGTGTGATTCCATTAACATGAAATGTCCAGAAGAGGCCAATCCATAAAGATGGAGATAGATTAATGGTTGCCCAAGGCTGGAAGGTATGGTGTTTGGGGGATGACAGCTAAGAGGTACTGCATTTCTTTCTGGGGTGATGTTTGCAGTGATGCTCACACAATTCTAAATATGAAGAGCCACTGAATTCTGTGTTTTAAACAGATGACCTCTATAGTATGTGAATTATATTTCAATAAAGTTGTGACCCCAGGTGGCATTAGTGGTAAAGAACCCGCCTGCCAATTCAGGAGACAGAAAGAAACTCGGGTTCAATTCCTGGGACTGGAAGATCCCCTGGAGGAAATGGCAACCTATTTCAATATTCTCGCCTGGAGAATCCCACAGATGGAAGAGCCTGGAAGGTTACAGTCCATGGGATCGGAAAGAGTTGGACACAACTGAAGAGACTTGGCACAAAGTTGTTCCCAAAAAAGCATAATAAAATCGAAAGATGCCAAAGAGGAAAATCAGAGGATGGTTCCTCATTCTGTCAAAGGATTCTGATCGCGTTCCTAGCAGAGAGCTTTCCAACTGGCTTCAACGCACACTCAGATCTGTTACAAACACAATCCCCACCAACAGTCTTGCTGAGGCTGGAGACCGTTGTCTTGCTCTGAGCGGGCTCTGAGTTCACATGGCCGAGTTCAGTTCTTAGCTCTAATATTTACAGGCTGGGTCAACAGGGACACGTCCCTTACCTTCCTTGTGCCTCAGTTTCTTCACTGGTAAAATGGTGAGATTAACTTTAATAACATGTCTTAAAGTGTTTCAATCTCACGGTGAGCTTCAAACCAGCACCCTCACCCCAGGATTCTGGAATCCTCTTCCCTCACCACTGTCAAGTCAGAGCTGAGAAGCAGCTCCACGAAGAGAAGAGGCCGGAGTCGCTTCAGAGCTCAGGGACAGGTGGCCTCTTTGCAAAGACCTTCCGGTCTGGAGCCGTCAGCCCCTTCTCCTACCTTCTCCTCCCATCCACAACGCATCTGTCACTCCAGGTGGGGAAGTGGAGATCCTAGAGAGGTCAAGTGACATTGTCAGGGATGGGGATGGCACCAAGAAAATCTGTCCCCTGCTGAGCACGCATTCAGCAGAACCACACAGAGCAGGGAAAATGGTCCATGGGAGGTGAGGCTCCAGGTAAGCCCTGGAAGGGGAGCTGAAGCCAAGCTGGAACAAGGAGGGGGCGGGGCTAGGAGCACCCTTGTCTCCTGACCTCTCAGCACCCCGATGCCAGGTACGCTTCCACCAGTATAGGCAGCATCTCAGGTCACTGAGCACCATGTCATGCACCTTTCTTTGGCCCCAAGAATGCCCCTGTGGGGTGGGTACCACCATATCCTCTGGGCTCACGCATTCTGGACTGTGGGGGGAGCCCCGGGAGGCAGAGAGCCCTCTGCTTTGGGAATCAAACACTCAGGATGCAGGTTCCGTTCCCGACATGCCCAAGTAGTCTGAACAACTCATCTGCTTCTTGGCCTCAAAATGTTCACCTGTAACGGAGGAATAACTGTTTCTCATCATCCAGTCAATCCTAAAGGAAATCAACCCTGAATATTCATTGGAAGGACTGATCCTGAAGCTAAAGTTCCAATACATTGGACACCTGATGCAAAGAGTTGACTCGTTGGAAAAGATCCTGATGCTGGGAAAGATTGAAGGCAGGAGGAGAAGGGGGCGGCAGAGAATGAGATAGTTAGATGGCATCACCGACTCAATGGACATGAGTTTGAGCAAACTCTGGGAGATAGTGAAGGACAGGGAAGCCTGGCATGCTTCAGTCTGTGCGACCACAAAAAGCTGGACATGACTTAGTGACTGAAAAACAACCGCCCCCAGTGGGTGACCAACAGGTAAGTATCCTATCAATGTCATTTCTGCAGGTTCTCCATCAGACACTGCCACATCCCCGTATCCTCATCACCGGTCCTCATCGATTTAGCTGTACTGGAAGCTTCTGGAAGGCATTGATCCACACTGTCCTGGCACACAGTAGGTTAATAGACCTTATAAATGCTTATAAGTGCATGCTCAGTTGCTCAGTCATGTCCAACTCTGTGCGACCCCATGTACTGCAGCCCACCAGGTTCCTCTGTCCATGGGATTCTCCAGGCAAGAATACTAGAGTGGGTTGCCATTTCCTTCTCCAGGGGACCTTCCCAACCCAGGGATCGAACCCGTGTCTCCTGCATTGCAGGCGGATTCTTTACCCACTGAGCCACCTAGGAGGCCCCAAATTCTTATTATAAACTTCCAGGATAAAAGTCCCTCCTCTGTGAATATAATTTGGCTCTAAAAGTGATGGGTTTTCCTTTAAAACAGAAAAAAAATTCTGCTTTTTAAGATAAGTCTCCCAATAAAACCTAGAAAACATTATTAGCTCCCCCAGATATTCAGAAAATGTTCCCACTTTAAAACAAGCAGCATTTAATGAAATATAGATTCTTTCACTTTTTCCCCCTGTAATCAAACTTCTTTAATAGAATTGCTGCTGTCAGTTCAAGGGCAGGAGTCTGCTTCAAGGCTCGGCTCAGAGATGGAGAATTATAGAGGGAATAACTTGGCATTCTTGCACCCAGGATCTTGTTTCCAGGAGAAATGGAACTGTCTGGGATATAAGGGCAGATCAAACAGACATTTCTGCCATGAAAATTTGAGTCAGTTTTTGATTCTCCAAACCAATGATTTGTGAGCTGGTGATTTATCCAATCCTGGGCACTCTTTGAGAATTAGAAACAAATAAGGCTGCCTTTCTGCTATAAGGACATATCGTCTGGGCTCCAGTGGGGAGGGGGATGTGGGCTATAAATGACTTTGTCCTCGGTGAGAAATGGCTTCTACTAGTTCAGCCGTGGCACCTTGCTCTGTGACCGCGTGCATATGCTGGAAGGCTGTGGAGGGGAGCGAATGCCATCATGGCCTGAGTTCTGCCAGCAGAGACAGAGTAACTGGCAGAGCCACCAGCTGCTCATGACCCATCGCCCTCTGTACCTACCCAAGTCTTCTGGACACGCCCTGAGCCCACGAGGCAGGCGCCACAGCCACAAATGTCCCTGTTTCCAAATAAGACTCAGCAGGGAAATGATCTGTTCAGGGACCACATAAACCAGGACTTGGCATGGAGACCCTCTAACACGGATGGAAATCATGCAGTACCAGGACATGGAGACTTCACTTGGGTCCTGATTCAACTACCCATCAGCTTGGGCAAGTCATTTAACCTCTCTGTCCTTTCCGTTTCTTCTGTGGCAATCTGCTACCACACGAGGGGGTGAAACAGTCATTGTTACTGTGTGCGGCATGCCCTGGCATGGATATCAAAGGCTACAAGCAGGGAAATGGTCGCCCTACCCTCCCCAGTTGGCAGCTGGTAACGGGGACCCGTCCACTCCCCAGTTCAAGAATCAAATCCTCTAGAAACTGGCATATGGGGGAGGGGGGACGTGTAGCGGCCACAGAGCCAATGTGTTAATAACAGGAACTCCATCCCTCCCACCTTTGTCATCAACAGCAACGATTTTCAACTGCAGGCAGGCTATACAGCTGCTCAGGGCTTTGTCTCCAGAAGCAGATAACTTGCAGGCTTCAGGGAGTGCCTCTGTCCTTCGTTACCTGTATGACCTTGGGGAGTTGTTGAACACCTCCTCACTGTGACCTCATCTCTAAGTGGGATGCTACAGACCCTGCCTGCCAGGCTGCAGTAAAGATTAAGTGATACAGATAATGTATGCACGGCACTTAGCCCAGCTAGGCTGCCATCACTCTGAGGATCACTGATGGACAGAATCCTCCCTCCACACCAGGTCGGTCCCCGCTGATCCAGAGGACGAGCCTCGGCTTGTGAAAATCAAAGAGAAGACAAAGCCAGCTTAGTGGGGCAAAGGGTGAGCATGATTAGACTGGCCACATTAGGATCTGAATGCAGGTGCAGTTTAATCCCAGCTTCCTGAGAAAACCTTCTTCTCCTCTCTCGGGCTTGCTGGGATCACGAGCCCCCAGCCACGTTCAAGGGCAGGACGCCTGCATGTCTGAGAGGGGGCTGCGCCCGCCCTACCTGATCAAATCCCCACCAGGGAGAAGGGAGGAATCAACAGGGCGCACACAGCAGCTTTTGAGGTCATGCCTAAGCCTTTAAGCCGCAGAAATCTGGGGGTGGTGGGTGTGGGGAGGGGGAAGAGATGTGTCTGCAGGTGGAGCGGAGCTCAGAACACCGAAGATGATTCCAGCACCGTCCACACTGCGGGGTGGGGGTGGAGGAGCTGCCAGCGACCCAGCAGCCACTCCCAACCCCTCTCAGAATTCTTTTCTGTGGACCTCAGTGCCCATAATTGGTTTCTCCATCACTCTTGGTTTTGGGCACCCCCTCCACTGTGTGCAGGGGTGAGGGGGACTAGGGCAAGAGGTCTTTCCTGTCAGTTGCCTTCCTAAACACTAGAGCTTTACCCAGGCTTCCCAAGTGGCACTAGTGGTAAAGAACCTGCCTGCCAATGCAGGAGACATAGGAGACTCAGGTTCAATCCCTGGGTCAGGAAGATCCCCTGGAGAAGGGCATGGCAACCCACGCCAGTATTCTTGTCTGGAGAATCCCATGGATAGAGGAGCCTGGCGGGCTACAGTTCACAGGGTCACAAAGAATTGGACATGACTGAAGCAACTTAGCATGCCTGCAAACATTGGAGGGAAAACCATAAGGCCCCAGGGGACATCTGCCAGCCCCTTCCCAACAAAAGCTACCAAGTTCTCGAACATAAATCAGACCCCTAGGACACAGCTGACCTTTTTTGTTGACACACACAGTTAGATGGGTGATGCCATTATATTTCAGAAACCCTGACTTCATGTTGCCCTTTCAAAGCTCTATACTTTGGCTGACATTGCTGCTAGCTGCAAAATGTATGAATTTGTTTAACAAGTATTTACTGAGCCCCCACGTGGCAGGTATTGGACTCTCTGGGAGCAGGCGGATGAGGTCCTAATGCGTCTACGAGCATCCTCAGGCCCGGCAGTTCCTCTCCTTGGAGGGCGATGGGACTTCTGGAGAAAGCCAAAGCTACTCAGAAAGTGACTGGTTAGCAGGATGGCAAACACCCTGATCCTGAACGAGTACAAGTCAATACATGCTTCTTGAAGTTGACTACACGTCAGGCACCAGGCTAAGTGCTGAGCCTTGAGGATGGGCTCTTAAGGGGCTGGTGGGAATTGGACAAGTGAACACATGATTGAGAGACAGTAAAGCTTGCTGTGATAGTGAGGCATGAGGAAGCCAGGGGTTACCGACCTGGGGGAGGTGGGAAGGGCAGCAAGCCTGTGGAGAGAGTGATGCCCATGTCAAGTTTCTTTTTTTTTGACCAGAGGATAATTGCTTTAGAATGTTGTGTTAGTTTCTGCTGTGCAATGTAGTAAATAAGCTATTGCTAAGTTGCTTCAGTCGTGTCCGACTTTGCTCGGCCCCATAGAAGGCAGCTCACCAGGCTCTGCTGTCCCTGGGATTCTCCAGGCAAGAACACTGGAGTGGGTTGCCATTTCCTTCTCCAATGCATGAAAGTGAAAAGTGAAAGTGAAGTCGCTCAGTGGTTTCCGACTCTTAGTGACCCCACGGTCTGCAGCCTATCAGGCTCCTCCGTCCATGGGATTTTCCAGGCAAGAGTATTGGAGCGGGGGGCCATTGCCTTCTCCGATATATATACCGATACCCCTTCTCTCCTGAGCCTTCCCCCATCCCCTCCCCATCCCATCCCTCTAGGTCATCGCAGAGCACCGAGCTGAGCTCCCTGTGCTTCCCGCTAGCGATCTATTTCACACATGGTAATGCATATAACAACGCCACCCTCAGTTCATCCCACCCTCTCCTTCCCCCACTGTGTCCACAAGTCTGTTTTTTACATCTGCATCTTTATTCCTGCCCTGCAAATAGGTTCATCAGTACCATTTTCCTAGATTCCATATATGTGCATTAATATACGATATTTGTTTTCTGACTTACTTCACTCTATGACAGATTCTAGCTTCATCCACATCACTACAGCTGACTCAGTTTCCTTCCTTTTTATGCCTGAGATAGCATATTGAAAAGCAGAGACATTACTTTGCCAACAAAGGTCCGTCTAGTCAAGGCTATGGTTTTTCCAGTGGTCATGTATGGATGTGAGAGTTGGACTGTGAAGAAAGCTGAGCACCGAAGAATTGATGCTTTTGAACTGTGGTGCTGGAGAAGACTCTTGAGGGTCCCTTGGACTGCAAGGAGATCCAACCAGTCCATTCTGAAGGAGATCAGCCCTGGGATTTCTTTGGAGGGAATGATGCTAAAGCTGAAACTCCAGTCCTTTGGCCACCTCATGTGAAGAGTTGACTCATTGGAAAAGATTCTGATGCTGGGAGGGATTGGGGGCAGGAGGAGAAGGGGATGACAGAGGATGAGATGGCTGGATGGCATCACTGACTCGATGGATGCGAGTCTGAGTGAACTCCAGGAGTTGGTGATAGACAAGGAGGCCTGGCGTGCTGCAATTCATGAGGTCACAAAGAGTCGGACATGACTGAGCGACTGAACTGAACAGAACTGAATATTCCATTGTATATATGTACCACAATTTCTTTATCCATTCATCTGTCGATGGACATTTAGGTTATTTCCATGTCCTGGCTACTGTAAAAAGTGCTGCAGTGAACACTGGGTACATGTGTCTTTTTGAATTATGATTTTCCCCAGAGTCAAATTTTGAAGGCTGTGTTACTGACCTCCAAAGTTCTTTAATCTGCCATGTCGAGTCCTGAGAAGATCATTATTTCTGTTTTGTTGATGAGGAAATTGAGGCTCTGAGAAGCTACAGGAGTCACCTGCAGTTGTAAAACCACTGTTTGACACAGGAGAGAGAAAAACCCAGGCTGGGAACCCAACCAATACCAGGTTATTTTCACCTAAACATTTTGCCCACATCTCAGAACTGAAGTCTCCTTTAACCAAGGAGCAGACTCCATACTTCTGGAAGCTCCATGGGCCACAGGAAATAGTCATGCTCTCAGGGAACTCTGTTCAGGGTTAGGACAGCCTGAATGGGAGAGGAGTATGAGGGAGAAGGGATATGTGCATATGTATGGTTGAGTCCCTTTGCTGTGTACCCGAAACTATCACATTGTTAATTGACTACACTCCAATATAAAATAAAAAGTTAAAAAGAAAAGAAGTCATGCTCTTGAAAAGAGAAATGCATATTGCCCGTCTTAGGTCAATTCCACTTAGAGCCCAGGGCCTACCCATGCCAAGGTCTAGCCCATTAGTCCGTGGATCCAGGGGAAACCTATCACTCATCTTCCTTGACTTCCTTGAAACATTTAGTAAAACTGACCACTTCCTATATGTGTGAATGAACACATATATGAAAGTATGAATGAATATATGTGTTATCTATCGACCCATCCATCCATCTTACATCCAGTAAAATTCATTCATTGGGATGTGCACTTCTGTGCATCCTCAGGTCTCTGAGACAGAAGAGTCCCATCACCCTCAAATTCCCTTGTATGGCATTTTTATAGTCAGGCCCTCTCCAAGCCCCAGCTTCCGATGTGTTGCCTTTTCTAAAATGTCATATCAATGGAATCACGGAATATAGTCTTTTGGGTCTGGCTTCTTTCATTTAACAAAATGCTCTCATAGTCACCCACACAGTTGTATGACTCCGCCTTTCTGCAACATTCTCACTTAGTTTCTTTGACCCCACACTCTCTTCACGTGCACACAATTCTTTAGAGGGTCCCTTCCTCTGTGGGACCCCAAATGCTGGGGTTCTAGGGGCTTTGTCCTGAGCCCTCTTCTCACCAGGTGACCTGGCTTTGACTTTCGGATCTCTGCAGACTTCTTCCAGATCTGTCTTTCCTGAGCTTAAGACCTAACATACCCAGCTGGCAACTGCACATCCCTCCCTGGTCACCTTATAAATACATTAAACCTGTCCGCAGTGAATGGCCCACCCTTCACACTGGTCTGGTGCCATCTTTGATGACCTGCTCCTCCCTCATGCCCTGTGATGGGTGGATAGGCCAGTTGGCACTCCGCATGCGTTTTGACTTCCTTCCATGAGCCTTCCCATCCAGGGCACCAAGTATGGGGGTGCAAGCCACGTGTTGCATAGTTACACATACTAGTCCTACTTCCTATTCTGAGGAGCCTGGCCAGCCTTGCAGCGAGGGTTCTGATTAAGCAGTATGTTCTGCCAATCTGGCAGATTCAGAGGGCAGAAAAGAAGCAGAGAGGCTTCCTCTGGTAACCAAAGGTTTGGAGACCCAAGTGTTGAATGGCTCTCCTGACAATAATACCTATACTTCCCTATTTGAACATACGATGTTTGTGAATTTGAATATTCCATTTCCAATTCCTGTTTCTTTGGCCCTTCCTGCAATTTTGTAAGAACCTAATTCCCTGAATTAAATTCCTTTCTGTTGAAAATGTTGAGAATAGTTTCTATTTCCTGCCCTAAAAGCTAATTTTGCCTTCTTTGGGCCAATTCTCCACAATCATACTTCCAAAACAGCTCTTGAGTTCATCAGCTTCCTCATCTCCAACATCCGCATCCTCTCTGGCTGGACCGCCGAACCCGCCTCCTGCCTGACCTCCTCATATCCATTCTCAATGTGCTCCTTTAGGTTTTCTACACAGCAGTCAGATAAGCTTTTCACATGCATCTATGACTTAGAACTCCTCAGTGGTTTTCAACTCCTCTGCGAATGAATGCCCAGGACCCTCTCAAGGTCTTCAAGGCCCTGTGTGGTATAGCCCTGACAGTTTCATCAGTCTGCCCCACTCTGGCTGCACTGGGCACATATGTGAACTGCCAGGTCCTGGCACAAGGTATGTGTGTGTGCATGTGTGCAAAGTCGCTTCAGTCACGTCCAACTTTTTGTGACCCCACGGAAACCATAGCCCACCAGGCTCCTCTGTCCATGGGATTCTCCAGGCAAGAAGACTGGAGTGCGTTGCCACGCACAGGGTAGGTATTCAGGAAACGCCTGCTGAGTCATGAGTATTTGGCCATCCACTTCTCTTCTGACATGAACCCAGGAGCTGCTAGGATGGGCCTTGCCTGGAAGGATGACCAGGAGATGGTGTGGCTAGCTGGTCTCCTTTCCCAGTTCCTGGCTTTCCAAACTGCTGCCTGGATGCTGAGCCATGATCTTTCCCTGATGGAGCGTGTTGGACAAAGATGTGCTTCCATTAGATGTTGATCTTTCTTAAACCTCCTAATTAGTGTATTCCCTTTTGGGAATAGAAACTGTGAATTGAATTTTTCAAAAGGAAAAAAATTGCCTCAAAACATGCCATTCTCTCTTCACTTTCTATCCTGGTTAAAAATAACTCCATATTCTAAGCCCTGACGTTAATTCTGAAACTATGAAAGCTAGACGGGCGGTCTGGGGAGTAACTGAAAGAGCTTCAAATTTCGATCATTCCAACTTCTGTGTTTTAGATATCACCCATGTGCCAGAAGCCGAAAGCAAAAAAAAAAAAAAAGAGAGAGATAAGAAAAGTCGTGATTCCCTCCCATTCTATGGTTTAAAATAATGTTGCAAAGAATTGCATATTTTTCAAGGACAGCAGTTGAAATGTATAGGTTTTATAGCATCACTCCCATGTCCCAAACAGGAGTAAAAATAATTAGGTTAAATCATTGGCTTAACCAGCATGAAAATGAGTCTAAAATCCGCTCTCTCATTTCAGTACATTCCGAAAGAGATTAAGCACCATGAAAAATAAAAATATGATTGGAAGGTCCAGTGGAAGTATTGTTCTCTCCAGGAGAAACCACTGTGGAATTTTATGGTTGGAAGAAGTTCCAGATGCCACGTGACCCAGCTGTTCTCCACTCAGGAGGGGACCTGGCTTATCAAAATCCCCTGAGAAACATTTTTGAAGCCATTCTTGCCATCTCCACCTCTTTCCCTGCCCTGATGCTGAGCATCCTTGTCCTGCCCACTGACAATGGCTTAACCTCCCATTTTCAAGGGAAGAGAGAACATGGATTTCCAGACAGGTCAAGAGCTTTCCTCAGCATCACTGCTGGTTGGCAACAGCAGGACAAAGGCCCAAACATACAAACAGATACTGGCCAGGCCATACGGGACAATAGAACTTTGACTCATGTCCTCTGCAACAGCCACTCCAGGAAGCCCAACCATAAGCCACAGTGATTGGCCCACCAGCCAGAGTAATGGTCCAGATGGTCAAGACATGATCAGCAAGGGCCAGCCTCTCTACTGCTTGTCCTGATTCCCAACTCAATCCAACTGAATCCAATAAGAGCATTTTCCAGAAAGACCAATAAAATATCTGAAGGGGATCAGTCATCAAGACTCCTGTCCATTACACAGCAATGCAACTCTGAACTGCTCACCAGTGGGCACCGTGTAGCACTATCAAGTTATGAAAAGGACAGACAACTTTTTCATAGGCACAACTTTTCTTAGCATGACTTCTTTCATGTATTAAACAAAAATAGCATGTTGTCTGATCAACATCCCGAAACAGTTATTGTCTGGCTGTATATACAGAAACCAGAAGTTTGTGCCAAGTCCCAGGGACAGAGCTCTACATCGTAAGCCCTCATGGTATTGGGCTATGTTGACTGGAGGTCTCTGCTGTAACCCTGGCACTTCCACCAGATCCTGGCACATAGGAGGTACCCAGATTCGTTTCCTAGGGCTTACGTATGAAAGTACCACACGTCAGGTGACCTAAAACGACAGCAATTTATTCTCCTGTGGTTCTGAAGGCTGGAAATGGCAAAAACCAAGGTGTGGATGGTTCCTTCCAGAGACTCAGGGAAATGTGTTTCTGACTCCCTTCTGGCTTCCAGTGACAGCCAGCAACCCCCAGAGTTCCTTGACTTAAGACGCATCACTCCAGTCTCTGTTTCGTCATCATATAGCTTCTCCTCTGGGTGTTTCTGCGTCTTCACATGGCCTTCTTGTAAGGGACCGGTCACTGGATTTAGGGCCTGCCCCCTATTCCATGATGACCTCATCTTGACTAATTACATCTGCAAAGGCCCTATTTCCAAATAAGATCCCAGTCACAATGCTGGGCTTCCCTGGTGCCTCAGATGGTAAAGAATTCACCTGCAATGCAGGAGACCAGAGTTTGATCCCTGGGTTGGGAAGATCCCCTGCAGAAGGGAATGGCTACCCACTCTAGTGTTCTTGCCTGGGAAACCCCATGGACAGAGGAGCCTGGCAGGCTACAGTTCACAGGGTCTCAAAGAGTGGGACATGACTGAGAGACCGACACTTTCACAGGTGCCAGGGGCTAGGACTTCGATACCTCTTTGGGGGGACACAGCTGAATACCATAACTGTGTTTATTATTTGTTGACTTGATTAACCTTTATCTACAGAACACAGAAGACCACTCTGCATTAATGAGTTCTTAAGAACAATATAATAATCATTGTTATTCAGTCTTTTATATGCTCCCAAACCATCTTATCCACATCTGCTGCCCAAAATGATTCCCCTCCACTTGCCCAAGTGTACCAGTTTGATGATAAATTTTATGGCTATTCTATTCGTTAGAAGTTAAGTGCCCTTTAGTAGAAACTCACTATCAACTAGTCAAGAGAGTTCAAGTTAACCCCTGCCTATGTGCCAGGAAAGACTTACACCATTTCCGACATAGACATTCAGTACATCCCCTTCCTAGGGACCTGAAGGCTGCTATCACCACTGGCTTGATAAGCCACAGCTGTGGGTCAGTCACCCCACTTCAGCACTCTGAGGCCTTGCCCTGTCTCTCCAGCCCTCACTCAAGAGGCTCCCTGTTTGGCCATCCTTCTCCTTGGCTTATAAAACTGCCTCTCTTCCCAGACTTAATCCATGCTGGTCCCCTGGGCAGCTTCAAGGCAAGAAGCCTCCGGTCAGGACTGAGTACAAACAGAAACTGAGGTCATCAGTTATATTTGGCAAGGCCCACCGAGACCCTCTTGAAAAGGACACAACAGCTTCTGCTTTTGTGCTAATCCCAGGCAGTCCCTCGGTGGCCTTGTCAACATTTACAGCTCTAATGAGACCATTGAGCTACTGGAGCTCAACTAATAGGGTGAAGCAAGGTGACAAGCAGAAAGGAGGAGGCTGGCAGATTGATGGATTCCCAGGGTGTTGCACATCATAGATGCTTAACTAAACAGTCGCTGAATGACAGACAGTTGTAATTTAGACACACAACATCTCTTTCCTAAGATCTCAGAAGATCAAAAAAGTCTGCCTAATTCTAAGTTCTATGCTTGCTCTCATCCTTAGATTCTGTCAAAAACATTTCCGATGAAGAGTCACTAGGGTCTGAATTTTATTCTTGGCCTTCCTTTGTGAGCCAGTGGAAAATTACTTGGCTCCTTAGTTTCCATGAAGTGCTGTGAGGTTTGAGGAGGTTATTAGCTTTTTATGAACAGGAGAGTCATCGAAGCACAAAACAAACTATAAAATGAACCACATGAGTTCACTGAAACTCAGGCCCATGCTCCCCCTTCACAAATATCAACAAAATTAAGATTTGTGAGACAGTCAAGAATCAGATGATGAGGGACTTCCCTGGTGGTCCAGTGGTAAAGAATCCACCTGCCAATGCAGGGGACACAGGTTCGATCCCTGGTCCGGGAAGATCTCACATGCCGCAGAGCAACTAAGCCTGTGAGTCACGACTACTGAGCCCACGTGTCTAGAGCCTGTGCTCAGCAACAAGAGAAGCCACGGCAATGAGGAGTCTGCACAGCACAGCTGGTGCGTAGTCCCCTCGTCACAACTAGAGAACACCAGTGCAGCCGCAAGGACCCAGCTCGGCCAGAAACAAATTCATTTTCCAAAAAGAATCGACAGTGGTCACTGGACTGAGTCCAGAAAGCTCAGTTCTGGCCTCAGTTCTGCCACTAAGTGTCGTTTTGACAGAGCAGCTTTGGTTTCCACCTGAGGAAGAGGAGAGTAAGAGGTCCTTGATGAGATGCCTGACCCAACAGTTCCTTACTCAGTTCATTTGTGTCTCATCCCCTCCGTGTGGGACACACTGCATGTGGCAGGAGAGACGCTGATCACTAAGGCGGGGAAAGGAGTCTCACTTTGCAACCAGCCTGCATCGCCTCCCTCTACACGTCCGCCCAGCAATGCAGACTCCTCCCCAAGGGCACTCCACAGACCATTCCCGACCTAACGATGCTTCCACGCATGACTTTCTTACTTTGCCACAGTGTGAAAGTGATACCCATTCAGCGGCAACCATCCTTCACTTCTACTCAAGCAGAGAATGAAGGCTCTTAAACCTTCTCCCGGGTCTAGAGTTGTGCTCAAGTGCGGTCTGCAAACCCTTTTGTTACTGGTCCGCTGCAGGAGGAGAGCAGAGTGCGAAGAAGCAAGGAGACCAATGAAACACTTGCTAGCGATTTGATGTTGTGACAAACAAACGTGATCATTTGTTGACTGATTCATTTTTCCAGTATTTTACGAACACACTTTTGTAGCATATTCAAGAGTATTGGCAAAAGTAAAGAAAGAAGTCTTTCACCACAGAAAGTGTGAGACACGGTCACTGGGAAAGTGTTTCTCAGCCGGGAACAGTTGTGTCCCTTTGCTCAGGTGAGCTCTGGAGATGCCTTTTGTTGGCATGCTGGGGGCAGAGGTGAGTACAGAGGCCAGGGATACTGTTAAACACCCCACAATGCACAGAACAGCCCCCATAACCAACACTGTGCAGCCCTGGAACTTCCCTAGTGGTCCAGTGGTTAAGACTTCACCTTCCAGTACAGGGGGGTGCATGTTCGATCCTTGGTTGGGGAGCCAAGATTCCGTATGACTCTCAGCCAAAAAACCAAAACATAAAACTGAAGTAATATTTTAACAAGCTCAATAAAGACTTTAAAAATTGTCCCCATCCAAAAAAAAAAAAAAAAAAATCTTAGAAAAAAAAGAAAAGAATCATACAGACCCAAATGCCAATAGCGTCTGGGTTGAGAGACGCTTGTCTAGGGAATGAAATACTTTAAACACAGAGACAGTGACTGCTGTCTTTGTCCACTGAACACCGATGCCTGCCTCTCTCTGCCTCCAATAACTAAGACGTGCCCACTCTCTGCCTATCATGCATGGTGGGTTTACCAGTCCAGATGCTGTTAAGGACAGTTCTTCCTCCCTCACAGGACCCTCTCTGCCCAAACTGGGTGCCTAGGAACATGCCAGAAACCTCTGCTTCTTCCCCTTCCCCCCTTAATATCACATTAAGTTAATCAATTCCTAGTCATTCTGTCTTATAATAGTTTCATATTTTTCTTCGGCAAGCAGCACTTTACAACGCATGTGTTCCTATACAAGCAGCAGGTCTGTCCCTCAAACAGAAGCTGCTTCCAGATCAGACTCTGACTTCCACTCCTTCTGAGAAATACCAAGCGGGTACCATCTACTGGGAGGGTTTGTGCCGGCGGCTGCAAGGAAGGACAGATAAACCCAGCAGTGTTTGCAATCTAGTGGGGAGGAGAAACATGTACAGTTTGGATGGTGACTGTAACAAGACAAACGCCGCAGGGGCAGAGCTTTAGTGGAATACAGAAGAGGGAACAATTACCTCCGACTCAGAAAAGGACTCAGGGAAAAAGCAGCAGATCAAAGAGCTGGGCTCCAAAGATTTCCTGGTCTCTCCCAGGAAGGAGAGACGAGATTTCTAGGGAAAGGAATGAACTGGATGCTGAAGCAGGAAGGAGAGCGCCTCTGAGTCATAGAATTCTGTGCAGTCAGGACCCAGGGAGTAAGGGAGGTGACCATTAGGAGAAGCTCTGAGTGCCAGGGTGGCAATCAGCTACGTCCCCGTGACACCAGCAAGAACTCAAAGGCTTCTGAGCACAGGGATGACAGGATTAGAATATTTTACCCCAACAACTGGAAACTTTATTCTGTAAAGGGCCAGATAGTGAGTATTTCAGGTTTTGGGGGCCATATAGTCTCGCAAATAACTAATCTCCGCTTTGGTTGCAATGAAAGCGGCCATATCAACAGATGGGTGTGGCTATGTGTCGATAAAACCTGATGCTCATTGCAATGTGAATCTCACATAATGTTTGAGTATCACAAACGATTACTCTCACACGTTTCTCTCAACCATTTCAAAATGTGGGAACCAGTTTTAGCGTGTAGGCCATCTACAAACAGGTGGGAACTAGATTTGGCTCCTGGACCACAGTTTGCTGATGTCTGTTTTAGAAAGATCATTTGGAGTGGTGGGGAGATGGGGGTGAGGAGCAGGGACCTCAGGCAGAAGCTGCTGGAGTAACTTGAGGATGGAGAGGAAGGGACAGGTGCACAAATACTGGGGCCGCGTGAGCAGCAGGATGGAGGACCAAGGGAGGGCAGGAAGGACACACCTGTGGTTTCTGGCTAGAATGACGAGAGGGCCGTGAGATGCCATGAATATAGGCGGGTGATGATATGGAGGTGGCACGGTTCAGGAAGGCTTGGGGGCTATGGCCCCTCACCCTGTGACCAAGAGGACAAATGTGCCTGGCCCAAACGCAGCTCTGCTGGACTCAGAGAGAGCTAGATTATACCAGAGTTGGGGACGCAGAGTCCCGGGGTGGACGACAGGGTTGATGTCCTTGTTTTGGCCTGCTCAGCATCCCGCAACCCTTGTTCTCCTCCGGGGAGCACCTTTTCCCTATTCTTGGCCATTTGATGAGCATGGGCCTGGTCTCTCCCTAGGGCTACGAGGTTGGTTCAGAGATAGGTAAATGATCCAATGAGAGTCAGTCCCAGGAATGTGAGGGGAAGCTGTCTTCCGCTGAACCTAAAAGTATGAAAGATGCAGGCTGTGACTTTCCGGGATCCCTGTGTAGAGCAAGATTGGCTGGGAAGGAAACCAGCATGGAAGAGAGCTGGGCCCATCCTCTTGCTGCTCACTGACCCCTGGATCCAGCTATGCCTACAGCTGGCCCCAGACCTCCCAGATCAGGAGCCAATCACTTCCCATCACTTGCTCATGCCAGTCCAGGCTGGGTCTTGGTCACTTTCAACCAAAGTCCTAAATCAGCCAGCTGCTATTAGACTGAAACCCAGGAAGGCAGAGGCCTTGATCTTGGAACTGCATGTGATAAAGTGTCCATCCAAGAGGATTATTTGATAAATGGCCTCATGTAAAGCATTCACATCTGTCTTATTTATCTCTGGGCATTGTCCCTTATACACAGCAGGTGCTCAATAACACTGGGGCAAAAACGAAGGCACTAATCCCAGGCACCAACACACTGAGCTGGAGGAAGCTCTCGGAAGAGAAGCAACGGCAGGCAGTATGGATTTCTTGTCTTCCCCCACCAGCTAAGGGTTCAGAGGACGCATGAGCTTCGGGGACCTTGTTCTGTGTCATACAAACAACCCAAAGAGGCTCCGGCTGGGAGAGACTGGAGGGGTGCCTGTTTTCACTGCATGTCGGGTAAGAGCCTAAATGAGAGAGGGGAATTACTTGGTCTCAGAGATGGTCAAAAAGGGGCAGGCCTCCCACTGGGCACGGAAGATGCTGGCTATCAGCAGCAGCTCACTGGGCAAAGAAAGTAAGTGGGCAATGGAGCCTACAAAGTGTTCAACCTTGATTCCAAGGCTGGAGGGGGCGGATGTGAGCAGGCAGCTTGGGACCCCAGCCTGTGACCCGAGAGAGGCTCTGCACTATTCAGCTCAACTGTGAGTGTCTATGGAATGTGTTCACAGAGAAGCTGATGAGCTGGGGTGTTGCAGGGCAGAAAGGAGAGAGATCTATGCAAGCAGTCCACACCCTCGCGTCTGAGTCCTAGTTCTGACTCCCACTGAATGTGTGGCCTTCCGTGAGTCACTTCCCCTCTCTGTGATGAGACGATTGGACTCTCTTCCTCACCTATAAATGAGAGAGCTGGACCACAGAAGTGCTTCTCCAATTGAGGGAAGGGCTCAGAGTTGGTCAAGAGGTGCTCACACCCAAGTGTGCTGAGTGAACGTGGGGTGAGCACACCCCCACATGTGCAAGCATCAGAAATGTCTAGACCTCCATTTGGGGATGCATTTATAGCGTATTCATCAGAGTACTACAGGAACAATTACACTTGGCCGTTCTATTTTCTTGGTATGCAAAATACAGTACCTCCAAGTGTCCCCCATCTCCACCCAGAGGCCCCATGGGCAAGGTGGACCTCTCACCACCTTTAAGTTCGGGTCTACCGCTTGCTAGTGGTGTGGCCTTGGGTGAGGTACTTAACTTGCTGTGTCTATGTGTACTACCTGTGATAGAGGCACACTATTAGTTGCTATCTCTGAGGCTTGTTCAGAAAATGGAGCAAGACGGTCTATCTAAACATGTGGAAGAGGGCCCAGTATATAGCAATGGTCAGGACAGCCAGGGAGGCTGGGGCAACCAGAAGGGGGTGCAGGCGGCCTTCTGGGGCCAGTAATATTTTGTTGCTTGGTCTCGTGCTGGTGACCTGGGTACGCATGGCTTGGGAAAATGTATTAAGTCCACTTTCATGTATGTTATCTGTCAAGAAAAAGTTCTAAAACCCAGCCTACTCTCGAACAAAAAGACAGAAGGTCAGCAGCAGCTGCAAAGCTCCCAATAATGAAAGTATTTAATGCATTTGCAGTCCCTATCCCTTGTTCCTGAGCAGCTCCTCTACTTGCTTTGCACCTCACAGCCTCAAACGGCCTTCATCTTTGTCCAGCCCAGCAGAAAACAGGCTCCCTGGGAAATAGCGCTGGCAACCCCCCACCCCAGGTCCATTCCTGGTCCAGTCCAGTTGCTGAACAGTGCCTCCTCTTACAACCTGGGGTTGCTGACGTCAGCTTGCTGGACCCCTTCGTGTCTCAGTGACCCTGGCTGAGATAGGAAAGGCCTGAGGAGGCTGAACTTTATCAGGACTGACTGGGGCACTGTTTTCCATAGGCCGTCCTGACCCAGCCCCACCTCTGTCTGCAGAAAGTCCATCCAAATCCTCACTCACACCCCCAATCATCCCCAAAGACTCAGCCAGATGGTCCTCAGGCCAGATTTCCTGCAGCTTCTTTTCTCTCTCAGAAAACTCCAGCCCCCAGGATGTTCTATTTAGTCCTGACAATAATGCCTTGTAATCCACACAGACTGGCATCAAAGTTCCCCATGTGAGGAAAAGGCATACAGTAATACATCCGCCTGAAGTTTTCCCACAGGGAAATTCCCTGCTGGCAGAACAGGTATAGATCAACCTGCTCTAAAACAAAGGAAGAGGTGAAACAAACTGTGGTCCACCCCCAATATAATTAGCCCACCTAGAAGGCTTCCCAGGTAACACAGACTCACATGCTTGCAGAGGGAGAAAAGCTTTAGCTGCACTTTCCAACACACAGGCACTGCCTCTTGCTGTTCTGGGACAACCAAGTAAATAATACAGTAAGCCACTTCCTTAAACAAATAAACCCAGAAGACTCTATTTAACCACAAGTACAAAAATAGATTCTAATCCCACGTCAATTTAGTCACCCCCCCCCCCCCCATTTTTTCTTCCATCCTGACTCATCCCCCCTTGTGGATGTAAAAGAAAAGAGATACACACTCTTGCAGCAAGGACAAGCACACAGATACCATATGAGCATCCCATTACAAGTTAGCACTTTTGTTCACTGGAAATCATTTTTGTCTGAAACTATACTAGAAACAAATGTAGCCCTCCTTCCCCAAAATACGTATACCTGGCGGGCCGTGGTCCATGGGGTTGCAGAGAGTTGGACATGACTGAAGTGACTGAACACACATATGTGTATATGTATATTATATATTATCAGTATGTATGTAAATATGTATATGTGTGTGTATATATATACATTTCCCTCTGCCTTCACTGATTCAGGTCACCCTGCAAACTGATTCTAATGCTGAAATCAATCTTTAATGCTGGAAACCACTCAAGTGGTTGTGGCCTATGCTAAATATTTTAATTCCAGGCACCATCTTGACCACTCAGGGACTGATAGAAAATCTCCCACTTGAATGCTCATATTTGCCACTTTCTTACAAACACAAACAACTACTATGCCCCGTTCTTAAATCATGTCATTTCTCTGGAGGTGATCCAGCTCCCAGCTGAAGGGCAAACTGATCTACCCGGTCTGTCTAGCTGGGAACACACAATCCCTGGGGTACAGCAGAAATTTCTACAATAACTGAGCATCAGGCACAGAGAGGTTAGGTAACCTGTCTATAGTCACACAGCAAGTGGCAAAATAGGGGTTTGTACCGAGGTGCTCAGCATGTCATCACTACACTGCATTCCTCTCTGCTCAGGGAGATGGACATGCATAGAGTCCAGGCACCAAGGGCAGTATTCATTTTCCCCATTTCTTTTACATTTGTGTTTAAATTTCACAGCTCGCTTCTTTCTAATGCAGTCACTGAACTGAGTGTCTGACAAACCCAGAGCAAAGCCTTTTCAAACATGTTCTTTTAAAAATGCAATTATTTCCCAGAGAAAAAGAGCTGTCAGTCAACTACATGTTAGTGTAAATGACTTCTATCAACTTCACCTCTTAATATTGGGCATCAGCGGTACTGAAGAGAAGGGAGGGATATAATGCCGGAACGGGGATACAATTCAGAATGGAGGGGGTGAGGATGCAGTGCCCAAATAGAGATTTTTAGCAGAGTCTGTAGAGGAAGGCATTAGAAGGATGTAAAAGAAAGAAGAAATCGAGGCAAGAAGATGCCTACTTCAAATTTTGACTAAAGGCTGGCCCTAATTGTATCCAGAAGAGATGAGGATAATTCTCCCTGATTTTTGAAGTCCTGTTTCCAGGACCTCAAACTCCAGCCAGTACTCTCTGAGCTTTAGATAATCTGCTGTTCAGGGGTGTCTGTGGGTGTGTGTCTGTGTGTCTCTGTATCTGTGTGTGTCAGTGTGTGTGTCTGTGTCTGCGTGTCTCTGCGTCTCTTTGCGTGTGTCTGTGTCTGTTGTGGGGGGGGGATACTATTACTCATGACTACACGGTGGTAAGGTGGTGAGGGGGAGGTTTCCTAAAGAGCCATGCTCCCTTCCACAGTACAGGGTTGCTGCTGGTATAAACTGCTGTCCACCCAGAGGACTTCATCAGCCAGACCACCAGTGTGTGCCATGTGTCACTTCTGTTCTCAAGTCCCTCAGAAGCCAATGCTGCTTCTTCTTAACCCTCTCTCACCTTCCACGGGGGTCCTGGGGGCCACCTGAGGACGGCAGTGGAGGCAGGAAGAGCCCAGATCCCTGTGTCATTCCCTGGAAGGCTCCCTGCCAAATGCTCACACTGAATTGCTGAACAAATGAAAAATTAAGTACTACTGGGTAAAGCTACTGAGATTTGGGGATTTCTCGATTACTGTTGTGGTTGTTATCTTAACATTCAAAGGAATAATATTTTCTGATTTTCCTAACATATGCTCTCAGTCTTGAAGCAACTGCCTCTGTAATCTAGAGTTGGGGGTTTTGTTCATGGTCTGAGGTTCACACTTAGATGATGTGAAGGAGCTGGGATGCCCTTCATGGCTGTGCTCAAGGAGATATACCCAGGAAGTTTCTACTATCAATATGTAACTTCAGGACCATCCCAATTTAGTGGGTAACCATAGCAAATATTTCCCCAGTGACTCAATGGGTAAAGAACCTGCCTACAATGCAGGAGACACCAGAGACGTGGGTTTGATCCCTGGGTTGGGAAGATCCCCTGGAGAAGGAAATAGCAACCCACTCCAGTATTTCTTGCCTGAAAAATCCCATGGACAGAGGAACTGGGTGGGCTCCAGTCCAAAGGGTTGCAAGGAGTCAGACACAACAGAACTCTAAGCGCACACACTAAATTAAGTTGTGAGCACCCTTAGCATTCAATAATCCTGCCTGCCTCACGGAGATATTTTTAGAAGCCAGGGTAACCAGTTTTATGTCCTGCTTTTGACATAAGGTTTACTTATCCCAGCGAACATTAATCTTGTTCAGCTTTGCCCTTGTAACTTGAAACAAGAGTATGAGTTGATAAACATTATCTGAGGACCATAATCAGCAACTACCAAGTGCTTAAATGCTAGGGAACCAATGTAACCCATCATCAAGGAAACTGGGCAATGGACCTTGACGATTTGAATGTGTTTAACCCATATTTCTCTTACTTTTGTGAATATTGGTGCTTAGAGGAAAAACAGAATGAGTTTCGTTGTTACTGGGTGAATTTGGCTTTTGTCGGTTCTGTACCCTAGGAAAGGGCAGGAGCGTTTCGTGGGGAGGGATGTGAGTGTATTAGTCCATAGGGGCAGGACTGAGATGCCTCCCTACCTGCACCCCCACTCTGCTCTATTCTTCATTTCTAAGCCTGGTTGGAGAGACACAAGTCCTGAGGATTACTGCAGAATTAGTAGCAACTCAGGAAAAGCACAGAGAGGCTAGGTAACTTGTCCAAGGTCATACAGTAAGGGGCACATCTGAGATTTGAACCCAGGAATCTGGGTGTTGAACCTAATGTCTTTCCCACTATATGACACTGCCTCTCTGCTCAGGGAGATGGTATTCCAAAGGACTGCCTTTGTAAAGCCCTCCACCGCTCTCTCAGGTACATGGAGGGTTCTTCTACTAAGCCTGTCTTGTGCACACAGGTCCCCTCTGGCCATTGGCATGGTGTCCTGCAACTGTTTTTCTGTCTGCCTCCACATTCAGACTTTATTAGCCCATAAGGCACTAGAATTAGGGGGAAAGTGTCCCTTCCTCAACATATTTTGCTTCTATCTATTGGAATAATCTCATAATTAAGTGACAAGTCAACAATATGTCTGACTTGAATGGCGCCCCCTAGCGTTGTACAACCTGCCTAGCTGTACACAGTGATCTACCCCCAGACCATGAGCACAAGTTCCTTGAGTACACTCTGTGTTTTTCCTTTGATGCTGCCCATTTTCAACACAGCACCAGGCACACAATAGATTTTTGGTGATTTTAACCAGTGAGCATTGCTGGTTAACTCAACTCCAAGAGGCAGGTGATTTCTGACTCTGTTACGAGACCAAGTGATCAGGCTGGGGTCTTTTCATTGTTTCCCCTGCTCTGCTGCGGGAAATCAAGAACAGATGGACACCTGCGTGAGTGGAGACGCTTTCAAAACGGTCATTTCAACCTGGGTTTTCACCCTCATTTCCCACTTTCTCCTTTCAAGCAGGCACTGGGCAGAAAGACAGATGAGACTTGAGATTTCTTTCTTTCCTTTAGCCAACAGCTCCTCAAACACACTTGTTTACACCAGGCATCAAGGATATCAACAAAAACACTTGTATTTACAAGTGGGAGTAGGCTCCTCCCCCGAAGCACCCAAGCCCACAGAAATAAACAAGACAAGGCAAAAATAAGAGGAGGCCCAGGTTCTCAGGGTGCTTTCAGGGCAGCCAGAGGAAAGGAATTCACTTCACATCACTGCAGCCCATGATGACATGGTCTCTCATCTTAGATAATTACGTGTTGAGCTACGTATACTGTCCAATACTTCCCCAAGAAGCGGGGAGGAAGGGGCACGCCTAATGACCTGAGGTTCAAGGCTCTCCATTGTCCAAAGGAGACAACTGTGGCTGGAGCTTCCTAGCCAAGCCCTCTGGTCTTCTCTCCCCTGTTTACCTGCCTCCAGGTGGCTGGGTGTGCTCTCCCCCAAGTTCTGAACCCACAGCTTCTGATCTTTTCCAGTTGATCAAATACAGATCATTAACAGAATACCACCAGTTCCAACATAGTGGTGACTTGATTTGAAATTGTGCCTCACCTCCCCAGCTCCTACCTTCAATCTTTAAAGCTCAAGACAAATTCTCCTTCTCTCCAAAGCTTTCTTTAGGCCACTTTCAAGTATCTAACTGTTGGGCTAGCTAAAAAGTTCAATTGGTTAAAATAAATACAATTATATAAAAAAAAAATTCAATTGGGTTTTTCTGTAAGCCGTAATTGAAACTCAAACGAACTTTTTGGCCAACCTAATACCTTTGCAATTAATAAATTTTGCTACAGTTGTCTTAATTAACCAGTGTGATGGAAATACTCCTTGGAAGAATGTGCTTGGAGGTACAAGAGGGCCAGGGGCTGGCTCACTTCCATTGTAGAGCAAAGCCTTGGCAGCCAGCTGAGCTCCAGCTCCAATATCTCACCAAAGGAAAACAATGGCAGGAAGAAGTAACTAAAGATGCTTCAAAATTCCATAACTGCTCTGATGAGGCAATAACATGGCTTTCAATCCAAATATGAGGCAACATTTAAAAGTCCACACCAGGGAATACTGATTTCTTCCTCAGGTAACACCTTGCATATGAAAAGTAACCGGAATATCACATTATTTTCTAGACATGTTTCGTAAAAATCCAACTGCCTTTTCCTAATTTCCTTTAGATATATTTGTCCTGCCCCTTCTAGGGAAAAAGAAACCTCAGATCCAAATGCCACTGATTGGAACTGTTTGGATTCATCCAGTCAAATGGGAAAGCTTTATTCCTATCTAGTAGGTGCCAAAGTTGAGGTGAGATTGAACTGCGTAAGCAAGTTTATTGTAATTTAGACCCCGTGAAGTGACATGTTTAGCTCAGTGAACATGAAATTAACAACATGCTATCTTTCGAGAACCTGAGTCTAGAAAACTGTATCTTCCTGAGAATGCATTTTACCATCAATTGAGGCCTGAACAAATTAGCAGGGCTCTCAGCAGGCAGTTTAGGAAAGTACTGGCATTTAAATGTCATCTAACCAGGCTGAGCAAAATTAGGTTGTTACAGTTGTTAATTAAGATCCTAAATCTTGCTGGGATCCCCCTCCAGGAGTTCGGCGAGCATACTCAGGTGCTGGATGGTTGCCAAGTCTGCAGCCAGGTTCCCTCGGTCTGGCTGGCCCTGGGCCGGGAGGATCCCAGGATTGGATAGCAGCAGGCATTGGGTGGGGAAGGGCCACCCCACAGGAAGACAAGGCTCCCTTATGTGGTAACTCCATCCAGTGTAGCCCACCCTCTTGGTGGTAATTTATGCCCGAACAGCCATAGAAATTCCCCTCCCCACATCGTGAGGGTCAGAAAGGCTCTGTTTGGGCCCATTAGGTGGGACAAGTGTGAGGGAACCAAATGAGAAGCCCTTGGCTGGTCAGGGTCCTGGGAAGAAGCAAAGCACTTTTTCTTTCTTTTTTAAAAATATTTATTTACTCATTTAGCTGCTCTGGGTCTTCATTGTGGCATGTGAGATCTTTAGTTGCAGTATATATGGATGTGAGATTTGGATCATAACAAAAGCTGTGTGCCGAAGAATTGATGCTTTTGAACTGTGGTGTTGGAGAAGACTCTTGAGAGTCCCTTGGACTGCAAGGAGACCCAACCAGTCCATCCTAAAGGAAATCAGTCCTGACTATTCATTGGAAGGACTAATGCTGAAGCTCCAATACTTTGGCCACCTGATGAGAAGAACTGACTCATTGGAAAAGACCCTGATGCTGGGAAAGATTGAGGGCAGAAGAAGGGGACGACAGAGGATGAGTTAGTTGGATGGCATCACTGACTCAATGGACACGAGTTTGAGCAAGCTCTGGGAGTTGGTGACGGATAGGGAAAACTGGCATGCTGCAGTCCGTGGGGTCACAAATAGTCGGACATGACTGAGTGACTGAACTGAACTGAAATGTGAAATCTTAGTTGCAGCATATGGGATCTAATTCCCTGACCAGGGATTGAACCCATGGCCCCTGCATTGCGAGCAGGGTGTCTTGGCCACTGAACCACCAGGGAAGTCCTCAGGCTTTTTCCTAGGGCATGGAGAGCTTCAAGGAAGAGGAGGAGATGTCAGTAAAACCAGGCTTTGGGGGCTCACCCCTTTCATGTCCTTTCCCATCCCTCCCCTCCTATCTTTAAACAAGCCCACCAGTTCTTCCTCCAAAACGGCTCTCACATGCCCAGCTCCCTGACCCTCTAGAGGACGCCCCCTGCCAGGCTCACCTCTTCTCAGCCCTGCCGTGGTTGTGCTAGGCTGTTTCTCAGAGGCCTTCGGTGGCCCCCACTGCCCTAGGGACAAGGCCACCCCAGGGTGGCACAGACCTGCCTTTCTGTTGCCCGTGGTTTCTGATGACAATTTACCCCTCCCCCCAAGTGGCCCACTTGCATATTTCTGCCAACTTATGCACATAAACACCCAGGACGATTAGAAAACAGAAACCAGGCCTATGCGGGGGGCTGTGCACCGAAGGGGTGACAGCAAAAGCCCATCCTCCCCAAGGCTCAGCCCTGAGCCAGGGCCCAGGTGGAGGCGCGATGACAGCTGTGCTCACACCCTGAGCTCAGGGTTCAGCCCTGCTGGGCCCTTATTTTGGGTGCTTGGCTTGTTCTCAAAAAGAAGTCAGGTTGGGTTCCCTGTGGCCTCCATTAAGTTTTCTGTTCCAGACCACTCTGGAGCCAAATCCTACATACTCTATTTTTAAAATTCTTTAAAATTAATTTTTATTGGATTATAGTTGCTTTATCATGCTGTGTTAGTTTCTACTGGACAACAAAGTGAATCAGTTATATGTACATCCCCTCTTTTTTGGATTCCCTTCCCATTTAAGTCACCACAGAGCACTGAGCAGAGTTTCCTGAGCTAGCTTCTCACTAGTTATCTATTTATACACAGTATCAATAGTGTATATATCGAATCCTGCATATTCTATTGAAACTGAGCAGAACCTTGTAGTACCTTCCCCTGATATTAAGTACAAAAACCCCTCTAAGTCCCCTGCCTCTTGTTTGTAGAAAAGCTGAAGCCTCCCAGGACTCCCACAGTCACAAAAGAGCAGGCTTGAGCAGCTAATGATTAGGACAAGAGAGCCACATTCTCTTTCAGTCTCTGATACACATTCCTGGGTTACTGTACAGACACTGTAACTGTCACCAGAGGGAAAAAGCTAACTGCATGATGACCAGCCTGCAGCCACAGCATAAGGTATTCCACCTTGAGCTGTACTGTGTCTATAGGGCTAGTTGCTCAGTTGTGTCCAACTCTTTGCAACCCCATGTCTATGGCTAGCTCAGTTCTAAGAACTGGAGTCAAGAGAATAGGATTAACATCATTGCTCATAATAATAGTATATTTTTATGGGCATCAAAGATAACTGTAGCTTGCTCTGCTCATATATGCAAGCAGGCAACTAAAAGTGTCAGCAAAGAGATGCTACCCACGTTGACATCTTCCACTCTGAGAATATGGTGCCCTATGTCAGCAAGGAGGAGTTAACAGAAGACAGACCTTTGCCTCTGATCCCATAGAAATGGAATGATGTCTGACAGGGGAAAATTGAAAGCAGCTTTTTGCCCCTTTCCTGTTGACCCATTTCTGTCCCCTTCTAACCTTAGAAACCTAAATATAGAAATGAGATCACTAAGCAATTGAAATGAACTCCTGACTTCTGTTTTCCTGAACGCACACCATGCCTTGCCTAACCTGCTGATTCTTTTCCTAGATAAAAAGAATGAAGAATGAAGTCGGAAGAGAATGACTAGCTGTCTACCTCCATCAGCCCCATAAACAATCTTGCAGGCAGATCACGCGGGAAAGGTAACATCTGAAGACAGACCCAGCCAGCCTGCACTCAGTGAAGAACGACCCAGAACCCAACCTCCTGCCTCAACAATTCCCTGAGATTTTTTCCCTCCATTTTCCCTGAAAAACTGTCACAGCTGAGCAGAATCTTGGGAGCTGCTCTCAGGACACGAGTCCACCTTCTCCCCAGATTGTTATTTTTTCTGATTAAAGCAACTTTCCCTTCTATTGACACCTGCCTCTTGAACTATTGGCTTTTCAGTTTAAGTGGCCAAACCTAAAGTCCAGTAACATTATGAATCCTAAATAGCCATAAGTCATTTGCTTTTATTTTTAGGGTGAGAAAAAACATAGGTCAGAAAAGCCTCACTACCAGGTAGGCTTGCTCTTTAGGTTCTACAAATCCCAATTTGCAACTTAGACAATCACAAACACAACTTTCAGAAACACCCCTCATTCCTTCCAAAATCTGTTGCCCCGGATAACAATTCCAGAGCTTCCCTGGTGGCTCAGCGGTAAAGAATCGGCCTGAAAAGGCAGGAGACACAGGTTCGATCTCTGGGTCGGGAAGATCCCCTGCACAATGAAATGGCAATCCACTCCAGTATTCTTGCCTGGGAAATCCCACGGACAAAGGAGCATAACAGGCTACATTCCATGGCTCACAAAAGAGTTAGACATGATTTAGTGACTATTAACAATTCCAGTCTTGCCAGCCATTCCCGCGGGGCCGTGGGTGAGCCCAGTCCTGATCAGTGTCCCACACAATGTCTGGCCAGGCTGACCTCCACATCTCTACTCATGCACACCCCTTCCTTTGTCCGTTTAAATCCCTCTTGAGCAGACAACCCCCACAGGATGATAAAGCAACTTTCTCAGGCAAAAGCTCTTTCTTCCTTCAACAGTGGGGGAAACAGCCCTGGACTGGGCGTTAAGGAAACAGGACGGTACTCTGCTCATCACAGACAGACACCCACATATCTCCAGGCTGTGACCCCTCATCAGTCACAGATGGTCACTCCACATGGTGACTCAGAGACTCCTTCCAATATCACAGCCGGGAGAACCAGGCAGGAGCAGAAAGAGCTAGGCACAGAGGGAGGCTAATTTTCCGGGGGACTCTGAGCACAGACACCTCTGCACTCTAAATGCAAATTTCAGATTATCCACTGTGAGAGGTTTCACACCATCCTCCAATCTCAGGGCAACAACCAGGGAACCTCTGGTGTGTATTACTATAGCAAAAATGGCAGAGAACTTCTCCTTTCCCCTGATGCTTCTCTATACAAACCTTATAAGCAGTCAAAACTTCGAGCGATAAGAAGAAAATTATACTTTCTACCTACCAGACAATGAGAAAATGCTATTAACATCTTGAAGGCAGGAACCAGTGGCTTGTCTCTGTTGGGATCCCTGGGGCAGCACAGAGCCCAGCATGGAGATGGTGCCCTATAACCCTCCATGCTACAGGAAGACTCCAATTCTTATCTATGTTTTGGTAGAAATAGGGTGTATGGGTGGCGGGGAGGCGGGCCATCATGAGCAGAGACTGTGATGGAGATTCAGGAAGCCCTTCAAATGCCCCCATTAGATCTGTTCACATCACAGCTCAGCAGACTGCTGTATACATAGGAGACATAATTCTGACCCTCAAAGAGAGAGACAGTCAAGAAGAGAGAAGACAGATGAAGAAACAGAGCACTAAGTCAAACACACTAAACCTAATTGCAGAGAAAGAGTTACAGATGTGCTAGGTGTCAACTGACTCTTAAGACAGAGAAGTGTGCGGGTGTGCTTTTAAATACAACGCTGAGCTGTATGGCCACGCAGGAAGTCACCCTCCCTAGGTTTGGTCTCCATTCCCTCCTTGGGATTCCTGCACCCTGGTCTTTCTTTGAGCAAGAGTTCCCACATCTTTCACTTTTTAAAACTGATGGACAGTTAATTTACAATGCTGTATTAGTTTCAAGTGTTCAGCAAAGTGACTCAGTTGTACATATACAACCTTTTTCAGATTCTTTTCCCACGTGGAATATTAGCCTTAAAAAAGAAATAATGCCATTTGCAGCAACATGGCTGGACCTGGAGATGATCATATTAAGTGAAGTCAGTCAGAAAGAGATAAATACCATATAATATCACTTATATGTGGAATCTAAAAAATAATACACATGAACTTATGTACATTTCATATAGTACTTTCACTACTACAAGATACTGAGTATAGTTCCCTGTGCTATGCAATAGAACCTTGTTATTTACCTATTTATATTAATATATGGTAGTATGTATGTGCAGATATGTTAATCCCAACCTCCTGATTTATCTCTCTCCCCCATACCTGCTAGCCCCTTTGGTAACTATAAGTTTGTTTTCTATTTCTGTTTTGTAAATGAGGTCATGTGCATTATACTTTAGATTCCCCATATCAGTGATATTATACGGTATTTGTCTGACTGACTTCACTTAGTACGATCATCTCTAGGTCCGTCCATGATGCTGCAAACGACATCGCTTCATTCTTCTTTACGGCTGATATTCCGCGTGTGTATAAGCCACATCTTTATCCAGTTCATCTGTCAGTGGCTGTTCAGGCTGCTTCCATGTCTTGGCTACTGTAGAGAGTGCTGCTATGGACATTAGCACGCATGGATCTCTTCAAATTATAGTTTTATCTGGATATAAGCTCAGGTATGGGATTGCAGGGTCTTCTGCTAACTCTAGTTTTAGTTTTTTTTTCTCCATGTTGGTTGCACCAGTTTACATCCCCACCAACAGTGTAGGAAGGTTCTTTTTTCTCTACACTCTCTCATCTTTCACTGTTTATCTTTTTACACTATGGCCCATGAAGGAGGAATAACAGCATACGGGGTTCACCCAACCTCATCTGTCCCCACTTCTCAGGGGACAAAGAATTTCATGATGGACACAAAGCATCACTCCTTAGTCAGTTTAAGGGGGGGGGGGATGATGGGAGAAGTGGGGTGTGATTTAGTCAAATGAAAACATATACAAATCTCAGTCTGGCAGATAACAAGCCAAAATACGAAGGTGTGGCAAACTTCGTGCTGTGACGCAAACAACCCACACCAAACTAAACGGGCAATGAAGCCCAGCTAATAGGGATTTGCTTATAAATGAAAAGCAAGAACAGCAGCAATTAAAAACTATGAGCATCTCCAGACAATAAACAGAAGGGGCACTTGTCAAGCAAACTTCCTCCAAGTCAAGGAGGTTCCAACTCCATGGATACATGTGTAGTCAGAATTGGGCAGTATCACCAGCTGTTGAGTGGGATCCAGACTTCTTACAGAATCTTGAAGTAGGGCCCTCAAGTGCTAGACACTCGTGAAATTTTAGTTCACAAATAGAAAGTGTTAGCAAAGCGGTCCTTAATAGCTAGGTCGGGTAGTAGTTACCCTTCACAATTTCTGCAAATGAAGTTTTTGCAAATGAAGTTAGTCCTAGGTACATCATTTGTCCAGGCTTTCCAGGTAGTGCTAGTGGTAAAGAACCCACCTACCAATGAAAGAGATGTAACAGACACGAATTCAGTCCCTGCGTTGGGAAGATCCCCTGGAGGAGGGCATGGCAACCCACTCCAGTGTTCTTGCCTGGAGAATCCCATAGACAGAGGAGCCTGCAGGCTACAGTCCATGGGGTTGCAAAGAGTTAGACATGACTGAAGCAACTTAGCACATACACACACATGTCATTTGTCCATAAGATCCAGAGGAAAATTTTTTTTTAACATCAGCTCTGGCCTGTCAGGAGTCCCCCTAAGTCTTCTGGTTAAGCTGAGGACTCTGCTCTGAGAACCACTGGTCTCGAGAGCACTTGTGCATCACTACCTAGTTAGAGGCAGTGGGGTTGGGAAGCCTGGCTTCCACTCATGGCAACTCAGAGCAAGTTAAAAATAGTGCAGTCAAAGGACTTCCCTGGTGGTCCAGTGGCTAAGACTCTGCTCTCTCAGTGCAAGGGGCCATGGTTCGATGCTTAGTCAGGGAACTAAATCCCAGAAGCCACAACTAAGAGTTCTCATGCCTCAACTAAGACCCAGCACAAATAAACAAATAAATATTTAAAAAGTAGTACAGCCAAGATTAACCCTTAACCAAGATACCTGAGCTCCTCAGTCAGGCAGAAATAATTGGCTGCAAAAGTCAGGCCAATACACTCCAGGAATCCCACTCCTGGACATATATTAGTATCTGGATAAAACCATAATTCAAAAGGATACCTGCAGCCCTATGTTAATTGCAGCACTATTCATGATAGTCAAGGAAAAAAAATCTTAATGTCCATCAACAGAGGAATGGATAAAGAAGATGTGATAACATATATACAATGGAATACTACTCAGCCATTAAAAAGAATGAAAAAAAAATGAAACAATGCCATTTGCAGCAACATGAATGGACTGAGAGATTATCATATTAAATAAAGTAAGTCAGACAGAGAAAGACAAATATCATGATATCACGTACATGGGGAGTCTGAAATATGACACAAAAGAACTTATCTATGAAACAGAAATAGACTCAGACATACAGAACAGGAGGACGGGAGAGGGGAGGGATACAGGAATTTGAGGTTAGCAGGTGTAAACTAGTATACATAAAATAAACAACAAGGGAACTAGAGATAGACATAGGGAATTATATTCAACATCCTGTGATAAACCAAAATGTATACATGCTGCTGCTGCTAAGTCGCTTCAGTCGTGTCCGGCTCTGTGCGACCCCATAGACGGCAGCCCACCAGGCTCCCCCGTCCCTGGGATTCTCCAGGCAAGAACACTGGAGTGGGTTGCCATTTCCTTCTCGAATGCATGAAAGTGAAAAGTGAAAGTGAAGTCGCTCAGTTGTGTCCGACTCTTAGCGACCCCATGGACTGCAGCCCACCAGGCTCCCCCGTCCCTGGGATTCTCCAGGCAAGAACACTGGAGTGGGTTGCCATTTCCTTCTCCAGTACATGAAAGTAAAAAGTGAAATTGAAGTCGCTCAGTTGCAGTCCATGGGATTTTCCAGGCAAGAGTACTGGAGTGGGGTGCCATTGCCTTCTCTGAAATGTATACATACGTATAACTGAATCAACTTTGCTATGCAGCAGAAACTAACACATTGTGAAACAACTATTTTCAATTAAAAAAAACAGGCCAAAAGATGGGTGCACAATTTCTAAACAAAAATAGAAGGACGGTTTATAAATCTATCTGGGGTCAAGTTCAGAACTGTTGGGTTGCATTATCTACCTGGGAGGTCACTCAGCCCCTCTCCTACTGAATCCCTTTGTTTTTTCTGCTCTCCCTTCTTATCAGTTGATGTCTGGCTTTTGAGTGGGAAAGTTACCCTTTAGCTCTAGTCTCAAAGCAGTTCTTAATTGGCACCCTGCTTTCTTTGGGTGGAAGGAGCCAGGAAATTGACCCTGAAGCAGAAGAGCCTGGAATGACAGTATTCAATTTAGTATCTCTTTTTCAACTCTACCTTATCATTTAAAATTTAACAACATTCACAGATGTGTAAATGGTATTGCTGATATCCTACATGACTGCACATTAAGCAGCTATTTATGGTTCAGAGTAGTTTCCAAAGTTATAGGAAGAATAATCTGAATTTCTACAGAAAAAACATATGATACTAGTCTCTTTCATGATTGTTTTGAACAAAGCTCTGTGTAGGATTATGTATGATGATAAAAGCAGTATTACAAGTGCAGTAATTTTTCATCTGGATGACCCTTGTTAACTGTTTGCAGAAGTCTGCATTTCTTATGCATGTTAACAACGTTGCCTATAGATGTGACTTGCCCAAATCAAGTAAAACATTCTAATTTATAAAAAGAGCAAATGGCAAAATCCAAAGTGTGAGAATTAATGATAAGGGAAAATTAGGACTCATGGCTTTGTTCTTAAAATCTTGTCTTGGATAGAACTAGACAGAAACCGTGACCATCTCCCTTGGCACCTGTTCGGCCTCTATTTCAGATGGGACTGAAGTGACTTAGCAGCAGCAGTATCCGTGTGGGGCACGTCCCTTGTGCCCACTGCCCTGCAGGAGACACTCGGTAACCACCTGAAGGATAACAGTAGGAACTCTTGGAGCCTCTAAGCAGAAATCATTCCATAGATATTTCCAGAAGAGGAGATGCTCACCAGCAGCTTGGATTCTTTGAATGATGGAAAAGTAAAGTCAATCCCAACTGACTGTTTCTCCCTCTTACTCTTTGCCACCAACTCAGAGGGCTCTACGATTCTACCACTGTGGTATCTGGGTGCCCATCTCCCATGCCAAGGCCTGCTTCACAGAGTGGTCCTAAAAGTGAACATGGGGTACCCAGAAGGGCATGAAAAGCAATCAACAAAACCTGCACGTCCCTCTGCTTGAGAAGTCACTGGAAACAAGGCTGCTTCTGGCCACAAGCCAGAGACGAGAAGCTATTGCCCCAACACATAGATCAAACCATAGGTAACATAGACAGCCAGTGGGAATTTGCTTTATGACACAGGGAACCCAAAGCTGGTGCTCTGTGACAACCTAGAGGGGTGAGAAGGGGAGAGAGGGGACATATGTATACCTATGGCTAATTCATGCTGATGTATGACAGAGACCATCACAATACTGTGAAGTGATTATCCAATTAAAATAAAAATTAGAAAGAAACAGTGTTGTCTGTGAAGGATGGAAAATTGGCCCAGGATTCAAATGGAGTCATCAGGGCCCAGACATTCAGAAGAGAAGTGGCAGGCAGATGGGATCTCAGGGTGAAATCAAGCAATGCTAATGCGACTTGGAAGAAAAGGAAAAAAAAACCTTCTGTGACTGTCTCTTCTTTCAGTGAGCAGGAATCCCTTAGGAGAAAGGGAGTAGCCATCATGGTCAACAAAGAGTCCAAAATGCAGTACTTGGATGCAATCTAAAAAATGACAGAATGATCTCTGTTCTTTTCCAAGGCAAACCACTCAATATCACAGTAATCCAAGTCTATGCCCTGACCAGTAAGGCTGAAGAAGCTGAAGTTGAACGGTTCTGTGAAGACCTACAAGACCTTCTAGAACTAACACACAAAAAAGATGTCTTTTTCATTATAGGGGACTGGAATGCAAAAGTAGGAAGTCAAGAAACACCTGGAGTAACGGGCAAATTTGGCCTTGGAGTACAGAATGAAGCAGGGCAAAGGCTAACAGAGTTCTGCCAAGAGAAAGCACTGGTCATAGCAAACACCCTCTTCCAACAACACAAGAGAAGACTCTACACATGGACATCACCAGATGGTCAACACCGAAATCAGATTGATTATATTCTTTGCAGCCAAAGATGGAGAAGCTCTATACAGTCAACAAAAACAAGACTGGGAGCTGACTGTGGCTCAGATCATGAATTCCTTATTGCCAAATTGAAACTTAAATTGAAGAAAGTGGGGAAAACCACTAGACCATTCAGGTATGACCTAAATCAAATCCCTTATGGTTATACAGTGGAAGTGAGAAATAGATCTAAGGGCCTAGATCTGACAGACAGAGTGCCTGATGAACTATGGATGGAGGTTTGTGACATTGTACAGGAGACAGGGAGCAAGACCATCCCTAGAAAAAGAAATGCAAAAAAGCAAAATGGCTGTCTGGGGAGGCCTTACAAATAGCTGAGAAAAGAAGAGAGGCGAAAAGCAAAGGAGAAAAGGAAAGATATAAGCATCTGAATGCAGAGTTCCAGAGAATAGCAAGAAGAGATAAGAAAGCCTTCCTCAGTGATCAATGCAAAGAAATAGAGGAAAAGAACAGAATGGGAAAGACTAGAGATCTCTTCAAGAAAATTAGAGATACCAAGGGAACATTTATGCAAAGATGGGCTCGATAAAGGACAGAAATTGTATGGACCTAACAGAAGCAGAAGACATTAAAGAGGTGGCAAGAATACACAGAAGAACTGTACAAAAAAGATCTTCACGACCCAGATAATCACGATGGTGTGATCACTCATCTAGAGCCAGACATCCCGGAATGTGAAGTCAAGTGAGCCTTAGAAAGCATCACTACGAACAAAGCTAGTGGAGGTGATGGAATTCCAGTTCAGCTATTTCAAATCTTGAAAGATGATGCTGTGAAAGTGCTGCACTCAATATGCCAGCAAATTTGGAAAACTCAGCAGAGGCCACAGGACTGGAAAAGGTCAGTTTTCATTCCAGTCCCAAAGAAAGGCAATGCCAAAGAATGCTCAAACTACCACACAATTGCACTCGTCTCACACACTAGTAAAGTAATGCTCAAAATTCTCCAAGCCAGGCTTCAGCAATATGTGAACTGTGAACATCCAGATGTTCAAGCTGGTTTTAGAAAAGGCAGAGGAACCAGAGATCAAATTGCCAACATCCACTGGATCATGGAAAAAGCAAGAGAGTTCCAGAAAAACATCTATTTCTGCTTTATTGACTATGCCAAAGCCTTTGACTGTGTGGATCACAATAAACTGTGGAAAATTCTGAAAGAGATGGGCATACCAGACCACCTGACCTGCCTCTTGAGAAACCTGTATGCAGGTCAGGAAGCAACAGTTAGAACTGGACATGGAACAACAGACTGGTTCCAAATAGGAAAAGGAGTACGTCAAGGCTGTATATTGTCACCTTACTTATTTAACTTATATGCAGAGTACATCATGAGAAACGCTGGGCTGGAGGAAGCACAAGCTGGAATCAAGATTGCCGGGAGAAATATCAATAACCTCAGATATGCAGATGACACCATCCTTATGGCAGAAAGTGAAGAAGAACTAAAAAGCCTCTTGATGAAAGTGAAAGAGGAGAGGGAAAAAGATGGCTTAAAGCTCAAAATTCAGAAAACGAAGATCATGGCATCTGGTCCCATCACTTCATGGGAAATAGATGGGAAAACAGTGGAAACAGTGGCTGATTTTATTTTTCTGGGCTCCAAAAGCACTGTAGATGGTGATTGCAGCCATGAAATTAAAAGACGCTTGCTCCTTGGAAGGAAAGTTATGACCAACCTAGATAGCATATTCAAAAGCAGAGACATTATTTTGGCAACAAAGGTCCGTCTAGTCAAGGCTATGGTTTTTCCAGTGGTCATGCATGGATGTGAGAGTTGGACTGTGAAGAAGGCTGAGCGCCGAAGAATTGATGCTTTTGAACTGTGGTGTTGGAGAAGACTCTTGAGAGTCCCTTGGACTGCAAGGACATCCAACCAGTCTATTTTAAAGGAGATCAGTCCTGGGTGTTCATTGGAAGGCCTGATGTTAAAGCTGCAACTCCAATACTTTGGCCACCTGAATGCGAAGAGCTGACTCATTTGAAAAGAATCTGATGCTGGGAAAGATTGAGGGCAGGAGGAGAAGGGGACAACAGAGGATGAGATGGTTGCATGGCATCTCTGACACATTGGACGTGGATTTGGCTGGACTACAGGAGTTGGTGATGGAGAGGGAGGCCTGGCATGCTGTGGTTCATGGGGTCGCAGAGTCGGATACGACTGAGTGACTGAACTGAACTTCTTTCAGTGACCCTAAAATTAAAAGTGAGAAGATAACAACCCAATATTTTTCAGATCAAGATATTAGTTTTTTACACACTAAATCTAATGCAGAAATCCTGCCTGATCTCTAGAAAATTATACTACAAAGTGTTTCTGATACTGTTGAAAGAGAAGAATCAGTAAAATCCACAAGGGACTGGGGAGAAGGAAAGAAGAGTTTGAGAAAGGTGCTTTTGAGGAGGGTGGCCATGCAGCCAGAGCTGGTATTGGAGGTCCTGGCCTGGCTGGGGGCTCGGTGGGAAGAGTGGGCAGGACAGAGCACGTGGAACTTGGGTCAGAAGAGTCGTTCTCACTCGGGGCCTCTCAGGCAGCCAAGCCTGACACTGACTGAAGTCGCTGTCATCCAAAGGCTTGACTGGGCTTTGCATCCTAAAGGATGCATGTACCTGGCTGGCAGGTGATGCTGGCACTGTGTTAGGAACCCAGCTGGGGCTGTCAGCCCACCGGAACGCCTCCAATGTCACTTGCACTTAGGCGGGGCATAAGTGGAAGTAGTGGAAGCAATACATCCTTTCAGACCAAGGTCATCAAGGAGCAGGTGTGTTTATTTCACCATTTTCTTTCCCCAGAGCCCTAGAGAGAGAAAGCCAAAGATGGAAGGAACCCAGGTCCCTGAGTGACCATGTGGAAGATGCTCCGCAAGCCAAGAACACACCCTGGAGTGTTATGTAGTGAGATGAAAACCTTTATTGTGCTAAGACACTGAAATATAAGGGTCTGTTACCCTAGCTGGCATCTTGATCTAATACCACACCACCTCCTGCTCACGGTCAACTCAAGGTTCCTAAAATAGGAACTGCAGTTTTCCCTGGTAAACCTGGTACTTTTTGTTTAAAAAAAAAAAAAAAAAAAAAGTGCTGCCAGGCTCATCTGGTGACAAGTAAATTCAATGATACAGATGGGTCCCCAGGAAGGCTTATGGGGCTCATAGAGAAGCCCCCTCCCCCACCTAGTCTGGGGCAGGGTACATAGTACAGCCAAGGAGAACGCTGTATCATTTTTGTGGAGGTTCTCATTTCAAATGTGTTGCGAAGGAATCAAGTTCCAGAAGCCATTTTAAGAAAACATATTGTCACATCTTCAGGGGAAAATCCACTGGAAGGAGAACTGTGTTTTAACTGGGGTGGGGGGAGAGTTAAAACTAAGGCAGAAGTGTTAAGAGGGTTTAAAAATATCTCAAATGGAATAAAGGCTGACAAGCTGATGAAACTGAGTAGGAGGCCGGGAATTCAGGTCCTGTTTGGCAGTTGCCGTGCCCTCCACTCAGGGGAAGGTGAGATGGCGTGGGCACGCCTTGGTGTGAGTGGAGAGAAATGCACTTTCCTCCGTGAGGGTGGGAGGAAGCCGTCGACCTGGGCCATGCGGGCAGTGGGGCAGCAGCGCATGAGCAGGGCGGGGGGCGCTAAACTGGGAGACACAGGCCAGAGGGAAGCAGGAACGACCTGGGAGGAGGGAGGAGATGGGGCAGGGATACATGGATTTTGCAAAGGATGGGTGAAGCCACCTGTGCAGAGGGGCCAGCTGGCATCTGCAGAGGAGGCAAATTAAGAAACCAAAAAGACAGGGCGGAAAACAAGTACAAGAGGATGTTTGGGACTGAGACTCGACAGGGAATGCAGGAGCCCCAGGGCGAGGGGAGATTTGAACAGCAAAGTTCAGGAGCCCAGGGAGAACACAGGAAACCAGACTGTGGTAATGAGGCGCATGGTACCTGGGGGCTGGCCAGGAGCACCCACCCGATGCAAGAGTCACTTTGCCCCGGTGGAGTTGAGTGACCTGGGCCGAGTCATTACCTCCTCCTGTAATGATCTCTAGGTTCTGCAGGCAGGGCTTCCTGGGGAAGGCAAAGCCACAGCGACAGGGTCAGGGGTTGCCCAGGACACTGGTTTCCAGGGGCTGCACAGACTGGGGGCTGACACTCTCCTTCCAAGAGCCCTAGCTCCACAGGGTAGAGCATCAGTAAGGGAACCAGACCTGGTTCAGAGCCCAGCTAAAACACTCAGCTGCTGAAATGTCAAGGTGCCTCCATTTACCCACCTGAAAAATGGGGATAACAGCACCCACTACTCATAGGTTGTGAGCATTTAATAGATTAGAGAAGCGTCCAAACGTAAGAAGAGCTTGGTGCAGGTTAGCTTCCTTTCAAGAATAGTGTGGAGGAAAAGGCTATATTTTTCTTAATTTTCAGTATGGAAAAGGTCAGACATAGGAACAGAGAGAATAGTGTAATGAGCGCTCATGTGTCCACCGCCCAGCTTCAACCACTATCAACTCAGGGTCGATCTGGTTTCATCTCATATCCCCGTCAGTTGTGCCAGCTCCCGCTGTCTCCCCATCCCATTTGTTTTGAAGAAAATCCCAGTTATTATGGTATTTCTACCATAAATGTTCAAGTGCTGCTACTGCTAAGTTGCTTCAGTCGTGTCCGACTCTGTGCGACCCCAGAGACGGCAGCCCACCAGGCTCCCCTGTCCCTGGGATTCTCCAGGCAAGAAACTGGAGTGGGTTGCCATTTCCTTCTCCAATGCATGAAAGTGAAGAGAGAAAGTGAAGTCACTTAGTCATGTCTGACTCTTAGAGACCCCATGGACTGCAGCCTACCAGGCTTCTCTGCCCATGGGATTCTCCAGGCAAAATTACTGGAGTGGGGTGCCATTGCACGTATCTAACTGGAAGTGGGTCTTTCTGTTTTTTAAAGAAATGCAACACAAATTCAGGACAAGTGCACCAAAAGTGTTCTCCACTCCCTCTGCAGGCTGACCAGAGGTGGGCACAAGACATCTCCCGGGCACCAGCCTTGGTCTTGGGGGTTTGCCCCAGAGCCTGAAGTCCTTTTCCCAATTACCTGAACACCAGTAGCCTTGACATCCCTCTGGGTCGACAACATGAGTTCCAGAACCATCAGCTGGAACTGGTATTGACCACCCCACATGAGCAAGGATACCTCTGATGTTCCCTCTCCTCCTCCTTGGTGCCCAGATGAGAAAGGGGAAGGGTGGCATCTCTACTCTGCAACTGCATAAGTGTAGACATTAAATGGCTAGGAAGCCACAAGGGGAGAGCTCAACCCAGGCCATTGGCTAAAGTCAAGCCCAGAGCATAAGTGTCCCCAGTGAATGCCTGTGGGCCTTCTTCAGCCAACAAGGTTGGAAGTCCATCCATCAGAAGCTTCTAAGAACCAGAGAGCATGTGGCTGGGAAGCCAGGCTGGATGGGAGCAGCTGCAGGTCTCAATACTGAGTCCTGGGGAGCCCATCTCCCATGACTAGGACACAGCCCCAGGTCTTCCTCATGCTTCAGACCTAACTCTCTCTCACACAGGTGCTAAGGTCTCTCTCAAGGCTTTATTAGGTAAAACAGAGGAAAACAGCGTAGGAATGGGCACTGAAGGAGGGCTGGGTGTGTCAACCCCAGATGCAGGCAATAAAGGGGTGGACTGTGCATGAGAGTTTAAACAGTGTGGCAGTTTCTCAAAAAATTAAACTTGAAATTGCCAGATGATCTAGAAATTTCTCTTCTAGGTATGTGCCTGAAAGAACTGACAGCAAAGGGGTTTCCCTGACTGTCTAGTGATTAAGACCTCGAGCTGCCAGTGCAGGGAACTCGGGTTCAATCTCTGGGCAGGGGCCTAAAATCCCACTTGCCCCACAGCATGGCCAAAAAAAAATTTTTTTAAGAAAAAAAAAAAAAAGAATTGAAAGCAGGGATTGAAACAGATATTGTAGTTCCATGTTCATTGCAGCATTATCTGCAATAGCCAAGAGGCGGAAGCAACCCACATTCCATCTATGACTCAATGGGGAAGCACCACGTGGTAAACACGTAGCATGGAATGTTATTCACCCTCAAAAAGGAATAAAGGACTGATACACCTACAACACAGATGAACCTTGCACATATTATACCAAATGAAATAAGCCAGTCAAAAGAAAAAAAAAAAAAGCTAAATACTACATAATCTCATTTAGAGGCATCTAGAGTAGTCAATGGCACCCCACTCCAATACTCTTGCCTGGAAAAATCCCATGGACAGAGGAGCCTGGTGGGCTGCAGTCCATGGGGTCGCTAAGAGTCGGACACGACTGAGCAGCTTCACTTTCACTTTTCACTTTCATGCATTGGAGAAGGAAATGGTAACCCACTCCAGTGTTCTTGCCTGGAGAATCCCAGGGACAGGGGAGCCTGGTGGGCTGCCGTCTCTGGGGTCGCACAGAGTCAGACACGACTGAAGCGACTTAGCAGCAGCAGCAGCAGCAGCAGCAGCGTAGTCAAAGGGGCTTCCTTCATGGCTCAGACAGACACAACTCAGTAACACACACAGAGCAGTCAGATGTGTATGGACAGAAGGCAGGCTGGTGGGCGCCCAGGACTGAGGGGTGCAGGATGAGGAGCTAGTGTTGAATGGGTGTGGAGTTCTAGTCTGGAAAGTTCTGGAGACGGATGGTGGCGATAGTTGCACAACGAAGTGAAAGGACGAAATGCCAGTGAACTGCACACTTAAACGTGGTTGAAATGATACAATTTATGTTATGTATATTTCCCATGATTAAAAAAATACTGATATAACTTTAAACGCCAGTGATACAAACACTCCTCTCCAGAGGCAGACGGCTCCCCCTCACCCCTGCCTGTCGCCCCCAGTCCCCCTCAGCTCCTGCTGTTTCATTTTTCTCCCTCAGATCCCACAGCACAATAGGAGGCTGGTGGAGGTGGGTCCACGGGACTGAAGACAGACTCACGCCGTGAGGCTGGGAGTGAGAGTGGGAGCCTCTGCAGCGTCAAGGGCAAAGGGGATTCGCGTTCATGGACAGCTGCGAGAACACATTTCTGCAGCAACGTGCAAGACTGCTCCCTCCTCCTCTTGCCCACATCTCTCCACCGAGGGCTACTTGGAATTTCAACAGAAATGATGAACCCAGCCTCAACGGTGGTGTCAACTCCACCACCAGCTGCCCAGGCCAAAGACGGGCAAATCATCCCTCACAGAAGTCCCAGTTCTGCTCAGATAATCTGCTTACACATTAAACACAGATTAAAGGAAACGCCAAACAAACCCCTTTCTGTCTCTTTGGCTCCTGCTGTGGACAACGTTCTTCTCTGACTTTCCCTGATTTAACTGCCTTTTGAGGGGAGGAGAGAGGGGACAAATAAGCTGGCTTTAAATACCATCAATTCTGGTTAACAGCAGGTACCACGTATCATTTAGAGGGTTTAGCGTGTATCAGGCACTGTGCTAAAGGCTACCCCATCCTCCCCCAAAAAGCAGACCCCACTGGGCAAGGTCTTGCTCACAGCTGGATCCCAGGCGCCCTGCTGGTTTCAGGCTCTCCCAGGGAATTATAGCAGGAAAGATGACTAAGTGCTTTACGTGCATTCAGTCAATCTGCATAGTGACTCTGGGAAGTATGTCTGATCCCATTTTACAGCTGAGAAAATTGAGGCACAGAGGATTTTAGTGACTTTTTCCAAGGTCCTCATGAGTGAAACCCAGGCCCCTCTCTTCCCAACACCATTTTCAGTCAGTTCAGTTGCTCAGTTGTGTCTGACTTTTCGCGACCCCATGGACTGCCACACACAAAGCCTCCCTGTCCATCACCAACTCCCAGAGTTTACTCCATTTTAGTGCTTGTCATATGACATTCCGTGCCGCCTGCTCCCCAGAGGGCCACTTTGCTCCCACTGAGCATCTAGCAAAGAGAAAAGATGAAACCATCAAGGGAAATAATGCTCCCAAGAATGGAGATTTGGAGTCTGAAAATTCCCCTTCTGAGGAATCTCACAGATCTTCTAGACACCCCCTCCCTACCTCCCCAAATCAGCACAGGGCCTGGCAGCCTCACCAGAGTGGTAGCTGCCTTGAAGGGACACAAGTTCTGAGCATCCAGAGTCCTGCCACCTAGAAGCCCCTCCTCTTCTGGGGAGAGCTTCACCTCTGCTGTCCTCTCACCTCTCCCCACAAATCCTGGGAGGGGAGACATCAAGTTCAGGAAGCAGGAGGGCTGAAGGGAGGTGCACAGGATAGGCAGACACAGTCCTTGAGACATGCCAGCTCAGCCTAACCGGGAGACAGGGGTGCGCTGAGACTACACAGGTGCCAGCTCACCTAGAATGTGACCAACACCCATGCCTGTTCCTGAGCAGGCAGTGGGAGCCGAGTCACTATTTGGAAGCCCTGTCATGCACGTGTGCGTACTCAGCCGTGTCCAACTTTTTGCGACCCCATGGACTGCAGCCCGCCAGGCTCCTCTGTCCCTGGGATTTCCCAGGCAAGGATAGCAGAGTGGGTTGCCATTTCCTCCTCCAGCGTATCTTCCCAACCCAGGGATCAAAGTCACATTTCCTGCATTGCAGACAGATTCTTTACCACTGAGCCACCTAGGAAGCCCTGGAATCCCTGTATGAGCATCTAAACGGACCTATGTGACCTTGACCTCCAGCTGAGCTTGTTGCTGCTCTGGGCAGATGGGAACTATCTCCAGCTCCCTCTCAGAACACCTGGGAACTGGGAGGCACTGTGTCTTAGCAGAGATGCTAAGAGTTAAGGCATGACCCAACTGGGTAGTAAGACAGTAAGTCAAACAGAGCAGCAGCAGCCCACACTTATTAAGCACTTGCTATTCATCAGGCATGGTTTCTAAGTCTCACTAATGGCTTCCTTTATTGCTCCGAACCACTTTACCTCTCAGGTGCTATCCTAATTACTTTGTCGATTGCAGATGGGGAAATGATGATTCAGAGAAGTTAAATCACTTGTCTGAAGTCACACAGCACAAGCAAGAGCCAGGCTTCAAGCCTTGGCAGTGGGTGCTCCCCAAACCACCCACCTGCCAGATCAGTCTCTTAAATATTACTCTCCTCTTAGCACTGGTCAATCTGAGTCAGGTTTCAAAGAACAGATGGGAGTGGGGGTGGAGGCAGAGAGAAGCCAGATCCTTTCTCTGCATCGTGCGGATGGGTCACTTAGTAACCAGCCCCTACAAGCTGCCCTCTGAGCTCAGGGAGTGGGAACATTCACCCACCATTCACCAGCTGGCAGGTTCGTATCTACTGTTGTCCCCATAGCCCCAACAGTGGAAACTGCCCCCAATGACAAGAGCTCTTGCATGCCACAGGCAGCCACTGCCAGAGCTGTGACTCTCAAACACCCTCCACTACTTGACCCCAACTTCCTTCCCTTCTCAAGCCTGTCCCTTCCCTATTCCTGGGTCCCACTTAGGCCCAACTAGCAGCCTCCTGGTTTCTGAGCCAGCTGCTTTTCTGGGCCTTTATCTTGCTCCCTCCACCTGGGCGGCCTTTCCCCAGATGCAGTTAACATGTGTTTATAGTCTCAGTGTCTTCCAAGGCCTGCCTAGATGGCCAGCTCCTCCATGAAGCCCCCCAGGATGGACGTGCTAGAGTTCCGAACTTGCTGCCTTTTCCTGGCACCCGGAGACCGTTCTACTTGTCCTACGTTATTTACAGCTGTCTGCTGAGGACAGGTTTCTTACCCAGTTCACCTTTCTATCGCCCCATTTCCTCTGCAGCACAGTCAAGAGCAGGCTCCGGATGTGCATGCAGATATGTTTTGAGAAATCGGAACTGACCTAAAAACCTCCATGAAACGTCCCTGAAAAAAAAATCAGCTCTAAAATGTGACCACATTACACTGTACAGCCTGTCTTGATAAATGCAGTCCTGAAATTTAAAGCAAATTTTAATTACAGCAGAGGCTAAAACCTCTGCCTAAAGAGGCCTGTCATCTTCTTTTCTTATGCTACTTCCAGTGTTACTTTACCCCAAAGGCCTTGCCTGCAAGGCTCTCTCCAGAGGAGCTACAGAGTACACGTTCAGGATTGAGCTGGGGGAGAGAAACACAGGACAAGGAAGACACAAAGATTCACAATGCCCACGTGGTAATCAAAAATTCATTTCACTAGGTGTTTATTCCGTTGCTATTGCATGTGAGTCAAGCTGAAGTCCTGCAGTGGTTTGAAAGTGTGAAAGTGAAAGTCATTCAGTCGAGTCCGACTCTTTGCGACCCCATGGACTATACAGCCCATGGAATTCTCCAGGCCAGAATACTGGAGTGGGTAGCCTTTCCCTTCTCCAGGGCATCTTCCCAACCCAGGGATTGAACCCAGATCTCCCACATTGCAGGCAGATTCTTTACCAGCTAAGCCACAAGGGAAGCCCAAGAATACTAGAGTGGGTAGCCTATCCCTTCTCCAGGGGATCTTCCTGACCCAGGAATAGAACCGGGGTCTCCTGCATTGCAGGCAGATTCTTTACCGACTGAGCAATGGTTTGGTCAAGACTAATTCTGGCTTATAGTTCAGAGTTACTGGGTTCTCGGCCAAAAGCACGATCTCTAGCAGCTGGGAGAGAGGTCCAGCCAGGCACGGCTCTGGGCCAAGCTGAAGATATTCTCAAAGGAGTGAATAAAGAAGGTACCTCTGGGACTTTCCTGGCCGTCCAGGGTTAAGACTCTGAGCTCCCACAGCAGGGGATGTGGGTTCAATCCCTGGTCAGGGAACTAAGATCCTGCATTGCTGCACAGACAGCCAAAGAAAAAGAAAATGAAATTTTTAAAAAAAAAAAGGGAGGAGTTTCTGCAGGAGGAGACCCCCAGGGCACAGGGCCTGGGGGTCTGGGAAGTGGCCTTCACCTTCAATCATTTATAAACACTGGAGCCCACTCCATGAGCGGCACCTTGTTGATAGGCAAAGTAACTCTGACAGCTGATTCAGCCCCTGCCCTGGGGAAGCACCCAGTGTAGCTAGGAACACCAAGTGGGAAACATGGTGTCACAGGCTCAACTGTGAGGCCGGGCGGGAGGGGTTGGAGGGCCACAGTGGGAACAGAAGAGAGCAGAAAGCAGTCCTTGCTGCCTGGAGTGTCAACAGGAAACATTTCAGAAGAGGGGAGCTGGAAAGTGAAAGTTGCTCAGTCGTGTCGGACTATACAGTCCAAGGAATTCTCCAGGCCAGAATATTGGACTGGGTAGCCTTTCCCTTCTCCAGGGGATCTTTCCAACCCAGGGATCGAACCCATGTCTCCTGCATTATAGGCAGATTCTTTACCAGATGAGAGGGAGCTGTGCCTAAAGGCCATGGGGGTGGGGCCTGGAGACAGAGAGGGAAGGACACCCAGGAGGGAGCAGGCAGAGGTCAGGGCTTTTGGCTCACATCTGTGCAGCCTGTGATGCCTGCCCCAGTCTGTCAGTTCCACAACCCAGCTTCCCTTCCTTGGTGCCCTCTTTGGGCTATGCAGGGGTGTGCGGGAGAGGGGGGCACAAAATGAGGCTAGTGAACAGGGCCAGGGCCAGACAGAGGGAGGGCCTTAACATATGAAAGTGACAAGAACGCCTCTGCCGGTTATGGAGACAACTAGGAGGCGCTATGAATGAAGGCTCGGGGAGCGGGGCAGACAGGCAGACCCCTGCGATTGTCCAGAAGAGGCTGGGGTCGGGGGAGGCAGGGCGAAGGCGGAGTGGATGAGAGAGGTAAGCCAACGACTTCACTGTTAGACAGCGAAGACGCACAGCTGGTGTTGCAGATGGTCTAACTTCATACCAGGCCAAGAGACTCTGCGGCCTAGATCAGACGCACTTCCCGTATCTGCCGCTGGGGGGCAGCGTGCCCAAGGCAGGACCCTCTGGACCCTCTGAGTTCCAGGGCCACTTGTTTTTCTTAAGTATGTACGTATCTACCTACTGGGCTGCACCAGGTCTTAGTTGCAGGATCTTTCAGGTGTGGCATGAGAACTCTTTAGTTGCAGCATGTGGGATCTAGTTCCCTGACTAGGGATCAAACCCGGGCCGCGTGCGTTGGGAGCTCAGAGTTTTAGCAACTGGCTCACCTGGGAAGTCTCCTCCTCTACCCCACGCCCCCTGCCCCCCCAACCCCACCGCTCACTGCAAGCCTTACCCAGGGCCACTTCTAGGGGCACAAGATTCTCTAAGAATTCCTCTAGGACCAGTTTATAGAACTGACCCATGCTTGTGTGTCCAAGTAGGGTCAGGTGGTCAACACATGAGAAGATATATCCTGAGAAGATAGCTCAAACCTGTGCCCCGATTCGGGCTCTGACGACAACCAAAGGCAAGTTTTGTTTCATTTTCCTCAGTTTCTGCTTCTACAGCTACCTCACAGGTTTGTTTGGGGGATTAAATGATTATATGAGATGGTATACCTAAAATTACTTTACTAGCATGTGAGATCCAGCCAGTGGTCATGTATGGATGTGAGAGTTGGACCATAAAGAAAGCTGAGCACCAAAGAATTGATGCTTTTGCATTGTGGTGTTGGAGAAGACTCTTGAGAGTCCCTTGGACAGCAAGGAAGTCCAACCAGTCCATCCTAAAGGAGATCAGTCCTGGGTGTTCACTGGAAGGACTGATGCTGAAGCTGAAACTCCAATACTTCAGCCCCCTCATGCGAGGAGTTGACTCATTGGAAAAGACTCTGATGCTGAGAGGGATTGGGGGCAGGAAGAGAAGGGGACGACAGAGGATGAGATGGCTGGATGGCATCACTGACTCAATGGACATGAGTTTGAGTAAACTCTGGGAGTTGGTGATAGACAGGGAGGCCTGGTGTGCTGCAATTCATGGGGTCACAAAGAGTTGGACACGACTAAGCGACTGAACTGATACCTAAAATATACTAATACCCCAGTAATAGCAAAAATACAGACTAATGCATACTGAGCACTATGTGCTAACCAAAGTTTATGTATATTAACATATTTAACCCTCACTACAACTCTAATGCAGACTAATTACCCCATTTAACAGCTGGGAATACTGAGGCTTCAGTTCAGTCACTCAGTCATGTCCGACTCTGTGACCCCCTGAACTGCAGCACGCCAGGCCTCCCTGTCTATCACCGACTCCTGGAGTTTACTCGAACTCATATACATGGAGTCGGTGATGCCATCCAACCATTTCATCCTCTGTCGTCCCCTTCTCCTCCCACCTTCAATCTTTCCCAGCATCAGGGTCTTTTCAGATGAGATGGTTCTTCACATCAGGTGGCCAAAGTATTGGACTTTCAGCTTCAGCATCAGTCCTTCCAATGAACACCCAGGACTGATCTCCTTTAGGATGGACTGGTTTGATCTCCTTGCAGTCCAAGGGACTCTCAAGAGTCTTCTCCAACACCACAATGCAAAAGCATCAATTCTTCGGTGCTCAGCTTTCTTTATGGTCCAACTCTCACATCCATACATGACCACTGGAAAAGCTATAGCTTTGACTAGACGGACCTTTGTTGGCAAAGTAATGCCTCTGATTTTCAATATGCTATTGAGGTTGGTCATAACTTTCCTTCCAAGGAGTAAGCGTCTTTTAATTTCATGGCTGCAATCACCATCTGCAGTGATTTTGGAGCGCTAAAAAATAAAGTCTGACACTGTTTCCACTGTTTCCCCATCTATTTCCCATGAAGTGATGGGACCGGATGCCATGATCTTAATTTTCTGAATGTTGAGCTTTAAGCCAACTTTTTCACTCTCCTCTTTCACTTTCATCAAGAGGCTCTTTAGTTCTTCTTCGCTTTCTGTTATAAGTGTGGTGTCATCTGCATAGCTGAGGTTATTGATATTTCTGCCGGCAATCTTGATTCCAGCTTGTGCTTCATCCAGTTCAGCATTTCTCATGATGTACTGATGTTTAGAAAGGTTAATTGGCCTAAGGTAGAGCTAGCAAGCTGTAGAGCCACGTTCATTTGGCTTCAGAGCCAGAGGTATTACTTTTACTTATATATGTGTGTGTGTGTTTATATATATAGTATATATACTATTTATATACATATATATTTGCAAGTCAGTGTTTAAACCACTGTAAAATTTAGTATATCTAGTTATAGGAAATGTGTCCAGAGAAAAATTTAAAAACATGAAATAATCATAAAATGAAACTCCTGGCTATCCTTCAACCCAGAGATTAACACTTGACTTTGGCATCTTCATGGTTATAGCTTAGTAGTATTTGGCCTCTATCATTACAGTATATCCATAGGAATATTCTTGGAAGAAAAGCTATGATAGCATTTGCTCCTTGGAAGAAAAGCTATGACCAACCTAGATAGCATGTTCAAAAGCAGAGACATTACTTTGCCAACAAAGTTCTGTCTAGGCAAAGCTATGGTTTTCCCAGTGGTCATGTATGGATGTGAGAGTTGGACCATAAAGAAAGCTGAGCACCGAAGAATTGACGCTTTTGCATTGTGGTGTTGGAGAAGACTCTTGAGAGTCCCTTGGACTGCAAGGGGATCCAACCAGTCAATACTAAAGAAAATAAACCCTAAATATTCATTGGAAGGACTGAAGCTGAAGCTGAAACTCCAATACTTTGGCCACCTGATGTGAAGAACTGACTCACTGGAAAAGACCCTGATGCTGGGAAAGATTGAAGGTAGGAGGAGAAGGTGAAGACAGAGGATGAGATGGTTGGATGGCAACACCAACTCGATGGACATGGGTTTGAGTAAACTCCAAGAGTTGGTGATGGACAGGGAAGCCTAGTGTGCTGCAGTACATGAGGTCACAAAGAGTTGGACATGACTGAGCGACTAAACTGAACTGATAGGAGTATCCACGTGACCTCAAGGGAGAGCTCTCTAGTACGGTTTCGTACCTTCTTCATTTTCCCCTCTCCCTGTAATAGTCTAGAGCAAATCCTAAAACAGACCCGTCTTTGTAGTTTAGACGCCTCATCCTCTAACAGGTTGGTTAATGTGTTTTCAGGCATCAGCACCACTTGCACCTCTACTCCTGCAAAAGGCCTTACAGGGACAACCCTTGGGCCTGTGCTCAAGGGTCTCACAAATGCCCGAGATGCACATTCAAGCCCGTTTACATTCAAGCAGGCCTCACTGGGCACTTCCCACGTGCCAGGCCTGGAGATCCAGCGGTGAACGGAGAGTGAGGCTCTCAAGGGTTCACGCTCCAGAACAGAGCAGCCAGCAATAAGTAAGGAAATAAACAGGGTAATTATAGCAGTTCCGGCCATGAAGGGTAATGTGATAGGGTGTGACTAGGGAGAGAGTGGCTTGAGCCTGGAAAGTCTGAGATGGCTTCTCTGAGGAGGTGACATTTAAGCTAGCGGGGAATAGATTTCAAGGATCCCGCCTTATCAAGGTCTGGGAAGAGTGTTTAGAAAGAGAAAACAGGGAGTGCAAAAACCCTGAGGCAGGAAGAGGTTTAGAGGGAAAAAAAATCAGAGGAGATTTTCCGTTAGGGAGCTGACCCCCACACTTCAAATAGCAGACAAGATGATAGATACGGATTGCACAATAAGGCAAAGTTTCCTTTAAGAACCTCCAGGATTTTTAAAATTACCTGTCTTGAGGATCCTACAGTTTTCTAAAAGGTAGTGAATCAAAGAATACACATGGGACTTCCCTGGCAGTTCAGGGGTTAAGACTCCAAGCTTCCGCTGCAGGGGGTGTGCGTTCACCCCCGGTCAGGGAACTAAAATTCTGCATGCTGCACTGTGCAGCCAATAAATAAATAAATTCTATTTATTAAAAAAAAAATAGACATAATGTCTTAAAACAGGGGCTTCTCAGCCTTGGAATCACTTGAGGAATTTGGAAAAATCCTGGGGCCCAGGCCATGCTCCTGTGGTGACATCATAATGCTGGGAGAGGATGGGGAATCTCAAATTTTAATTTAAAAAATTAATTTTTAAAAAACTTTTTAAAGTTCTCCAGGTGATTCCACTCTTCAGGCATGATTGAAAATCCTGAGCCTACTAGAATAAAAAGCAAAGCAAAACAGGATCACTTAATTGAAGAACTTCAAAGTACTGTTATGCAAATGCAATTCAGATTTTTAAAGTGACCATCAGGCCGCATTTTGTGGTTCAGTGGGCATCTCTGCCATCCACCCCTTACTTGGTGCACATCCTCCTGGGATTGCTTTTTTGACAGAATCCTTACAACAGGTCCCAGAAAAAGGAGCAATGCCCCTTTCACACAAGAGACAGCTTGGGCTCGGAGGGTTCACCTCCCTTGTCTATGGTTACTGGCTCACAAACAGCAGCATCTCATGTCTAGTCTAGGCTCCTTGTGCCTTCAGAGCCTCTGGCCTACTGGGCACCCAGTCTGGCACCTCTATGGGACAGGGGGAACAGCCTCGCCCACAGGCTGAGAGTTCCGGGTGCTGAGGGACCCTGGGTGGGACTCACAAGTTCCTTCTGGAGCTGATAAACCTCACCTGTCTCAGAAGTGGAATTCTGCAAAGGCCGATTCAGTTGTAAAAGCAGCGCATCCTGCTCTGATGGTCAGAGAAGCCCCTAGTGAGGGGTGGAGTGCTGAAAACCCAACCCCAAGACAGCAGGATCTCACACTGACCGAGTCTGCCCAGACACCAGAAAGCCACCCTCGCACCTACACTCGCCTGCCCCAGCAAAGGGCCACCTGGCACTGCTCTGAGCCCAGCATGGGGCTGTGGTTGTCATAGCAACATGTGACTCCGAGAGGCAGGAAGCAGGCTTCTCAGGGCAGAGCCCTTCCTGAGGCTGGGAAACGTGCTGGCCCCCTCCTTCAGACCGACAGGGCCAAGGGTTACGAGAGAGATCATGGTTGGCTGCCTCTTAGAAAACTCAGCCTTTAGAGCTTCCAGCTCTGCTCCTAGTCCTCTTTAAATCAGAGGGCGCAGATGGAAGGTGGGGTCCTCTCACCTCGGGTCGTGGAACTCGTTCAGCCATCCTGTTCTGCCTTCCGTGGCAGAGGACCGACTCCTTGTCATCTGTGGGTCTGCGTCCCTCTGCCTTCAGGGTTTGTGACTTCCTACTATGCGCCAAGCACACGTACAGGCCACGGGGTTGCAGCAAACAGGGTGAGGTCCGTGCTGGAGGGAGGGGCAACCTACCCAGTCGTGCCATGTGGCCCAGCTCCAGGGAGAGGCGAGCTCCAGAAGAGACCAGGGCAGAAGAGGGTGAGAGTTGGAAGGGCTACCGAAGAGGGGAGACAGGGAGCAGAGACCTGGATGATGGGAAAACAGGGCGGGGTGGTGCTGGTGGGTGGCTGAGGAGACAGAATCTTTAGCTTTAGCTCAGGGCACCGTTTAGGCAAAGGCAGGAAGTGGTGATGTGATCGAGGAACAGGAAGGTCAAGTGGCTGGAGCATAAGTGATGGGGAGGGAGGCTGTGCTGAGTGGTAGGGATCTGGGTTTCCAGCAGGAGTGCTGGTCCTTGTGAGAACGAGCCTCAGTCCCTTCAAACCAGGCACCTGCCAGGGTGGCACAATCCCTGATGCCAGGGATCCAGGCCAGCCAGCCTCCTGAAGCCTTCTTTCTCCAGGGCTCCCAGGTCTTGGATGGGAAGAGGGAGACCCTGGGGAGGCAGAGAGGGTAGGGGTACCCAGCTTCCCTACATGCCACCTCAGGCCTGAGCCTGATCCGCTTCCTGCTAGTTATTCCAGCAGCCCCTGCTGTGGTTGTGGGGGACGAGGCTGCCCCTGCAGCCAGAGAGGAGGTGGTTTGGGGCCTTGCTTCTGCCTTTGGGTTCAGAGCAGAATCTCTGAGAACATACCACTCATCCGTGTGAACTCCCTGGATTCTCTGCACACCCCAGGAAGCCAGGCAGACGGCATTCCCTTTACAGCCAGAGACCTGGGGACCCACCTAAATAGTAACGATCCAAGACTCAAGATCTACTCTGAGGCCTTCTTTCTCCCCTCCAGAAACCAGACATTTTAAATCACGCTAGCAGGAATTCCCGGGCAGTCCAGGGGTTAGGGCTCTGCACTTTCACCACTGAGGGTGCAGGTGCAACCCCTGGTCAGGGAATTAAGATCCCACAAACCACACTGAATGGCCAAAAAAAAAAAAGCAGTCACACTAGTCAGAGTACTAGATTTCCTCTGTCTCTAAGCCAATGGTCCCCAAGCCCTGGGCCACGGATCAGTACGGGTCAGTGGCCTGTTAGGAACCGGGCCACACAGCAGGAGGTGAGCGGCAGGCCAGTGAGCAGAACTTCTGTATTTACAGCCGCTCCCCATTGCGAGCATTACTGCCTGAGCTCCACCTCCTCTCAGGTCAGTGGTGGCATTATGTTCTCATAGGAGCACAAACCCAACAGCAATGGAATCATCCTGAAATCGTCCCTACCCCCCAGTCCATGGAAAAATTGTCTTCCATGAAACCAGTCCCTGATGTCAAAAGGTTGGGAACTGCTGTTCTAAGCTCCCAGTTCGCTCCAGTTTTAATAAAGATGTTTACTTCATTGCTGTCATTATTCACTTGAATGTATTCAGATTTAAAACCTTCATTCAAAAACAACAGTAAGAGTACAAATGAAACACACGGGGGTAAGAAGATACTCTTAGGAGACCTAAGAAGATACTGGAGTGGGTGGTCTTTTTATTCTCCAGGGGAATCTTCCCAAGCTAGAGATCGAAACCAGCTCTCCTGCATTGCAGGTGGATTCTTTACCAGCTGAGCCACAAGGGAAGAAGATACTCACAACACACAAATCTGACAATCAAGAGACATGTAATCAGAAAAAGACAATATAATAGAAACCTTGGGGGCTTCCCAGGTGGCACAAGTGGTAAGGAACCTGTCTGCCAATGCAGGAGACGTAAGAGTTGTGGGTTCAATCCCTGGGTCAGGAAGATTTCCCTGTGGGAGGGCATGGCAATCCATTCCAGTATTCCAGCCTGGAGAATCCCATGCACAGGGGAGCCTGGCAGCCTATAGTCCATAATGTCACACAGAGTCAGGCACAACTGAAGTGACCTAGCAGGTATAGAAAACTGGAAAAGACTCAGACACATCATGGGGGTGGGGCGGGGAAGATAACCGAACAGCCAATACACACAGGTGAAGGTGCCCAGACCCTCATCTGCAGAGAAATGCATATTAAAATTACAACAAGGCACCAGAAGAGAGATGTTGGTCAGGACATAAAGGAACCAGCTCCCCATATGCCCTGGTGGAAGTGAAGAGAGGTACACTTGGGAAAACAGTCTGGCCAAGTCTGAAAGATGTCCAAGCACCTCCCCATGACCCAGCAGTTCTACTCCTAAACAGTCAACAAAAATGAGAGACCATGGCTCCCAAGAAGCACGTATAAGTGAGATAGGCTGGGACCCGGCATCCTTTACCTGAGTTTGCACTTGTACCTGAACACATATTTCCTCAAGCAACAGAACACGTAGAAACTATAACACACAGAAATAATAATTGCATACATGCACGGTTGGGACAACTATAAACAAAATGATATAGGACTTCCAGTGTGGTCCAGTGGTTCAGACTCTGCACCTTCAATGCAGAGGGAATGAGTTCGATCCCTGGTCGGGGAACTAAGAGCCCACATGCCATGCGGCATGGCCAAATAATTTTTAAAACAAACAAATAATAAATAAAATCTATTTTTAAAAGAAGATACTAAAAAAAGGCCACAAATCAACTGCTATTTCTGAGGCTCCAGGAGCAAAAGCAGCGAACTGGGCGTGATCCCAGCACACAGCAGCAGCAAGAAGGTGGGCAGGTTACCTAAGCCTCCCTCCCTCCCCCGCCTCACCCTCCTAGCTGACCCTGTCCCTCACCCCACTTTAGGAATCAGCTCGACCTCCACTCAGGGAACAAGCAAGGGCAGCTGCTGCTTGTTTTCATGCCCCGGGGCTGTAGGAGCCCGGGAAAGCCTTGCCTGAATTCCTCCTCTGGCCTCTGATGAAAGAATCCAAGGACTGGAGTGGGTAACAGAAGGATGCTTGCTGCAGTATTATTCCTAATGGCTCCAAACAAACTAAATGTTCACCGAGAGCTGGATGGACCAGCCAGTCCCTTATGTAGTCATGTCACAGAATTAGAGCAGTGAAACAGAGTGAGCTGCTGTTCCCGCAACTTGGAGGAGTCTCACAGATCATGTGAGTGAGAGCAGTCAGACCGCACACACACCTACCACCCCAGGGTCAGACTCAACCACGTGTTGGACAAACCCCCCTGCTAGTCCCACCGTGACTCACTCAGACCTTCCACCCCCAAATCTCCTGCACCCTCCCTTTTAGGTAGGATCCTAACACTCCCCTTCACCAAGCTAGAAACCCAGAACTCTCTCCTTTGAGAGCAAATCAATCATGGAGTTCTGCTTGGTTCACCTCCTGCCTCTAATCTGTCCCCTCCTCCCCACCCCTCCATCCCCACTGATTCAGCCCAACTTCACAGCGTAAAGCAACCTGACACCCTGACCCATCACCTGCCCAGGTCGCTCTTCTACACAGCAGCCAGGATGCCTGACTTAGAATGTACCTGACCTGTCGCTCCCCTCTCTCACTCTCAGGATGAAGTCTCAGCCCTTCTGCACAGCATCCAGGTCCCCTTACTCTAAAGCCACGCTTCTCACCTGGACCTCTGCAGCCAGTTTGGAGTTCGGCTCCTGCCACAGCTCCACACTGGGTCATAACCCCATCCCTTTGGACATGCTGTTCCACCTACTTGAAACACCTTTCCCTGCTTTTCTTCTACAGGCTGACTACTCAGCTCGGGCAGCACCTCCTCAGTTTGGCTGCACTCTTCTCCCTGAAGCTCTTCATCCTCAGCATGGTAGATTTAATTTGTTTTAAGGTCTGCCCCCCTACACTACACTTCTAGGTGCCTTGTGAGCAAGGACCATACCCCAGGGCTCCCAGGCAAGAAGCAGTGAGTAATGTTGGTTTTTCTAAATAAAACATACCTGACCCATTTGGTCTCCATAAAGTGGCCTAGACATGTGTTCTTCTCCCTGTTTTACTGATGGACCATTGAAGAAGCAGGTCCTGGAGGGAGACAGACCTTAGTTCAAATCCCAGCCTGGCCACGGGGCAGGTGTGTTCCCTGTTGCTGCTGTGGTTCAGCTGCTCAGTCACATCCAGCTCTTTGCGACCCCATGGACTGCAGCACGCCAGGCTTCCCTACCCTTCACCATCTCCCGGAGCTTGCTCAAACTCATGTCCAGTGAGTCAGTGATGCCACCCAACCATCTCATCCTCTGTCGTCCCCTTCTCCTCCTGCCTTCAATTTTCCCCAGCATCAAGGTCTTTTCAGATGGTCCCTGAACAAGTCACTGATCCCTCCTGGGTCTCACTTGTCTTCCTCCATGAAGTAGGGAGGTGCCTACACGGCTGCTGAGATAACAAATGGGACACAAGTGGCAGGCAGGAACGGTCCCCTCTGTGGTGTTTCCCTAGCGTTATAAACCCGCCCTCCTGGGATTTCCCTGGTGGTCCATTGGTTAAGAATCTACCTGCCAATGCAGAGGATACAGATTCAATCCTTAGTTCTTGTAAGAACTAAGAACCCACGTGCCATAGGGAAACTAAGCCCAACTACTGACGCCCATGCTCTGCAACAAGAGAGACAACACAAACAGAAGCCAGCGCACCTCAACGAAGAAAAGCCCCCACTTGCTGCAACTGGAGAAAGCCTGAGGGTAGCAACGGAGAGCCCGCGCGCTGCAGCCAGACCAAGCAGAGCCATGACCAAACAAAGCTGCCCTCCTGACCGCTGTGCTTAACAGAGGGATCTGAGCCCCAGCACTACTGACTTTCTGTACCAGAAAGTCACCTGTCTTCACAGCTGTCCTAAGCATTGCACGGCGTTTGGCACCATCTCTGGCCTCTGCTCACCGGATGCCCTTAAAAATCCCTCCCCTGGGGGCTGTGACAGCCAAGAATGTCTCCAGACCTTGACACATGTCCCCTGGGAGGCAGTCGGGAACCACTGACTTTGGTTTTGGTCCCAGGAACTCCCAAACTCTGCTGGCACCAGAACTAAAGCTGGTTTAAGCAGCTGATCCTGGTGCTGGGCTAATCCATGCCTGGAAAAACCTGCAGGTCCCAGCTGAGGACAAGGGCACACGCATCACCCCTCAGCAGGAGCTGGACAGGTATGGGCCCGCCCGGCACCTGGCAAAGAGGCTTCCAGGACTTTTCAACTCCAGCCCAGAGTCTTCCATGCAGCGTGCAGCAGATGGACCACAGAGGGGGAGAAAACAGAGACCTTCTGTGTTTAACCTATTTAGGGACCTCCAAACTATTTCCCTTGGCAGCTGCACCATTTTACACCCTCATAAGCGGTGTAGAAGAGTTTCAATTTCTCCACATTCTTACCAGCCCTTCTTCTTCTTTTTTTTTTTTAAATTACAGCCATCCCCAGTGGGAGTCAAACAGCATCTCTCAACTCTCTCTCGATCACTTGCTTCATGACCCTTACTCTGCAGGCACTCAGATCACTGATGGGCATAAAGGACTGAATGATACTTCATCCCACTAAGCCCAACCCCTAGAAGTGAATCTGGCACAAAGTTGTAACTGTTTTGAAGGGAACCTAATCACTGGTTTAATTTCTCACATTTCCCTGGTCTTATTATCAGAGATTCTGGGGTGAGTGTTGGGGGGGGGTCATGACCTCATTTCTAATCAGATTTAGATTACCATTGTAATTCTGCAGGCGAGCAGGCATGGAAAAAAATGTACTCTATAATCTGTTGACATTTTGTTACCCAGAGGACTCAAAAACACACGTGCATTTCAAAATTTAATAAAAGCAAGATAGGAGCAAATGTTTAAGGAGAATTAAAGGTCTATTAACAAAAATAGGGCAAGCAAGCAAATTGCAAAACATTGGACCCAATGCTTAAAGGTCCCCTAACTTTGTGTAATACAGTGTTAAAATGTCCTGTTTTTTAAGGTGCAGTATATTGAGAGCATGAATTTAAAATTCAGGCTGAGCTCTCAAACACTGGGCATAATGAGAAAATGTGGTGAGAGCCGGTGATGTTGAGAGTTAAGGAAGAGAAGGTGGATGCAGGGGATTGTTGCAAGGGACTCTTCTTTCCGGAATGCCCAAGCCTTCTGCGAAAGATACAACAGGCTCGGTGCCCACCTGCCAGGCACCTACCTATGGGAGTACCCCTGGCTGTGGGAGAACACCTGTCCTCTGTTTATGGAGTTCAGCTTTGTGACTTGATGCCACCTTCCAAGAGGCTAACGGCTTATAGAACCATGACCAGAGATTCACATCCTTCAAGATGATCCAATTTAATCTCACAAGAGGGACCCAACTCTTGTGTCCGACTCTTGGCGACCCCATGGACTGCAGCCTGTCAGGCTCTTCTGTCCATGGGATTCTCCAGGCACAAGAATACTGGAGTAGGTTGCCATTTCCCACTCCAGGGCATCTTCCTGTCCTAGGGATTGAACCTGTGTCTCCTGTATTGAGTGCTAAGTCACTTCAGTCACATCCGACTTTTTGCGATCCTATCAACTACAGCCTGCCAGGCTTCTCTGTAAATGGTATTCCCCAGGCAAGAATACTGGAATGGGTTGCCATGCCCTCCTCCAGGGAATCTTCCCCACCAGGGATCCAACGCGTCTCGTGGGTCTCCTGCATGGGCAGGCAGGTTCTTTACCGCTAGCGCCACCTAGCGGATTCTTTACCGCTTGAGCCACGAGGGCTCAAGAGAGGTGGGGTAAAAATCACCCCGGATCTAAATCATTCGTGACAGCCCCTGAACCCACTCTTCTGTCTCCAGGAGCCACGTCCAGGGAAGAACGAAAGCAAAGAACTTCTGAGTTTCCCTCTGCCTTCGGGCTGGGGCCTTCTTTTCCCATGGAGGCAGTGGAGACCCAGGTCTAGTTTGAATAAAGTATAAAAACAGTTCATTTCTCAGATGCAAGAATGGCATGCAATAGTGGTGATGTCATTAAAAAGCCTTTTAGAGATACATGCTGAATAGCTGATGAATGATATCCTGTATATGTGGAGTTTGCCTCTAATAATGCGAAGGGGCAAGTAGGGGGATAGCGATAAAATGGGATGGGCCACGAATCTGGATGATGGATATGTGTGTGGGGGGGCTCATTATACTATTACCTCTAATTTTATACTTGTTTGAAATTTCTAAAAAAAAAATAAGATTGGCCATGGTTAAACACATACCTGCACATAGCTAAGTGAAGGGTGTTTTTTCTCATTAGAAAAGTGCTGTGTGGCTGTCCAAATGGACATGGAATTCACAGTCCTCATCTTGAAAGTCCAGCTGGGGGGACTTTCCTGGTGGTCCAGTGGTTAAGAAGCCACCTGCCAATGCAGGGACTTAGATCTAACCAGGGGTTAGATCCCCAGTCCAGGAAGATTCCATGTGCTGCAGAGCAGCTAAGCCCATGCACCACAACTACTGAGACCGTGCTCCAGAGTCCACAAGCCACAACCACTGGGCACACGTGCCGTGACTCCTGAAGCCCGCACACCCAGGGCTGCGCTCCGAAACACTGAGAAGACATCACGTGAGAAGCTGAGCACCACAATAGAGAGCAGCCCCGTTTGCCGCAACCGGAGAAAGCCCACGTGCAACAACGGGGGCCCAACATGGCCCCCCAAAAAACACTAGGGGTGGAGACAGATCCCGTCCCCACCCTTATTCTCCATGGCGAGTTTCTCTGATATCTAAAAGACCTGAGAGGGAATAATTATTGCAAAACCTAACACTGTCACTCAGGATGTCTGATAAGGATAGGATAAAACAATCAATGAAGGAAAGTGGGGCTGTAGCCCCCATGTAGGGGACACGCACCCCTGGATACTGGGCACCCTGGCTCCCTACGGACCCTGGGCAAGGCATTCTCCTCCCAGAGCCTCCGTTTCCAAATATACGATTTTCTTAAGAACTCCAGTAATGCCCTCTCACCCTTTCCCTTAGGCTCAATGGAATTACAAACGCAATGCCATGGGCAATGTTCCACCCACATCTGTGAAACCCAGAGGCTGACGTCATCCCCACTCTGTGGATAGGAGAAGTGAGATCAGAAAGGCTCAGAGTCTGATGATGTTCCAAGGAAGTGAGTCTCCTTCCAGATTCTGGGGCACACTTTGCTAAAAATCACTGCCTAAAAGTCCCTGATGATACAATGCTAAGACACCCCAGCTCACAATCCGTGCGGTCAGAGCTCGTGGCCGTGACATACAGCATATGCAGTAAGACTTAGGAGAGGAGCCTCCACCCACACCCTGCCTACCTCTGAGACACCCCCCGCGGCAGAGCGCAGTGGAGCCCCTACACTCCTCCCTCCTGGGTCGGACTCAGGCCCCCAGTGGCAAATACCTGTGGGCAGTGGCTACTCAAGGTCAGAGCCAGCCTGGCCGTGGGTTCCCCGTACACCCTCCTGCTTTCACTCAGTTTGGGGGAGGTGGCGTGGAAGGTGGGTCCATCCTCTGAGACTCATATGCTCTGACTGGTTCCCAAGGGCTGCAAGGAATCTCAAACTCACGGGGGACCCCTCTAGACTTGTAAGCCCTCTCCCCAGTACTGATTCATGTCTGCACATATTCACACAGACCCCCCCCTTTGCTGGCCTAAGTCCTGTGCACCCACCCCCCCAACCAATTTCAAAATGCAGCTCAGAGCCCTGAGAGCCCTTCCTGGCGTCCACAGGTTGAAGTCTTCCTTTCACGATGTGCTTTCTTATATAAACACATCATTGCCTGTTCCCTTCCAAGCCACGCTTACATCCCAGATCCTTGGATTCTTGAACAAATCTCTCTGTTCTTGATTCACATACTCACAACTGTGACAGTCTGAGAGAGAATCAGGGTCACGACCTCTGAAATCTACACTTCCTGAGACACAGGCCAAGTTCAGAGCCAGTGTCAGACTTGAGGAAATACCCAGTGCCACTGGGCATCTTCTCCCCGGTGGACCAGGAGCCCAGCCGAGTGTGGTGGTCAGTGTCTGGCCAACAGCACAGACATGAGAGCCCATGGGAGAGAGGATGGAGTCCCCTACCTTGATGACCGAGGAAGGGCCAGTGCCAGTTGGGGACACTGAGCCAGGCCCCAAAGGCCACCTGAGGAGCAGACCCCAGAGTGTGCGCGACATGAGTTGTGTTTGCAAAGTGGCTGATACCAAGATACAATTGAGACCCTGCATGTCTGAAAATGCCGCACTCAGCCTCGATCAGAGGCTCATCAGGACAGAGAATCTAGGCTGGAGTGGTTTTCTTCCTGAATTTCCAAGGTGTCACTCCCTGGTCTCTCAAGACATCTGATGTGACCTCTTTCTCCTTGTTTGGAAACTTTCAGACACTTTACTAAACACGGGGGACAATTCCACAGTGAGAAGCCTTAGCAAGGCCCATTTTTATCCACATTGCCAAAGACTTAATGGGCTTTTCATTGGGAAATTTGGTTCCAAAAAGTGTTCTTGAATTATTTTTAATAACTTGCCCCTCCATTTCTCTTATCTTCTCTTCCTAGAATATTATTCTAATGTTGGACCTTCTGATCTCTAACTTTCTTACTGTTTCCCCTTCTGTTTAAGAAAAGCATGTTTATTTATTGAACTATTGTCAAAGAATATTTTACAAATGAACGAACGAGTGAATGAATACAAATCAGAAATGTACATAAACCCTATTCACACAAAGTCTAAGGGTCAGAGAAACATGCCGTATTAAAGTCAGCAACCGCCTTCTCCATTCGTGAGGGAGGCAGGACAGACATGATGAGCTTCATTCTCCCAACAAAGAAATTGAGATCTGTAGAGGTCACACAGTTGCCCAAAGTCAGATGGTTAATATGTGGCAGCTCCTGTATTTAATTTCTGCTCCATACCTAGGAGACTAATCACTTTTACCTTTTAGCCATTTTTTTTGAGTTCTATGACTTCTCCTTTGCAAATTTGTTACATTATCTTACTGTGGGAATTTTCAAACCTAAAGGAAAATTTAAAGAAAAAATTATGTAATGAACCCCCATATACCCTTCACCTAGACTAACCAGTTAATATTTGTCACACTTTTTCTGTACCATACATTTGTTTTGTTAAACCATTTGAAGATAAACTGCTGAAGTGAAATTCAGCCCCAAGTATTGGGCTGGCCAAAAAGTTCATTTGGGTTTCCCATAACACCTTATGGAAAACCAAATGAACTTTTTGGCCAACTCAATACTTTAATACCTTTCTCCTTAGGAAAAAAACAGTCTCTCCTTCATGCCAAGGGGTCTCATCCAAGGGCAATTTTACCCTCTCTTCGCCTCGTTTCCCAGGAGAAATTCAGTGTCTGGAGACAGTTTCTATTGTTAAGAGTTGAGAGAGTATTACCAAAATCTGGGGGGTAGAGACCAGGAATTCTACTAAACACCCTACAATGTACAGGGCAGCACCCCTGTCCCCAACAAAGAATGATCTGACCGAAAACATCAATAGTACCAAAATTTAGAGACCTTGTTTCTACCCACATCACTACCGTGACTGTCAAGCAATTTAATCTTAATATATTACTCACATAGAGCTCACGTTTAGATTTCTCCAACCATCCCTGAAATATGTTTTGCAAATATGTACTTTTTCCAGTTCAGGATCCAACCATAGCATTTGGTAGACACACCATCTTCATTTCCTTTGTTCTAGAGTTAGGTCAGCTTTCCTTCTCATTGCCATCTTTGAGGTCTCCACATCTTTGAAGTTTCCTGCAGACTGATCCACACAAGAATTTGCCTGTGTCCCCAGGATTAGATCCACACTAAAGATTTTGGCAAGAATACTACATGCGTACATGTTCAGTGGCTCAATCATGTCTGACTCTTTGCATCCCTAAGGACTGTATCTCACCAGGTTCCTCTGTCTATGGGATTTCCCAGGCAAGCATACTGGAGTGAGTTGCCATTTTCTTCTCTAGGGGAATTTCCCAACCCAGGGATCCAACCCGTGTCTTCAGGAGTTCCTGCATTGCAGGCAGATTCATTACCGCTGAGCCATAGTACTGCAAAACCTACCTTTCTCCTAGGAATATATGCTGGGCCCCAACTTTCATCTGCCCCCACCCATGCATAGTTGGGTTGGCTCTAAATTGCTTCTCTTCTGTTTGCCTTACAAAGTCAACGCTCTTCTTGGGTGCCAGGTGAGTCGGTCATCTGGACTCAAGACAGAGGTATGAAGAGCTGCCTGGACACACGGGGCACATGCATGAAGCTGGTGGCTGAACATCTCATCGTAGCGCAATCAGGGTATTTTGGTGGGGACCTCTGGAGGTTAGGTCTTTAGATCTTTCTTCTCAGGCTGATCAGTCCCCAGAGAACTTCCCAGTCTCCTCTGAGTGGGTACAGAATTGGCTGCCGGCTTGTTGAGTGGGGAAGACAGCTCTGAGTCTCCAGCCAGCTCCCTAAACCTTCCCCTAATCCCTTTTCTTGGCTCTACTCTCTCTAAAAAGTAATCCCTCTTTTTTTTTTTGGCCATAGTAGAAAGTGGGAGGGTAGTCTGGTTGTCCTAAGTGGAGGAAGAGTGAGGAGAGGGCATCAAACTGCGTCTCTGACCTCCCACCGACCCCTGTGTCTTCAGCCCATCACGTCCCCTCAACACTTATAAAGGTGCTGTACTCTCCCCCAACTTAAGCTGTCCCTTCTGCTTGCAAGATGACTTACTATTCACATTTCTATTCCCCAGCTTCCAAAACTCTTGATATTTTCTTTTTCTTATCTTTCTGGATTCTAGTTCTTAAGAAAAACCATTTCCCTGGTCCTCCAATGGGATTTTGGGAAGGAGTGAAGGTAATATGTATTTTCAGTCCATTACCTTTGACAGTGAGCCTGTGTCCTTTAATATTTAAATAGCAGCGAGAGTCCCAAACCCATCCATGACAGGAAATTTGGAGGAACCTCTCCCCAGATGTCACTAAAGACTTAAGGAAAAATTATCCAACTCTGAAATAAGGCAGATGGATATCTGCTGTCCCTTCAATGTCACACTGGAGCAGCATCTAACCTGTCCAGCAAAACGTCATCTGGTCCTCCTGGGAATGTCATTTTAATAATTTCCTCCTGATGCTTTTGAATTGTGGTGCTGGAGAAGACTCTTGAGAGTCCTTTGGACAGCAAGTAGATCAAAATAGCCAACTCTAAAGGAAATCAACCCTGAATATTCATTGGAAGGACTGATGCTGAAGCTCCAATACTTTGGTCACCTGATGAGAAGAGTTGACTCGTTGGAAAAGACCCCAAAGCTGGGAAAGATTGAGGGCAAGAGCAGAAAGGGGCGACAGAGGATGAGACTGTTGGATGGCATCACCAACTCAATGGACATCAGTTTGAGCAAGCTCCAGAAGACAGTGAAGGACAGGGAGGCCTGGCGTGCTGCAGTCTGTGGGGTCACAAAGAGTCAGACACGACTCAGCAATTGAACAACAACACTGTAGCTCAGACTTAGTAAACTTGGAGGATAACTCACTGAGAACTGGTCAACAGCCGTTCGTTTCTGTCTAGAGGGATAAAAGATGATCCCAAAGGTGGTAACTTCATTCTCTAAAGGATGTCCGTTGATTTGGTAGAGTCAAATTGCAGCATCCTTTCAGTCATGGGAATGTTTTCCTTCTGTATCTTTCCTAGAACACCTTTGTCATCCTGCTGACTCTGTCATTAATGAGATAAGTAAGTCTTTGACAAGTGTTTGCTCTCCATTTGTATGAGAATTATGTTTACCTTTTTCAAAACTATACTCTGAGAACTCTCCAAATACTCCTGTTTCTGAGTTTCTGCTCCTCTTAAATGCCCATTCTCCACCCTGAGACTCAGAGGCAGCAAACACTGGCCTTTCCCCACCCTGCCCCATGCTCTGATGTCACCTCCTGCTTTTTCATTCCCCAAAGCACCTCAGACCAGAAAGTGCATCGCAGCCATTGAAGGTCTGGTGTAACAGTGCAAACACCACCTGAAACAGAGCCTAATGGAGCCACTCTGCACCCCCACCATGATCCAGGATGGGGAGTCTCTCCCCCTGAGCAGGCTGTGACCCTCTTTTTCTCGCTGTTTCTCTTATAAAGAGCTACCTTCTACCTGCTGACATCCCTTTACTCTTGTTCATTTCTTAGGCAGAGCATTTCCGTTTACTACCTCAAATCTCATCATCTTCCAAACCAGGCCAGGGCCAACCTTGGGAAAAACCAAATTCCATTCCAGTGCTCTGCAAACGGTGTGGGATTAAGAGCACGTCTGGGGGTTGAGGTTGGAACCCCAGCTCTGCTGCTGAGTAACTGGGCAGAATAAACTTCCCTCTGCCTCTCCCTTCCCTCTGCCTTCCCTCTGCCTTGTGGTGAGGATTCAGTGACTCAGTACAACACTGTTAGAGTAGAAGCCCCTGGAGGGAGGTTCAAGAGAGAGGGGATATATGTGTACTGATGGCTGAAGGATAGTTGCTTTACAGAATTTTGTTATGACAGAAAACAACAAAATTCTGTAAAGCAACTATCCTTCAATTAAAAAATAAATTAATTAAAGAAAATAGCAGCCCCTGACTTCACGTAACAAGTGCTCGATAGCTCTCGGAAGTGTGTCTCCACCTCTCGCCAAAATAGCACAGAGCTTGGGCAGCAGCAGTGATTACACTCCTGCTTTCACGTGATTAGTGTCAAAGGACTGACCTCCCAACCTCCAAATGAGCAAGACCCCGGGTGAGCCTTTTCCTTTATTCCTGCTGTACCAGAAGGTGTTAAAGTGACAATAAGGACCCAACAATTCCTGGATGATACGTGGGACAGCCACCTGCCCCCTCACTCCACTCCTGAGACTCAAAGCCAGATGGAAAGCTCAGATTCCTCAGCCAGAGCTTGGAAGGGGGCTTTACAGAGCGGCCAAGAAGACGCTGAGCTAAGAACAAGAGACTGGGTCTAGTCCCAGCATGCTGCGTGGAACATTACACAGCAGCAGAAAGGCGTACAGTATCTCGACATCATCGATCTTGAGAAATTTACACTAAAGAAAAGAAGCCGAAGAGGATGGCTACACTCTGTATGAACTAATTTGTATGAAACTATAGAAAAGGCAAAACTGTAGTGAGAAAAAAATCAAATCAATGATTGCCTGGGACTAGGGGTCAAGGACAAAGTGGGCGTGAAGAAGTTTTGGGGGTGAAGGAAATTTCTGCATCTTGACTGTAGCATGGTTACAGAGTCTCACACAATGAACACAATTCTCAAACTGTACACTTTAAAATGGGTGAAATTTGCGACTTTCTTGGCGGTCCTGTGGTTAAAACTTTGCCTTTCCATGATTCCACATACATCATAACCCCAAAAAAGCCACCCAAAATGCATAAAACAGAAGTAATATTATAACAAATTCAATAAAGGCTTTGAAAAAAGTGAATTTTAGAAATGCACATCAATTATACTATAATAAAGAAAAAACTAAAAACTGATAAAAAGAATAGTTATATTCTATGCATGAAATTCTAAGAACAGTGGCAGACACATAGGAAGTCATCAATGAATATGAGCTGCTATTATAATCATCTTCCACCTGCTTGGGGACCTCCCTGTCACAGCACACACCACCCCAGGGATGTTAGGACCCGAGGCTGGCTTGTTCCCTAACTGTGCTCCCTCTCTGAGCTTTAGGCCCTGGGGACAGAGGGGTGAGTAGCTACAGTCCTGCCTTCACGGTGAGAAGAAGGAAGCCGACAACAGGTCACAGGTAAGACGTGCTGGAGCGGGGAGCACAAGGGGAGGGCCTTGGAGGAAGGGAGAAGCACAAACCAGTGCCTAGAAGCTCCAGCCTGGTTCCCCTTCATGAATGCTAGGGCTCAGAGGTCAGCCCAGCCAGACAGGGAGGCTTTCTTGCCCTTTGGACATGTGAGCGATGAGCCCATTCAGACCTGCTCCAAAACAAGGATTGTTAAGACAACAGCAACCTTGATGATTATAATACAAGACTGTTGGGACTTCCCTTGTGGTCCAGTGGTTAAGACTCAGCACTTCCAATGCAGGGGGTGCAGGTTCCCTGGTCAGGGAATGAAGACACCACATGCAGCCCAATGCAGCCAAAAAAAAAGTGAAGTAGCACCAAAAACATAATAAAAAACCACTGTCTATAGTCACTGCTCTGTGCATTAGATTTCTAGCACTCATTCACTCAATGTTGTGTATATTCTTCTTTTTTAATTGACAGATAATTGCTTTACAGAATTTTGCTGTTTTCTCTGTCAAACCTCAACATGAATCAGCCATAGGTATATGTATATCCACTCTCTTTTGAAACTCCCTCCCATCTCCCTCCCCATCCCACCCCTCTAGGTTGCTACAGAGCCCCTGTTTGAGTTTCCTGAGCCACACAGCAAATTCCCGTTGGCTGTCTATTTTACATATGGTAATGTAAGTTTCCATGTTACTCTCTCCATACACCTCACCCTCTGCTCCCCTCTCCCCGTGTCCATAAGTCTATTCGCTATGTCTGTTTCTCCACTGCTGCCCTGTAAATAAATTCTTCAGAATCATTTTTCTAGATTCCATATATACACATTAGAATACGGTATTTATCTTTCTCTTTCTGACTCACTTCACTCTGTATAACAGGTTCTAGGTTCATCCGCCTCATTAGAACTGACTCCTAAACATATTTAGGGGAAAAAAAGACAATAGCAAGCCTTGAGATCACTGTAGGTATCTGGCTGATCTGCAGACCCAATCTCATCAAGACAGCCTCATCAAGGCTCCAACAGCCCTGGGAGGTGAATGAAGATTAACTCAGACTTTTCCCAGTGGGCACATATGTGCCAGACAACACGTTGTGTCCTGGCAGCCAAAGGATGAGCAAGTGGCTCTTCCCCTCGGGGAGTCCCCAGGATGCAGTGGCGATAAACAAGTGGTAGTCAGACTGTGAGTCTGTTCACACCAAGCGGCCTAGATATACAGAAGGAGAAGGGCCCAGCTGACACTGTGGGGTATATCCAGGGGGGCTTCACGAGGGAGGCACCGCACAAAGGAAGCTGGAGAGGCTGAGAGGGAGGAGAGTCAGGCAAAGAGGGAAAGACAGGAGCAAGGCAGGGAGACGGGGCCCACAGGGTGGGCTTGGGAAGTCAGCAGGCTGCTGGGCCTCAGTGGAGGGAGTAGGGTAGGAGCTTCATTCAACAAACACTTGCTAAGCCCCTGGTGTGTGCTGGATGCTGGGGCAGCTTCTGCTGGACACACTCAAGCAGGAGCCAAGGCTGTCCTGGTCACTAGCGCCGTCTGTCATTGGAGGAGTAGGGGAAGGGGCTCCGATTTCCCACGGACCATCGGGAACACCCGATGGAGGTGGAAGAGACCCCTGGGTGGGAGGAGCCTCTCTGCGCAAAGGGAACAGCGAGTGTACATTGAGTCCTTCCTTCCTGGCTTCCGGCCTCCTGTGACGGGGGCAGGGCCTCTGGAATTGAGCAAAAGGCTGTTTGCTGACGGGCCTTGTGCTCCAATGACGCCTCCTGATGCCCACAGCCGCCATCGCCCCGCCCACAGCCGCCATCGCCCCGCCCACCCCCTCCACCTGCACAGGTGTTGCCGTCTGTGTACACATTCGTTTCATCCTGTGTTTACAGATAAACATGTGTGCTCCCTGTCTCTCCCTTTTATCCCCAAAGGCAGCCGTCCCATCCCCATCACTTCAGGGTACTCCCCTGTCACTTCCTCTCGTCCTTCCCACCCTTCTCCAGCCCCCAAGAGTCTAGCAGGGGGTCACCAAGGAGGGGACCACAACCATAACAGATTCGGGCCAAATCTGCTAAAGGCTTGGGACCATCATGTGCCACCCTCGGGCTGGGAGGTGAGCTGAGCTGCTCACAGCACGTCTGGCCGTAGTAGCGGTGCTAGTCACTCAGGCGTGTCGGACTCTTTGAGACCCCATGGACACAGCCCACCAGGCTCCTCTGTCCACAGGATTCTCCAGGCAAGGATACTGGAGAGGGTTGCCATGTGCTGCTCCAGGGGATCTTTCCAACCCAGGGACTGAACCCAGGTCTCCTGCATTGGAGGCAGATTCTTTACCGTTTGAGCTACAGGGAAGCCCTTACAAGCACATCTGAAAAGACAGCAATGTGACACACTAATTATTATAATCTAATGATGTTATAAAAGCAGTAATGGAAAAAAAAAAAACAACAACCTACAGGTAACCCGGTCTGAGGGCATCAGCTGTTTATTTAGGTGTTGAAATAAGAAGCTGAAGTCATCAGATCACAGGATGTGGGGCAGAGGAAGGGGACAGGGGAGCGAGTGCCGAGGAAGCTTCCGAGGGTGAGAGATGCCGCCAAGAAGTGCACAGGCCCAGCGAGGGGGCCCTGGCAGCCAGGCCCAGAGCGCCAGCCAGGCCCTCAGTGCTCGGCTGAGAAGTTTCTTCTTCATCCTGAGGGCAGTGGTGCATTCTGGAGACTTTAACAAAGCAGGGCCTTGGGCAGTGACCGCCTTCAGAAAGGCGGTCTCGTGGCCACGTGGACGACAGAGCCGAGAACAAACCCTCAGCATCAGTAACCTGAACCCTGCACACGGCGAAGAGTCCTCATGGGCCTGTGTCCTAAGTGGTGCTGGCCCGGCAGCAGCCAGTGGCCGGGAGTTGGTGGCCACCTGACCCCGGGACACGGGGTGGCCTTCAGATGGAGGGCAGAAAGCGAATCTCTCCCGGACTGTAGACGTCCGCACAGCGGCAACTCCCCCGCACCCCGCTGCGGCGCTTAGCACCCAGCGGGTCTGCTCCGGCTTCATGTCCTGTGACTGTTACCCGAGACCCTGCTGGGGACAGGCTTGTCTTCCAGGCACCAGCTGAGCCATCTGCCTGACATGCACCGCACATCCCGCTGCAGCACCCGCCACCCAAGAGAGAGACAAGGGACTGGAAAATGGGAGGAATTCTGCCCTCCTCCGCGATCCTTCTTTTTCTTTGTTCCAACAAACTCCAAATTTCCTTCATTAGCCTTCCCAGATGCCTCAGTGGGTAAAGAATCCGCCTCTAATGCAGGAGGCTTGGGTTGGATCCCTGGATTAAGAAGATTCCCTGGAGAAAGGAATGGCAATCCACTCCAGTATTCTTGCTGGAGAATCTCATGGATAGAGGAGACTGGTGGGCTACAATCCATGGGGTCGCCAAGAGTTGGACAGGACTGAAGCGACTGAGGAGGCATACAAGGCTTGGCTAAGAGAAAGCCTCATCGTGTGTGCTCCTTGCCAGCTGCCACCCTCTGGCATACAGTAGGCATTCAGTGTTTGCTGACTGAATACCAACAGCATTGCAGCTTCTGCCCCAAGCTGTCTCCTCTCTTTGCACCTTCATTCTGCAAAATTTGTTGAGCAAAACGTGTTCACTCCAGCACAGATGCCAGTGCTACATGGGGTGGGGGTGGGGTAAAAGGGAACTATTTTCTAAAAGTCCTCATTTTTAAGCCCAGATTTCCATTTCCCTGGAAGCTCTTAAGCCAGAAGCCATCTCTACCATGCCCCTCAAAATACCTCTTAGGGATGCCCATTTGCGTCAGTGGCTGTGTGAATATATTGGCTTAATGACTTGATAGTAAATTTCAGTGGAGTCAATCCAATCTACAGCTGCCCACCTGGTAGCCAACCCCCAGGCCTCTCTGAGCAACAGGAGAGCTGAGAATGGAGGGACTGGAAGGAGGAGAAGGACTGAAGTGCCAGAAGGAGCAACAAAGGGACCAAGAGCACAGGGAGGGGCCGGAAGTCAGGCAGCACCCCAGCCTGGAGGGATGTGGTACTAAGACGCTGCCATCCAGGCATCTTGGAAAAGGAAGTTCTCTCTCCAGAGGCCGGAGGGAAGCAACACAGAGAAGGTTGGGCCTGAGCTGCCAAGAGTCTAGCAACGTGAAAGGCCCCTGAGGTCAGCCCCAGGGCCACCTGAATCAGGCTGGGATCCCACAGGTAGGCCAAGGCCTGGGGTTTCTGTTTCACTCCAGCCAAGCAAAGATAGGAAAGTCCTGGGCCACATCCCCAAGTTACCTGGTCCAGGGACCACGCCTGCTCTAACTTCCCCATGTTTCAGGCTGTTGTCAGGATTTGTTACTATGATGGAGCCTCTCTGAGCACTGTGAGCCAGGCAAAGCATGGGTTCTCCTCCCAGCCCCAGAATGGGATGCTTCGCAAGGCTCTCCTTGCCCCTCCCAACCCTGGAAGATCCCATATCCAGCCCGCATCTCTCCAGGCTCCAACTCCAACCACCAAGCTGGGCACCAGCTCCTACCTGGAGGACCCACGGAGACCACAAATTCAACAACACTAAAGCTAAGCTCATCGTCTTACTCCACCCCCATCCCACACACCCCAACTCAAGTGGAGGCTTTTCATCTCTGTAATTGTCACCTGGGTTTTTCTACCAAACACAGTGTTTACTGTCTCTCTTTGCCCACACACCAGACCGCAGCATCATGAGGACAAGAACTTTTCGTTAATTGCTGTCCCAGCACTCAGCAAGCATCAGAATGTGTTGACTGAACAACTCCAGGCATGATCTCCTTGCCTCTGAAACGTCCTCCGTTCACTCACTTCCTTTCCATCTCAACCTTCGTTTGCTTTATCTTTACAAAGCGGCTTAGCAACCAGAAACTCTCGCAGCTGAGAGCTTAGCTTTAGGGAAATCAGTTGAGCCCCACCCCATACCTTCACAAGGACCCCTTTCTCCCTAACTACTCTTCTTCTCCCCCCTGCCCCCTGTTGGCATTTTCCAAGAAGAAAGCCTGAAGCCTAAGACTTTTTTTCCCCAAAACATTTTTTTGCTAGTGCAGGGAACATTTTTGCAGTTTCAAATGCTATCTTCAGCAAAAAATGTTCTATTACATAATCCGTCAACATCCTCGAGATGAGAAACGTGTGGGGAGTGATGCCAACTGTGGGCCAACCTGAAACATTCACCAGCCACAGGCAGATTTTGGCCGTGAACACTTGTGGCTTTTTCCATCCTGACGCCTCCTACCTGAAAGCTTGCTGGGAGCATGGCAACGCCATGTCTTTTTATAAGATTAAAACGTTCCGTTTCACTTCATTTGTGTACTTAAGAGGCTGGACAGTTTTATTCTAATTACTTACACACACAGAATGGCCCATCCTTTGAAATAACAAGATGATACTGTGTAGCCAAGTTGGGCATTGGAGATTTTTGTGCTGTAGAAACTCAGAGAGATCCTGTGGTAACCTGGAAGCCTGGTGAGTATGAAGGAGGAAGACCGTGGAGAGTACAAAGAAGGAAGACCGTGAGTCCTAGGATCAAGGTTATCCATCACCCTGATAAATGACTCATGGAGGACAGGCAATGTGCAGGTACCTTCAACACAGATAAAAGGACACTCATCCTCAAAACATTTTCAGATCTAGTGGTGGTGATGGATGGTCCAGTAAGCAAGCATTGACTCCTCCAGGAGCCACTCCTGTACCTGTCCAGGGGGGCATCACTTTATCTAAAAACAGACAGTGAGCATCTTCCCTCCCTCATAGCGCCTCTGTGAGGCTCAAATGAGAGGAGAAAATGTGCAGGGGTGTTGGAAATTAAACAGGAATATAAGCTATATTATTATCGATACTGGGCAGGCATCTCGGACCAAAACATCTTCTCCACTAACCACTTAAAGCACCTGAAATCCCTTCACTTATGGACTTTGGAGGTTTGCACAGAGGGGTGTTTTCAAGACGCTGTTAAAATGTAAATGACCTGGAAGAAGTAAATTCATATTCTCTGTCAGCTCCACTGTGAGCTGGAGAAGGAACTGCATACAGATTCTTAGAGTTTCTCAAATGCTAGACTGGGCTTGACCTAGGAGTGATTACCCCCACACCAAGGGCACAGCTCTTACGTGACCCCAAGCCCTGTGCAACCAAGCTGAATCTTAGTATCTTCCTAGGCCTTCCCTTAGTCTGTTTAAATCCACATTTGTTGTAAAGCCACAAAATCCCCAGACAGATAAGGAACAGACTTTTTAGCTATTTACAGAAAAGATAAAAACTGTGAAATGTGGGAGAATGATTCCTGAACAACAGTCTTACTTCAACACATGGGAAACAAGTTTAATTGTAAGAATACAAAAATTCATGGCACCCATTATCCACCTCGTAGTAGAATTTTCTAATCAAAACCAGGTCACTGACATCTATTTTAAAAACCAAGAATTTTATACCCTGCAGATAGCGAACTGGCATGACTCTTTTTTAAAAAGCAGTTTAATAGATCAAAGCCTTAAAAATGTGTATACTCTGCCCAAGTAATTCTATTTTCAGGAAAGTATCTCAAGGTAACAATTTTAAGTGTATTTTTAAAAGCTTTATCACAGAAGGCATTTATCCTAATACTATTTATTTATGATGGCAGAAGTTAGAAACCACCTAGAAATCTAACAACTGAAGTAAAGTCTTTTTTTATTTAATGGTGTAGCTGCTTCTCAGGATGTAATTATAACAAGTAATCTTTGGCATAGAAACAAACACATAGATAAATGGAATAAATTAGAGAGCCCAGAAATTAACCTACATACATATGGTTCATTAAGTTACAGTGCAGGAGCCCAGAACACACAGTGGGGGAATGACAGTCTCTGCAATAAAAGGTGTTGGAGGGGACTTGCCTGGTGGTTCAGTGGTTAAGAATCTACAGTGCACAGGACACGGATTCAATCCTTGGTTAGGGAACTAAGATCCCAGATGCCTGGAGTAACTAAGCCACATGCCACAGGTAGAGCACTCACAAGTGAGTCTGCACTGCAATGAAAGAGCACACGCGTGATACAGTGAGGACCCATGTGCTGCAAAGCTGAAGGCCCTGTGCAGCCAGATACGAGTGCTCTACCTGTGGCATGTGGCTTAGTTACTCCAGGCATCTGGGATCTTAGTTCCCTAACCAAGGATTGAATCCGTGTCCTGTGCACTGTAGATTCTTAACCACTGAACCACCAGGCAAGTCCCCTCCAACACCTTTTATTGCAGAGACTGTCATTCCCCCACTGTGTGTTCTGGGCTCCTGCACTGTAACTTAAAAAGCAAAAAAGGTGTTGGGGAAAACAGACAGCCATACGCAAAAGAATGTAACTAGATGACTGTCTTACACCATATACAAAAATTCAAAATGGATTAAAGACTTCAATGTTAAGACCTGAAACCATAAAACTCCTAGAAGAAAACACAAGAGTTCCTTGTAATCAAGTCTGGGTGGTGATTTTCCAGATCTGACTCCAAAAGCAGAGGCAACAAAAACAATAATAAGCAAGTGGAACTATAACGAAATAAAAATCTTCTGTACAACAAAGGAAACCATTGACAAAATGAAAAGGCAACCTGCTGGATGGGAGAGAATATTTGCAAATCATGTTATCTGGTAAGAGATTAATATCACAAATATAAAGCAAAAACCCCCAAGCAACCTAAGGATAGGATCTGAATAGACCTTCTTTCCAAAGACCTACTGAGGGCCAATAGGCACATGAAAAGAGGCTCAAACATCATTAGTCATCAGGGAAATGCTAATCAAAATTACAATGAGATATCATCTCACACCTGTCAGAATGGGCGTTATCTGAGACAACAAAATAGCAAATGTTAGCAAGGATATGGAGAACAAGGAACCCTGGCTTACTGCTGGTGGGAATGTACACTGGTACCACCACTATGGAAAACAGTATGGAGACTCCTCTAAACAGCAAAAATAGAAGTACCATAAGATCCAGCAGTTTCACTTTTGGATATTTATCTGAAGAAAATGAAAACAGTAATTCACAAAGATATATTCACCTCTAAGTTCACTACAGCATTTATTCACAATAGCCAAACTCTAGATACAACCTAAGTGTCCATCCACGGATAAATGGATAAAGAAAGATGTGGTATATATACAATGGAATATTATTCAGCCATAAAAAGAATAAAAGCTCACCATTCACAATATGAATGGACCTTGAGTACATTTATGCTAAGTGAAACAAGTCAGAGAAAGACAAATACCATATGATCTCACCTATATATAGAATTTAAAAAATCAAATCAATGTGAAACAAAACAAGCTCATATATACAAAGAACAGATTAATGGTTAGGTGAAGGGGGCATAAAATCATAAAGGGGAGGATCAAATTTTTTTAATTTTAAATAATCTTTTCAAAAATTATAAAATCATATTTATTAATCAAATGTTAAATGGAAGAAAAATGTAATAGGAAGTTTTCTTTTATCTTTTATTGAAATCTTTATAAAGATTTCAATATAGTCAGGTATGTTTAAAACTCATAACAAAGTTACAGGAAGGAAATAGACAAAGATTTTAATAAGAATTGTGCTTACATGCCTCCTTCCCTTGCTTTTAAATTATACATGGACTTATACATAGAGAAGCATGGCTGAGATGAAAGAGAAGGAAGACCCTGAGCTCATCTCTTCTGTGAGGATATCAAAAATTATAACCATTTGCAGAGTCACTATCTATGAGATATATGAGAGTCACTATCTGTGAGAACAACCTATAGACTAGCAGAAAAGACTTTCCATAACTAAAGCTATAAAGAAGGAACACAGTAAGACAGGAGGGATGGAGAGCAGATATGTGTGCATACGCTCAGTCGCTTCAGTCACGTCTGACTCTTGGCAACCCTACTGACTGCAGCCCGCTAGGCTCCTCTGTCCATGGGATTCTCCAGGCAAGAATACCACAGTGGTGGCTATGTCCTTCTCCAGGGGATTTTCCCGACCCAGGGATCACACCCACATTTCCTACATCTCCTGCATTGCAGGCAGATTCTTTACCCGCTGAGCCATCAGGGAAACCCAAAGATATAAAGAAGAAACCACAACTCCTGCTTGGGATGGGAGCAGGGATAGTCGAGACCAACATCATCAAACAGGCGGCTCACCGATGAGAGGACAATTACAAGTGCAAAGGTCCTTCCCCAGGAATGAGGGGTCCAAGCCCCACACTGGCTTCCCAGCCCTGGAGTCCTACAACAGGAAGCGGGGCCCCTGAAACATTTGGCTTTGAACGCCAGTGGGGCTTGTGTATGGAGAGCCAGAAAGCTGTAGGAAACAGACTTTGCTCTTAAAAAGTACACACGAAAGCTCTTAGATGCTAAGTCCCGGCACAGAGGTGGTAATTTTAAAGGAGCCTGGGTGGAGAAGACCTATTGGCCATGCTAGAGAGCCTCACTGAGGGTTGAGAGCAACTGGGACTCCCCCTGGGGACAGAGATGCTGGTAGCAGCCACTTTGGGGAGCTCAGCCTACCATGAGGACACTGGCACTGGCTAGTGCCATTTTGGGGTCCTCCAGTGGTCCAGCAGCAGCCCCGGCACTCCTGCTTCCCACCCTGGGATCCAGCCCCGTCCAATAGTGGGGCCAGAGTCACCACACAAGGCAGGGCCTGGCAGCCAACTGGGCTCAGAGCCAGCTGCACCTACCAGCTCACCCACTGTAGTCAGCCTCACCCCCATAGAGCCCACATAGGGGGCACCCCTAGAGCATATAGGAGGGCAGGAGGAGAAGGGGGCAACAGAGGATGAGATGGTTAGATGACATCACCGGATCAATGGATATGAGTCTGACCAAACTCCAGGAGATAGTGAAGGACAAGGAAGCCTGGTGCGCTACAATCCATGGGTCACAAAGAGGTGGACATGACTTAGGGGCTGAACAACAACTAGAGCATATAGCTCTGGTGACCAGAGGGGAGTCTGCTGCAAGGCTCCATAGGATGTCTACTACACGAGGTCACTTCTCCAAGATCAGGCAATGTAACCAACCTACCTCATACACAAAAATAAACACACAGAATTAGGCAAAATGAGGAGACAGAGGGATTGTTTCAAACAAAGGAACAACATGAAACCCCAGAAGAATTAAGTGAAGTGGAGATAGGCAAACTACCCAGTGGATATCAAGATAATGATCATAAAAATATTCCAACTTGGGAGAAGAATGGGTGAACACAATGAAAAGATCAACAAAGAGAAAATATAAAGAAGAACCAAACAGAGCTGAAGAATACAATAAATGATATAAAACAGATTAAATGATACAGAGGAACAGATCAGCAAACTGGAAGATGGTAGTAGAAACCACCCAATCCAAACAGATAAAAAGAAAAATTTGAAAATGAGTTTACGAGACCTCTGGGACAACATCAAGCACATTAACTTTCACATTACAGGGTCCCAGAATGAGGAGAGAGAAGGAAAGGGGCAGAGAACTTCTTTGAAGAAATAATAGTTGAAAAACTTCCCTAACCTGGGAAAGGAACAGACATCCAGATGCAAGAAACACAGAGAGTCCAAACCCCATGAACCTAAAGAGGTCCCAATCAAGAAACATTATAATTAAAATGGAAAAAATTAACGTAAAGAGAATATGAAAGCGGCAAGTGAAAAGCAAAAGTATCAACTGACTTTTCAGCAAAAACTTTGCAGGCCAGAAGAGCATGGCACAATATATGCAAAGTGATAAGTGGAAAAAACCTATTAACTAGGAATACTCTGCCCAGCAGGGATATCATTTAGATTTGAAGAAGAGATAAAGAGTTTTACAGACAAGCAAAAGCTAAGAGATTTCAGCACAATTAAACCAGATTTACAAGCAATGTTAAAGGGATTTTTTAAAGTGGAAAATAAAAGACTGTGACTAGAAATCTGAAAGTTATCAAAGAAAATATCCCATTGGTAAAAACAAACATACAGTAAATCAATCACTTACAAGGATTATGGCAAGTTAAAAGACAAAAGGAATAAAATCACCTATACCCACAATTAGTAGTATAGGAATGTTGTTGGTATTTAATAGCTAACTCATATCGAACCCACTTCTCCTGCATTGCAGGCAGATTCTTTACCACTGAGCCACCAGAAATACTCAAAACAAACAAACAAAAAAATAAACCAAAATATGCTTCTGAGGTGGCAACAGTAGTAAAGAATCCGCCTGTCAGTGCAAAAGACACAAGAGAGGTGGTTCGATCCTGGGTCTGGAAGATCCCCTGGAGAAGGAAGTGGCAGCCCACTCCAGTATTCTTGCCTGGGAAATCCCATGGACAGAGGAGTCTGGTGGGCTACAGTCCATGGGTCACAAACAGTTGGACACAACAGAGAGTACATGCAAGAAGAATGCATGATGCCAAAACCATTAAATGTGTGGGGAGTGGAAAATACAAGGCTGTTAGAATCTGTTTGAACCTAAGGGTTCATCATCTTAAAATAATATGTGTGTATATACACATTATGTATACACATATATATTTATACATTTTATACACACACACACACACACACACACACACACACGAGAGAGAGAAAAAGAGAAAGACGGAGACATTGTTATCTATGAACCTTATGATAACCACAGATCAAAAACCTATAACAGACACACATACACAAGAGAAAGGAATTCCAACACAACACTGAGACAGTCATCCAGTCACAAGAGGAAAAGAGCAGGAAAAAACTACAAAAATAACCAGAAAACAATCACATGGCAAATAAGTACATACCTGTGAATAATTATTTTAGCAAAAAAAAAACCAGAGTAAAGATATAGAAGCAAGATACACACACACACACACACACACACATATATATATAGATGCTGATTTACCTGGAGGAGGGCATGGCAACCCACTCCAGTGTTCTTGCCTGGAGAATCCCCTTGGACAGAGGAGCCTGGCGGGCTACAGTCCACGGGGTCGCAAAGAGTTGGACACGACTGAGCGACTAAGCACAGCACAGATGCTGTTTTATTTATTATCGCATACTGTTCTCTGTGTGTTCAAAATGTGTTCATAGAACATTAACTAATGGAGTATTGATAGTTATACTGCAAGGAGGCTGTGCTCATACAAACTGGGAAATGCTGGGCTCAACGGGAGAGAGTTCCTGCTGCATGGTAAAGGATTGCCCTTTATTATGTTGAACTTGGGCTGTGACTCTCCAAAGGATACAAAATACACATTTCCCAGCACCTTTTATCAGTGGATCATTTTCAGGGTTTAGAACTCTATGCAACATGGTGGGAGATGCTTCCCTAAGCTCTGCTGCTCCTCAGGGACACCTGCAAATTTCCAGAGAGACACTGATACTCTCTCACACTTTTTCCCTTTCTCATTCATTGAATTTTACAGTGCACATGAATCCTGCACCTAGGTTTGAGTCCCAGCTCTTTGACATTCCCATTTGGTGACCTTAAGTATTTATTGTGTCTCTTCCTCATTTTCCTCATCTGAGGAAGCAATTTAAAACAGTGCCAAGTACATGGAAGTACTACATAAGAGTTCAATAATGAAAATCATCACAACATACATCAACCACCTTTTAAATGTTTTCAAAAGTCCTTTGTAGGCACCTGGTGGCTATTTTTCATAGAATTTATTTCACAGAACTATGGTTGATTTATTCAACAGTGAATGAGCTTCTACTATTAACTAGGCTATGTTTTGGGACCAGAAACACAGCAGAAGACAAGCCAAATAATCTCTGCTTTCAAAGTGATATTTGACCAGGGAGAGAGAAATTAAAGAAAAATAGTTTAAGACATGACCGGTGATTTTAATTCAGGAGAAAGAACAATGAGGGGAGAGATCTATTGGGTAAACCGAGAAGGTTCTCTGAGAGGGCGGTACTGATATTAAAGATACAAGAGACATCCAGGCAAAACTCCAAGACAAGAGTATTCCAGGGAAAGAGACCAGCAAGTGCAAAGGCCCTGAGGCATCAGTGAGCTTCGTCTGTTTGAGAAACAAAAGTGAAATTTGCTTAGTCATGTCTGACTCTTTACGATCCCATGGACTGTAGCCTTCCAGGCTCCTCTGTCCATGGAATTCTCCAGGCAAGAATACTGGAGTGGGTAGCCATTCCCTTCTCCAGGGGATCTTTCCAACCCAGGGATCAAACGCACGTCTCCAGTACTGCAGGCAGGTGTTTTACTGTCTGAGCCACCAGGGAAGCCCAAAGTGCTTCTTGGCAGTGGTGGGATTCAAACCCACAACTCCAAAGAGACTGGAGCCTTACTCCAGCACCGTAGACTGCTCGGCTATACTACCCAGTTGAGAAACAGAACTAGAGCTAAAATGGTTAAACAGGAAGGTAAGAAAGAGGTAAGGGGTTTAGAAGCTATTTGAGGTTAAATGCAGCTGATTCAAAGGAGCAGGTGACACTCCATGATTTGCATTTTTAAAAGGTCACCCTTCATTAATAGGACACTGGGTTTATCTACCAGAAACAGTGTCACTGGACCTCTTTCTTCCACATTCTCAGGCAAATTACAGAATTGAAGGTGAAAACTAAAAACAGAGTTCTTAGAAGACAAGGCAAGAGAATATCCTTGTGACTCTGAGGTAGGGAAATCAATCTTTATCAAAACACAGGGCATACTAACTAGGAAGACTGATGCATTTGACTCTGTTAAAGGTAGACCTCTCTTTCACAAAAGACACCCTTAAGAGAAAAAAAAATGCAAGTCACAGACTGGGAGGTAACTGTAGCAAAAACCAATGAACCCATATCCAAAACACAAACAAGTTTTAAAGTCAATAAGACAACTTATAGAAAAATGAGTAAAAGATGAAAACAGGCAGTTCACACAGAAGATGTTTCATGGCCATTAGAGTGATGAAAATATGTTCCATCTCTTAAGACACTGGGCAAGTGCAATTCCAATAAGATATCACTTACACAGCCCCACGCAGAGAGTGATAGTTACAAAGGCCACCATACTATGTGTTGATGAGAGTATGGTGCCCTAGAACTCACAAATGCAACTAGAGGGAATATAAATTGATACAAACACCGTGGAAGCTGTTTGGAAGCAATTCCATTTCTAGGGCTTGCCCTAGAAGTAGGGTTAGCCCATGGACCAGGTGACATGGACAAGAATAGATATAGGAGCATGACTGGTATTAGCACTAAACATCTAACGATTGCAAGTGGATAAGTAAACTGTATTCAATAAAACGCATCGTAGTGTATAAAACAATGCATAGTCCTGTCTGAAATAAACACAATGACCGTGAACTACAGCTACAAGAACCCATGGACAAAAACAGAGTAAAAGAAAAAGACACAAATGTGTGTGTGTTTTCATATAACTCCAATAATATAAAGGCTTTTAAAGCAAAATAAAACTAGTGTTACCTAGTTTAGGAAACGCAAGGCAGCGAGTTGGTGATGGACAGGGAGGCCTGGCATGCTGTGATTCATGGGGTCACAAAGAGTCGGGCACGACTGAGCAACTGAACTGAACTGAACTGAAGGTGGTTACTGGAGTAAAGGGGTGTGGCTGGCAGAGGACACGCTAGGGAGCCCCTGGGGGTTGTGACAATGCTCCATTTCTTGACCTGAGTGACCTTTCTATAAGTGTTCACTTTATAATGCTGTGTTCCCTGATGGCTTAGATGGTAAAGAATCCACCTGGCAATGCAGGAGACCCGGGTTCTATCCCTGGGTCAGGAAGATCCTCTGGAGAAGGACATGGCAACCCACTCCAGTATTCTTGCCTGGAGAACCCCATGGACAGAGGAGCCTGGCAGGCTGAACAGTCCATGGGGTCATAAAGAGTGGGACACAACTGAGCAACTAACTCTTTCACTTATTTCACTTTCATACTTATATTTGTGTCTTATGCATATATTTGCACCTGTGGTATAGTATTTGATAATTTTAGAAAGGATTCAACAATCGTCGTGGCTGGTTGAAAAGTGGATTGTGGGGGAGGGGGACAGCCAGGGGCTCAGTAAGATGCTCCCCGACTCGTCTCAAGGAGCCCAAGAGGCTTGGCGAGATAAGGGCAGACAGCTCCCTAGGCTAGACTAGATAGGACAGGCCCCATGGGTTAGATTGTCACCGCAGGCTACACCAGGACTGGGGAGGTGATAACACAGATGGAAGAAAATGACAGATTCACGGTGTGCTTTGGAGCCTGATCAGGCCGCCGGCGGGGTGTGGAAAGGAAGGACGTCTGATCACTCCTAGCTTGTGACCTGGGCAGCTGGTGATGTCACTGAGAGATGGTGAGGAGCTGGGGCTGGCATGGGAGGGATAGGGAGGACATCAAGAATCCGCACTGATCGTGTGAACTTGGAGGTGTCTGGTGGACATCCCAGAGGAGGTGTCCAGGAGGCCACTGGATATGGGAGCTCTCCATGCTAGAATGAGTGAAGATTGCTGAGTGATGCTCATTGGGCAGCCCAGTCAAGCCACCCACCACTCCTGCACACCAGCTTCCTGCTTATACAGAACACCACTGGATCAGCAAATAATCTTCTCCTATGTCATAGGATTTCAATCTGTGCTTGCAAACAGCAGAACCCACAAGCATGTTTATCATTGCTAAGTGAAGTGAAAGTCAGTCAGTTGTGTCTGACTCTTTGCGACCCCATGGACTGTAGCCCGCCAGGCTCCTCTGTCCATAGGATTCTCCAGGCAAGAATACTGGAGTGGGTAGCCATTCTCTTCTCCAGGGGAATCTTCCTGACCCAGGGATCGAACCCAGGTCTGCTGCATTGCAGACAGATTCTTTCCTGTCTGAGCCACCAGGGAGGCCCATCATTTCTAAGGGTCAACTTAATTTAAAATAAACATGTTTCAAAATGGGTCACCACTGTTTGCTCTTTAGATGGAGAAAAAGAAAGACCTATACCAGTTGAATGGATTTAAATGGCCTCTCTGAGCATACTCTCCTTTTCCTTTCCAGTTCCCTACCCAATATTTCTACCTTATGTCCCCTCTAGGCAGAACTGAAACAAGCAATTTTTGGAAGAGGAGAATTCAGGAGAAAAGAACCAACTTTAATTTCTCTCTCCACTCCACACTCTCTGCCAAAGCAGCCTCAAATAGCAGGCCTTCCAGGAACATGCTCAGAAGGTAACCAAAAACAAACATTTGTTCACATTTAGTTTTGTGTTTTAGGGAGCTCTGAGAGACTTTCATTGATTTCATTCCACTAAAAACAGCCCAAGATAGGTTGAGACGATCTTCCCTTCACTTGTCACATTTCTGAAACACAACATATATTCTTTAAAAATTTTAAACTGTGGCAAAATACACATAAACTCTACCATCTTAATCATTTTTAAAAGTACACAGTCCAGTGGCATTAAGTACATTCACATTGTTATACAACCATCACCACCTTCCATCTCTAGAATTCTTTTCATGTTGTAAAAATCTAACTGTGGACCCATTAAGCGATAACTGTCCTTCCTCCTGCCAGCCCCTGGTAACTACCATTTTACTTTCTGTATCATTTGACTGCTCTATGCAAACAGCTGACTCATTTGAAAAGACTCTGACGTTGGGAAAGATTGAAGGCAGAAGGAGAAGGGGACGACAGAGGATGAGATGGCTGGATGGCATCACTGACTCAATGGACATGAGTTTGGGTAAACTTCGGGAGTTGGTGATGGACAGGGAGGCCTGGCATGCTGCGGTTCACGGGGTCGCAAAGAGTCAGACATGACTGAGCGAATGAACTGATCTTGACTGCTCTGGGTAACTGATATAATTGGAATCACACAGGATTATATTTTTGTGAGAGGTTTATTTCATTTAACACAATATCTTCAAGTTTCATCCAGGTTGTAGCACATATCAGAATCTCCGTCCTTTTTAAAGTGAAAGTCACTCAGTCGTGTCTGATTCTTTGCGACCCCATGGACTATACAGTCTATGGAATTCTCCAGGCCAGAATACTGGAGTGGGTAGCCATTCCCTTCTCCAGGGGATCTTCCCAACCCACGGGTTGAACCCAGGTCTCCCACATTGCAGGTGGATTCTTTACCAGCTGAGCCACCAGGGAAGCCCAAGGATACTAGAGCGGGTAGCCTATCCCTTCTCTAGCAGATCTTCCTAACCCAGGAATCCAACAGGGGTCTCCTGCATTGCAGGTAGATTCTTTACCAGCTGAGCTACTAGGGAGGTCCTTTCTAGAGCTGGATAACATTCCACTGTACGTATACACCACATTTTATCTATTCATTCATTGATGGATACTTGGGCTGCTTCCACCTTTTGACAACTATGAATAACGCTATGAATGTGAGCATGCAAATGTCTCTTCAAGTTCCAAAATGCAACATGTATTCTACATGGTTGAGCTTCCAAAATGAAAGGTAATCAAGCTGACCAATTTCTGGTTTGACGCCAGGATATCTAATTCCTTTTTGCAACCAAGCTTTCTGTCTGGATCTTTACTGACTTTAGAAGAACCTCTCCCTAGGTCCTAATTGTGCCAAGTCCTTCTGGCAGAGATGATCCTAATCTTACCCTTCCAAGGAAGGCTGTAGTATTGACTTGACATTTTTTGATGAAATAGCCTGAGTGTAAGTCTCAAGAAACTGAGAAATGTGGTTCTAATACTGAAAGGAGATGTAATTATCCAATGACTATTCATCAAAGCTAGAAATACAACTGAGTAAAATACAGAGAGAACACCACTCAGGCCCAACAGAAGCAAATGTCCCATGTCCAGTTACCTGGGAAACCTGTATATCAGCATCCAACATCTCTGTAAGATTCCTTTGGCATTGAAAGTGCTTTCTCTGTACTCGAGAGCTGTAAAGTGTGTCAGCTTAGCGTTAGATGCTCGGGACATGAAGCTGTAATGTATTGTGACAATGGGTTATCTGCATACCTGGGTTATCAGGTAAGCGAGGGGCATGAGAAGAGAGTAGCCAGAGAAGGGGGCAGGGGTTTAGATCCCAGAGAGGGCTGAACAGCATCCAAGGGCAGAGACTGCGCTTCATCCTGTATCCATGGAATCCACTGACACTTCATCAAGGAGGAGGGCATGGTGCAATTCACTAAGCTCGTTCTATGTGCCAGGCCCCACGCCATACAATGCAATCCATTAATTCCTCTAACCCTTATGGCCACCAAGGCACTGCCATCATTGTCCCCACTTTACAGTCAGAGGAACTAAGACACTGAAAGGCCAGATGTTTCACACAGCTAGTGAATGGAGGATCTGGGGTTCAAATTCAGGAGTTCTGGTTTCAGAGACTCAGCTTTCCTACCTGCAACAGTCCACAGGGCGGCATGCTCATGCTGGCGTGCAAGAGAAAACCACGGCAAATGTCACATCAGCGTCATCAGAGCTCTGTGCTTCCTATTTAGACTGAGTATACGTGAGGCAAGTGTATGCCTCATACCTTCTGTGGCATGCACACACCCACAAGGAAATAAACATGACATCAGCCAGTCAGGGTTGTAGGCAGGTAAGGTTGGGGTCCCCAGGGAAGAGAACCAGGCGTGGCTTTCTTGACTTAAGAGCAGCCACTGTAGGCTGAGGCCATTCTGTGGTCTAAGCCTGGCCTTCATGCTTGCCTGTGCAGAAGAACAGGTCCTAGTAGTTAATGATTTTAAGGGAACAAAAGAATGCGGGAACAAGCAGCTTATTGCCTGGCTGGGTGAAATAACCATAATGGAGACAATAAATCAGTCACAAAGACTCCCAGTTCTGTTTCAAAGGTGAAGAATAGCCTGACGCACATCCTTGAGTTGTTTTACAGGGTCCAGACCCCCTCGGACAATTAGCCTCCAGACTAAACGGTGCCAGAGAACTGACGGAGCTGACCACACAGCTGCCTCTCATGACTTCCAGCAGCCAAGACCTGGGCTCCTCCAACCTAGCGTGACTCTTGTCCCAAGTCTATGCTCAGCTCCTCTCTGTACAAGAGCCCTCATGAAGATGCATGCTCCCTTAGCTTAAAATGCCGCCCCCCCCCCCCCCACCTCAGTTGTGCTGCTCAGGGACACACTCCTTTGGGAAAGATCCCTGGTGTTCTTATTTGCTGCAAGTAATAAATCCCTCCTTCTCTGGCTGTTTGGCATGGCTGGGTCTTTTGGCTCGATACCCACCAAGAGGCAAACCCAGTTTTCAGGGAACAAGGGGACCATGAGAAACGGTGGGTGCCCGCACATGGAAAGACTTCCCTGCTAAGACCACACTCAGGACCACTTACCCACCAGCTCATGGGGCCAGCATCACTAAGGGCCACTGCATGTGACCTCAGCTTGAGAGTACAGAGGGATCTCCCAAAGCCTGGGGCCCCAGCCCCGGTGGACACCCCCAGCCTGAGCAGATGGCACTCCCAGGCCCAGCTGCCCTGAGCTTCCTCTCTGCCCTTCCCCAGCAACTCCTGCTTCCAGTATTTGGGCAAAAAGGCATTTCGAAACACTAGACCAATTTCTGCATGAACTGACAAAGTTCCCACACTTTGCAGGTTTGCATCTCCAAGTAGAAAAATCTGCAGGCTGAGGACCTGGGCTCAGGGGCTGTCTTCAGACAAATCATCAATCTCTGATCGTGGCTTCAACCTGAATGTGAGACCCACTGGGCCATTGTCATTTTCTAAATGAAGGCAGCATTCATGTTTCCACGGCCTATGAGACATTCTGCCCCATGTCCACAATCTACTCTCCTGATGACCCCCACCAGACTCTAGCCCGACTTCCCTGGTGGCTCAGTGGTAAAGAATCCACCTGCCGAGCAGGAGACATGGGTTTGATCCCTGGGTTGGGAAGATCCCCTGGAGAAGGAAATGGCAACCCACTCCAATGTTCTTGCCTGTGAAATCTCATAGACAGGGGAGCCTGATGGGCTACAGTCCACAGGGTCACAAAAGAGCTGGACATGACTTGGTGACTAAACAAGACTCCAGCCACATGCACCCCTTGCTGTCCCCCTGATGACCCAGGCTTCTCCCACTGCCATAGGGCCCAAGCGCTGGCTGTCCCCTCAGTGTCTGCAAGCCTGTGCCCCACCTCCTTCCTATTCCTGTTCACACATCATTTTCTCAGCAAGGCCTGGGGTGGGGAGCCCATGGGATAGTCCCGCTGCCCCACCCTCAAGAACATCCAGGGCCCCTTTTCCCTGCTCTATGTTTTCCCCTATTGTTTGGGGGGTTTTGTCCCTTTAATTTAGAAAAAAAATTTTTGGCTGCATCGGGTCTTTTAGTTGTAGCACATGGTGCCTTCATTGCGGCACTCAAGCCTCTCTCTAGATGTGCACCCAGGCTCTCTAGCTGTGGTGTGCAGGCTCAGCAGTTGCGATTTAATTGCCCCGCCACTATCTGTGACCTAAGTTCCCCGACCAGGGATCAAACCCATGTCGCCTGCGCTGGAAGGTGGATTGGACCACCAGGGAAGTCTTTCCCCCGTTGCTTTTAACACCTTCTTGGGCCTTGTTTCCGAGAGTGTGGTCTGGAGACCAATACCAGCAGCATCTCCTGGGAGATTGTTAGAAATGCAAAATCTCAGGCTTTGCCTGAATTAAAATCTGCTTTCTCACAAGGTGCCCCAGGAGATCTGTGTACAAGAGAGGGTCTCTTACAGTGGGTTATATACTTTGCTTGTGTATCCTGTTTCCTCCCCAACCCGGGCCGTAGGTTCTGGGCATTCATTCATTCTCATCCCTACTGTGGCCCCCAAACTACAAAGTTCCTGGTGACATTGTAGGCAGGCCAATAGATAATGAACAAATGAATGAACTGAAAAGCGATCAAGGTCAGGACAGTGAGGGCCATGATCCCCTCCCTGGCAACCGGGGAGCAGGGGAGGGTCTAAGACGTGGCCTTGGGTTCCAACAGGAGAACCCTATCGTCTAGCTCACGAGGAAGGCCCAGAAAACCGGGAGGTGATTCAGTTCAAGTTCTCATAGTTTGTGACTGTGGGTGACAGGAGTGCTGTCCCTCTGTCCAGGCCAGCTGTGCAGGATGCTGGAGAGAAGTCCGAAGTAGAGGCAGGCAGCAAAACTGGGCGGAGCCCCGACCCCTGGACGGTTACAGCTGCCTCGGGAGCTGAGCTCTCCCTGCCCCTCCCCTAGCCTGCTCGGTCAGGCCCTCCACATCAGGGCTCTCTAAACTCATCTTCAGGATCCCTGAAGGCGGGCAATTCCTCTTTCTGACAAGACAGCCATCATGTGCAATTGATTAAGTGTCTGCATAGAAAAGAATGTAAATGATAGTACACAGAAAGGGACACAAAACAGTTCAAACAGGAAAAGATGTTCAACCTCGTTCACGAGTGAGAAACAAAAACTCCACCCACCCCATAACCAGGCGCCAGACTGGCAGCCTCGACAAGTCTGATGACACCATGGGGTCCTTCATCCCTGGCTCCATGGGACAGAAGTTGGTAACTGATCCAAACTGGATGGGGGGTCATTTGGTACCAGCTGTCAAAATCCTGAATTCACATACTCTCTGGCCAGCAATCCCCCTTCTAAGTTACTCATCACACCACTGTTCTTGCTCTCTCTTTTTCTAAGTTTTTTTGATGTGGATCCTTTAAGTCTTTATTGGATTTGTTATAACATTGATTGCTTTATGTTTTAGTTTTTTTGCCCATGAGGCATATGGGATCTTAGCTCCCCAACCAGGGATTGGACCTCACCCTTTGCACTGGAAGGCAAAGTCCCAACCCCTGGATCACCAGGGAATGCTCTGTTCCTTGCTCTCTTTTGCTTCACCTGTCTACACATGGGGGTCAGGAGGGAGCTGGCTCAGTAGATCACAGCCCTATCCTACAACAGAATACTATGCAGGCTAAAGAGGAAGAAACCCACATTTAATCTACTAATGATCTGTGATAGCTTTCAACAGCAAGGAAAGGTTCAGAACAATGTGTCTGCTACGCTAACTGTGTGAAATATAGGAATCATCACACAGCCCCATGCTCTGTGTATAGCTGCATGCCAAAACTGGGGGAGGGTTGCCTTGTGACATGGATATGGGGAGCTGCCGGACCGCAGGACTTCCCTGGTGACTCAAGTGGTAAGGAATCTGCCTGCAATTCAAGAGACTTAGGTTCAATCCCTGGTCAGGAAGATCCCCTGGAGGAGGGAATGGCAACCCACTCCAGAATTCTTGCCTGGAAAATCCCATGGACAGAGAAGCCTGGTGGGCTGCAGTCCATGGGGTCACTAAGAGTCAGACACGACAGAGTGACTTCACTTTCACTTTTCACGTTCATGCAATGGAGAAGGAAATGACAACCCACTCCAGTGTTCTTGCCTGGAGAATCCCAGGGATGGGGGAGCCTGGTGGGCTGCCGTCTATGGGGTCGCACAGAGTCGGACATGACTGAAGCAACTTAGCAGCAGCAGCACATGCTACTAATGTTCAAAATTCTCCAAGCCAGGCTTCAGCAATATGTGAACCATGAACTTCCAGATGTTCAAGCTGGTTTTAGGAAAGGCAGACAAACCAGAGATCAAATTGCTAACATTCACTGGATCATTGAAAAAGTAAGAGAGTTCCAGAAAAACATCTATTTCTGCTTTATTGACTATGCCAAAGCCTTTGACTGTGTGGATCACAATAAACTGTGGAAAATTCTGAAAGAGATGGGAATACCAACCAGATCACCTTACTTGCCTCATGAGAAATCTGTATGTAGGTCAAGAAGCAACAGTTAGAACCGGACATGGAACAATGGACTGATTTAAAATTGGGAAAGGAGTATGTCAAGGCTGTATATTGTCACCCTGCTTATTTACCTTATATGCAGAATACATCACGCGAAATGCCAGCCTGGATAAAGCACAAGCTGGAATTGAGACTGCTGGGAGAAATATCAATAACCTCAGATATGCAGATGACACCACCCTTACAGCAGAAAGCGAAAAAGAACTAAAGAGCCTCTTGATGAAAGTGAAAGAGGAGAGTGAAAAAGCTGGCTTAAAGCTCAACATTCAGAAAACTAAGATCATGGCATCCGGTCTCATCACTTCATGGCAAATAGATGGGGAAACAATGGAAACAGTGACAGACTTTATTTTCTTAGGCTCCAGAATCACTGCAGATGGTGACTGTAGCCATGAAATTATAAGACGTTTGCTTCTTGGAAGAAAAGCTATGACCAACCTAGACATCATATTGAAAAGCAGAGACATTACTTTGCTGACAAAGGTCCGTCTAGTCAAAGCTATGGTTTTTCCAGTAGTTATGTATGGATGTGAGAGTTGGACCATAAAGAAGGCTGAGCACCAAAGAATTGATGCTCTTGAAGCATGGTGTTGGAGAAGACTCTTGAGAGCCCCTTGGACTGCAAGGAGACCAGTCCATCCTAAAGGAAATCAGTCCTGAATATTCATTGGAAGAACTGATGCTGAAGCTCCAATACTTTGGCCACCTGATGCGAAGAGATGACTCATTGGTAAAGACCCTGATGCAGGGAAAGATTGAAGGCAGAAGAAGAAAGAAGATGGCATCAGAGACTCGATGGCCATGAATTTGAGCAAACTCTGGGAGATGGTAAAGGACAGGGAAGCCTGGTGTGCTGCAGTCCATGGGATCACAGGGAGTCAGACATGACTGAGTGACCTTTAGAACCTTGAGAACCACAACACCCTTACACCATCACCTCCTGCGTTCTTCCTCTATCACTCTACACACTCCAGACTTGGCTGTATTGCTATAATATACCACATCCTTCCCTGCCCCAGGGCCTTTGCACCTGTCTTTTCATCTTCCATCTTTCTCCACTGAGGTAACTCCTACCTTGTCTATTATGATATCTCAAGTCAAATATCCCTGCTTTGGTGGAGCTTTCTCTTAAGAGATCAAGCCCCTTGACTGCTCTGACTGCCTCTTGCACCTGTTCACAGCTCATCTCATGCTTGAATTCTTGTTCAAGGCTTCTCCTCCCTAGGAGAGCCCCCAGTCTCCCTGGGGGTCAGGACTCTTGTTCACTGTCACCCACAACAGTGCTGATCAAAGAGCAGCTGCTGGAATGCCACTTCCTTTCCTCTATGTCCCCAGCCCCGGCCATTCTTGTTCCCAACTCTCCAGCTATAATGGAGCCTACAGCTTTTCCATCAGAGAAGGAGCACTAAAGAATGATTCTAAAGGGCACGTGTCTTGTTCCTATCCGTGGAGACAGAAGGCAAGCTCAGAAGCATTTCTTTTCACTTAACAACAGCAGCTAACATTTCTTCAGCTCTACCAGCAAGCCTTCAGGTAGATCTTATCCTCACTTCATGGATGGGGAAACAGGGCAGTTAAAAAAATCTGAGTCCCATAGTCTATAAGTGTTGAAGGTGGCATTCTGTATTTCAGCCTGTCCTGCAACCACTTTTTAAAAGATATCTGTAATTTACTCAGAGCTTTCGGTATAGACAGTGCATGTGTGTGTTGTTGAAGACGATTTTTCCACAGACCAGGAAAGAGGGGCAGGGATGGTTTTAGGATGATTCAAGTGCACTACATTTATTGTGTATTTTTTTCCCTGTTATTATTACATCAGCTCCACCTCAGATCATCAGGCATTAGATCCCGGAAGTTGGGGACCCCTGCCCTAGAGGATGCCAGTGCCCTAATCTAGAATTCCCACCCCTGGGGTAGTGAGTTAGCATGATGAATGGCCAAACCCCAGGTCCTTCAGCTGCCTCTATTCCCCATCAACTCAGGGACTCTGCTAATCTGCATAATGACTTGGATATACTGGTAAACAGAATCCTAATTTGATGATCAACATACTGGGTGTTAGAAATGGACTCTCATCGATTAAATCAGTGACCTTGGAGATGGGTGGATAGGTTGAGATACTTTGGAGGTCATCTCCACCCAGGGCAACCAGGAAGTGAAGCCTGCATCCTTAAGGGTGCTGCCTGATCGCCAAATGGTCTCAACCTGACTGTTGGCTCAGGGTAGGTTCTGATTGTCTGATCCTGACTATAAGGTTAACTGAATCCTGACACGTGAATATGTTATCAATTCTACCTTGAACTTCCCTACAGGTTGTGCTCAGCATACCTAAAAGGATAGTGTGTTAGAGCCTCATTTATCTCACTAGTGATTGTACATTCACACGTGGCAGAATCTGACTGGTAGCTTCCTCTCTTTATAACCTGGCAGCAAGGTTATGCTGAGGAGCAACTGGCTCCTCGGGCTCCTCCACCCTCCAGTGTTAGCAGTTCCCCAAAAAGTACTTAGTTGCCCATGATCAAATGGCAGAGTCAGTTCACCAGTTAATACTCTCCACTGTCTTTCTAGATACAGAGACTTTAATAGGGTCTGGTGGCTCAGTGGTAAAGAATCCACCTGTAATGCAGGAGACACTGGAGACACGGGTTCAATCCCTGGGTCAGAAAGATCCTCTGGAGAAGGAAATGGCGACCCACTCCAGTATTCTTGCCTGGAGAATCCCATGGACAGAGAAGCCTGGTGGGCTACAGTCCATGGAGCTGCAAATAGTTGGACACGACTGAGCAATTAAACAGCAAGAGCAATACATTTGCAAGCCTGCAGCTATCGTTTATAAATGCATTATTCTGAGCTCAGGCAAGTTTCCCCTCTACAATCATCCCTAAAATGATTCCTTTTGACCAAGTGTCCACCAGGTTGAGTGGCAAGTGTCTGTCCTGTGGGATTGGTGCTGTGGAGCATCCTCCAACCCATAAGTACAGCCTCTTAGGAAGACAATCAATTCCAAAGCTCCTTTATCCATAATTCAGAAAGAAGACATTCTGCTGTTGGAAACAAGACTCTCAGTCACAGATAGTATTTGAAAAAGAAAGTCATTAAAATGATTGAACCGTTCTGCTGGCATGCTACTCTATTTGAATGCCCCCAAATTCAACGAAAGCTTATATTTTAAAATGCGCTGCGACAACAGGAGGGATCCTTGGGATGATGGAAACGTTCTGTATCTCGCCTGCATCCATGGCAATATCCTGACAGTGATACTGTACAATAGTTTTTCAAAATATCTCCATTAGGGAAAACAAGAGTACACAGAACCTCCCTGCACTATTTCTTGCAACTATGTGTGAATCGACAGCTCTCAAAATTAAAAGTTTAATTTAAAAAAAAAAACCTTAAAAAGGGACTTCCCTTATAGTCCAGTGATTAAGAATCCACCCACCAATACAGAGGACAGGGATTCAATCCCTGGTCTGGGAAGATTCCACATGCCATGGGGCAACTAAGCCCAAGAGCTGCAATGACCGAAGCCACGTTCTCTAAAGCCCGTGCTCTGCAACAAAAGAGGCCATCGCAATGAGAAGCCCGCTCACTGCAACTAGAGAAAGCCTGCACACAGCAACCAAGAGCCAACACAGCCGTAAACAAATAAGCAAATAATTGAAAAGGTGGAGTGAAAGTGCTCTCATGTCTGACTCTTTGCGACCCCATGGACTACACAGTCCATGGAATTCTCCAGGCCAGAATACTGGAGTGGGTAGCCTTTCCCTTCTCCAGGGGATCTTCCCAACCCAGGGATCAAACCCAAGTCTCCTGCATTGCAGATGGATTCTTTACCAGTTGAGTCACCAGGGAAGCCCAGGGATACTGGAATGGGTAGCCTATCCCTTCTCCAGTGGATCTTCCAGACCCAGGAATCAAACCAGGGTCTTCTGCATTGAAGGCAGATTCTTTACCAGCTGAGCTACTAGGGAAGCACTAAAAGGTGGGGGCTGATGTTAAAAAAAAAAAAAAAAGAGTATGCCTTGTATGCTCAAGAAATATCATCCAGTCACTTATTATTTAGGACACTGAAAATCGGGAGGTGGGCAGGAGGGGCTGTGATTCACAGTAATCCACACATCACCCTTCCTACCTGGAATGGGGCGTGTCCCCATTTTTGCCTGCTGTTCCATGATGGTTCATTATGAGCCTTCCTGAGGTTACCGCATGGATTGCTGCCTCCCTAAGAGCTGGTAACTTCAGATCATCAGCCAAGGTCAGTGGCTAAACCTTAGAGCCTGCTTTCCTTCCTGAGTTTAGACTCTCACTCCCGTGTAACGTTCTCAGTGATGGTGTTCCCACATTCACAAGAACCTAGCCCCATCCCTTGGCAGCCCTGGGTTCCAACAAGCCTTCCCCAAAGAGAGCACTCAGAACCACGTGCTTCAAAAACATTTCCCCCTGCACATCAGAAGATGAATCCCAGGACTTCCTTTGTGGTAGAGTGGTTAAGAATCCACCTGTCAGTTACAGGGGACATGGGTTCAATCCCTGGTCTGGGAAGATTCCACATGCCACGGGGCAGTTAAGCTTGTGCACCGCAACTACTGAGCCCAAGCACCCTAGAGCCTTTGCTCCACCACAAGAAAAGCCATTGCAAGGGAAAGCCTGAACACTGCAACTAGACAGTAGCCCCCACTCACTGCAGCTAGAGAACTAGAGAAAAAAAAGGTCTGTGTGCAGCAACAAAGACCTAGTGTAGCCAAAAATAAATTTAAAAAAGGAGACGATGATGAAGCCCAGAGGAAATGCATGGGCATGCTGATCCTGTTTCCAATTTCTCAAGACGAAATTCTGTCTTCATATGAACCTTAGGAAAAAGACATTAACCCAGAAAACTAATAGCTTGGACAACATGAGACTAATTACTGTGCAGTCTCCATTTATGATGGTGTGCAGTGGGGAGTCCAGAGGAAGGGGCCCCGGAGACTGGGGATCAGGAAACTGCCAACTGGTTGTGTGACCCAGGGCGGGTCATCAACTGCAGCTCAGAGTTAATAAAGTTTTACTGCAACATGTCCACACACACAAATTTGTCGTACAATGGCAGAGTTGAACGATTGCCATAGACATCATACAGCTTGAAAAACCTAAAATATTTACTATCTGGCCCTTTACAGAAAGATTTTTGCTGACCCCAGACTTGGCAATAATCATGATAAAAATGCTACTGTGTCTGTTTTCAAGTGCCAGGCACCCTGCCAAGCGCTTTATACGCCTTAACTCATCCAATCCCCACAACAAACCTGCAAAGCTAGGATGGTCTCCATCTCATAAATAAGGAATTTATAAGGAGATTAAAACCTGCCTGAGTTCCCATGTCTAGTAAATGAAGAAGCCAGGATTCAGACTCCTGTGCATCTGATACTGAGTGCCTAGCTTGCTCCATTGCACCATCTTATCTCCTGAGCAAGTCTTTCTGCTCCTTGGGCCTGGGTGTCAGGGTCACAGAAGAAGCTCTAATATCCCAACAACTTCTCTGAACATGATAAGAGCAGCTCTTTTGCAGTCAACTACTGAGGCACAGGGTGATATCCAAAATACCTAGCATTTATTTTCTTTATAAGTATTTTTATAGCCCAAATACTTGAAATCAGAAAACGGCTGAAAGTCGAGTAGCTATGTGGAGAAGTAATAGTAAAGAAGGACTTGAGAATTAGTGGTTTGTTTTTTTTTTTTGAGACTAAGGCAAATGAGCATAAGAGCTCCCTGGCAACCCAAGCAAGAAGGGAAACAATAGAAATAACCAGAAGCTCACTACCTAATGAGACACCTCTTCCTTTCCTGACTGCTACTTTACCTTGAAGCTTCAGTGTTACTGACTCTGTGTTGCCATTCAGTTCAGTTCAGTTCAGTCGCTCAGTCATGTCCGACTCTTTGCGACCCCATGAATCGCAGCACACCAGGCCTCCCTGTCCATCACCAACTCCCGGAGTTCGCTCAGACTCATGTCCATCGAGTCAGTGATGCCATCCAGCCATCTCATCCTCGGTCGTCCCCTTCTCCTCCTGCCCCCAATCCCTCCCAGCATCAGAGTCTTTTCCAATGACTCAACTCTTCACGTGAGGTGGCCAAAGTATTGGAGTTTCAGCTTTAGCATCACTCCTTCCAAAGAAATCCCAGGACTGATCTCCTTCAGAATGGACTGGTTGGATCTCCTTGCAGTCCAAGGGACTCTCAAGAGTCTTCTCCAGCACCACACTCCAAAAGCATCAATTCTTCGGCCCTCAGCTTTCTTCACAGTCCAACTCTCACATCCATACATGACCACTGGAAAAACCATAGCCTTGACTAGACAGACCTTTGTTGGCAAAGTAATGTCTCTGCTTTTGAATATGCTATCTAGGTTGGTCATAACTTTCCTTCCAAGGAGTAAGCATCTTTTAATTTCATGGCTGCAGTTACCATCTGCAGTGATTTTAGAGCCCCCCAAAATAAAGTCTGACACTGTTTCCACTGTTCCCCCATCTATTTGCCATGAAGTGATGGGACCAGATGCCATGATAGTGTGGTCTTAATCCACAAAGAGACATACCAGGCAGCTGGTGTCTTTGACTCCTTGAAAGGTTTGGTGCATCCCAACACAAACGAGGTGGAATGAATCTGTGGTAGGACGTTGGACAGGTTCAAGAATGTATCACATTAATTCCCATCACCACACTGGCTAAGGGTTATCACCAATTCCCCAGAAGGAAGAACTAGGAGATTGACATCAGAACCTACCGGAGAGCCTGCACTCTTTTTAGTGACACACAGGGAAGCCACTATAAAGCACTCATTTTTATGACACTTTTCTTAGAAGATTAAAAATCAAGCTACATCCCACTGCATAAACGAACCATACCGGCAATGAAAGTAGCTTACAGCACTATAGAGGAAGTAGCTTAGTGAAGTCCTGACTCGAGGTCATTCTCACCCCAGCACCACCCCCTGCCGCAGTCCCGTATCACAGGGGGAAGGATCATGCATCTGGCACACATGCCCCCAAGTCTCCTTGCAGAATCTTCCAGAACAAGAGGTCACCCCCCTCCAACCCAGCTCAGTGGTTTTTAATCATGGCTGCACATCTGAATCACTAAGAGAGCTTTAAAAACTACTGCAGACTGGTCCACACCCAGAGATTCTGACTTACTTTGTCTGAGATGTGGCCTCAGCGTCAGGATTTTTTAAATCCCCCAGGTGAGTCTAATGAGCAACCAAACTTGAGAACCACCGCCCTTTTTCAATGCCATTTCACAGATGCCATGGTCATTCCCCCCTTTCGCAAGTAAAATTACCACCACAAGTAGCTATTACTGCAATATAGATAACAGCTTGGATATAAGGCCTTTTTAATTAGATGGTTACAGTAATGATCCATCACTCCCTTATGACCTCAGATTTGAGCCCAACATGTTATATTGGGGGGACATTTCCATCCCTTCCCTCAGCTCACTCTCTCCCAAGGCTTCTAATAATTAATGTTTACTGAACACAACCTCGGTGCTGAGATTGAGGACACATGACCTCATGTATTCCCCACAACCATCCCAAGGGAGTAAGGAAGCCCATTCCCATTTTGCTCGTGGGACCATTTGCTGATGACCATTCCCATTTTACTGAGGCTCCAAAAACAATGTTAGGTTTGAGAACAATATATTCCAGCGCCACTGTGTATCCCATCTGCTGTACAAACTGACCCTGCCAAAGAGGCAGAAAACCTCAATTTCCTTAAAAAAGAAGTGGAAGTATTTCAATGACCAAACTATGTTCCAGCCACATAGCCTTGCTGTTCTGGAAAAAGTCTCCTCAGGGCCTTTACACTTTCTATTTCCTTAGCCAGAAACACAACCTCCCTTTCTTTTGGCAGACAGCTAGATAGCCCTCCCTTGCTATACTGAGGTCCCATCCACAAAGAAGCCTTCCTGAAAACTCTATTTTTTTTTTTAAGATTTTTTTAATGTGGACTATTTTAAAAGTCTAGTGAATTTGTTATAATACTGCTTCTGTTTTGTTTTGGTGTTTTTGGCCCCAAGGCATGTGGGATTTTAGTTCCTTGACCTAGAGTCAAACCTGCACTGCCAGCATTAGACAGCAAAATCTTCACCACTAGACCACCAGAAAAGTCCCCTGAAAACCCCCAAACTCACCCTGGTCGCTATCTCCTTATCCCAGTTTATGCTTCCTTGTGCTGTTTATCATCTGATCTTAGACATCTACTTATCTGTAAATTTACGTGCTGCCCCCTTCGCTAAAATAAACGTCACGAGGGCAGGGACTCCGGTCAATGCCGCATCCCCAGTGCCTAGAGAAGTACCTGGCACCTAGTAGGTGCTCAATAAATACTGCCCCACCCCACCCCCACTACTTCAACAGTCCTTACTGTGTATCAAATCCTATTCTAAGTACTACACTCATGTTAATGCATTGAACCCTAAGACAACGCACCTCAGGGATGTCATCACCATCCTACACATGGGGAAACTCAGGCACAGAAGGGTTAATGAATAACCTGCCCAACATCGTTGTTAGTGAATGGCAGAGCCAGGATTCAAACCTATGCAATCCAGCTTCAGGGTTGGTACTTTAACCACTTTGCTGAATGATTAATGAAGGACCGATGCTGCTATAGTTGGTACACCATATCTGCAGGCTCTGAATCCCCAGATTCAACCAACCACTGATCAAAATTCATACCTGAGCCTGTGGACAAGGAGGGCTGACTCTAATGCTCCATTTTATCTAAAGGACTTGAACACCCTGCGATTCAAGTGTCCCTGGAAGTAATCCCCCATGGACACAGGGGATGACTAAACACTGATCAATGAATGGGGGCAAGTCAAATCCCCAAGTCCCTCATGGGGTCCCCTTGCATTCTGCTCTGGGGTACACTGCACCCCAACTGGACCTCATCCCCCTGGGCATTCTATCTGCTTCCTCGGTCAGGACCTGTCACACCTTTACCCTGTTAGCAAAACAGTTCTTGCAGCAGCAGAATTTTAGTCAGTTTCAAAGCTGGGAGTGAACTTGAAGTCCACCCAATAACTGGCATGTCTCCCCAGATCTCTCATCTTGACACAGCAAAATGAAGCATCTTGGAAACAGGCAGTACTGAGACACATGGTGAGCTGGCCAGATGGTGCCAGTTCTCCCTGCTTATGGAGGGTCTAACAAGACAAAGCATCTCCCACCCCAGCAAGAACCTGGTCCCTGCGCCGCTCTCCCCCCAGCCTTCAGGCAGCTGCCAGGTCTCTGTCAATCTGACCACGACCTAGTCTCTGAAATTGGACCCTCTCTCTACTCCACTGTTGCTGCCCCTTCTTCTTCTGCCTGGAAACTAAACAGCCTCAAACATCTCCCTAGGACCAGTTCCATCCTCTGTCCTGAGATCTTCCCAAAGCACATTCCTCATCCCATCAACTCTTGGCTCAGAAGCCCCCCGCCCCCAACTCCCACTATCTCAGTAAGAAATCCAAACTCCTTAGCTGGACAACAGAAGCCTGTTGTCCATCTGCTTCTAAGGCAATCTCTCTTCCACAAATCTCCCCTCACTTTACATGTGTGCAAAATACACCATTCTGAGGCTGTTATCAGTCAGCTTTCACTAGATGACTGTTATGACGCAGTATACCAGGGGCATACAGCACACACTTACTTCATATTTGCATTGTATACTGGCAATCATAAGTTAGCTTCTCCTGTCTTCCCATTCTAGAATCCAGGCAGAAGGAAAAGGCCTATCCAGGACACACCATCCTCATGAGAAAGGGGAAAGAGAAAGAGCTGGCAGAGACACACAGCAACTTTTAGCGCTTCTGTTCAGACACAGAATCAGTCACATCTGCTCATGTGCCCCTGAGCAGCTTCATGTCCCAAAGCAAGCTTCATGTCCCTGTCCAACATCAGTGGATTGAATATCCACACAAGTCACATTTCTACCTAGATGGGGAGAGCTGGAGATAAGGAACGGCAGATATACACAGATAATCACGTAAAGTTCTACCTTAGGGCCTGGAGACCTGGGTTTGATCCCTGGGTTGGGAAAATCCCCTGGAGAAGGGAATGGCAACCCACTCCAATATTCTTGCCTAGAGAATCCCATGGGAAGAGAAGCCTGGCAGGTGACGGTCCATGGGGTCTTAAAGAGTCAGATTAGGGCCTAGGTTCATGGAGTTTCCTCCATCTGTGGGGTCTAAAGTTGTACATGCCATCTTTAAGGCCAGCTCCTCCACAATCAACCACGAGGGAAAATCTTTTGCTTCTCTGAGCCTTGACACAGCTTTATCTGCCTCTGAAGGTATGTAGATCTGAAAGCCCCTGTATCCCCAGAGAGTGTTTTAGTTATTGGTCCTTCACAGTTCACCTCCCTGTCAGATTTTAACTCTGTCGTTTAGTCATGTCAGACTCTTCGGAGACTCCATGGGCTGTAGCCCACCAGGGTCCCCTGTCCGTGGGATTTCCCAGGCAAGAATACTGGAGTGAGTTGCCATTTCCTTCTCTGGGGATCACCCCAACCCAGGAATTGAACCCATATCGCCTGCATTGCAGGATTCTTTACCACTGAGCCACCAGGGAAGCCAAATTATAATTTAGGATCCTTGACATTGGAGTTGGTCTTTCTGCCTATGGTATCTGCACAGGGTGGGCATTTAAGTAATGTTTATTTCATGTGAGAATGAGTTTTCAGAGTAAAGAGTTAGATTTCTATTTAACTTTGAGGATTTTTTTTTTTTTTTTTGCAAAAGCAGTTACTTTCTTCATCATGATGTGCTAATAATTGGATTCATGCTTCCTCTTTTCTTCCACACTGTATGTTAGGGTGAGCCCTGTTTGATTCATCTGCACTTGGCAAAGTGCTTCCCATATCAGAGGCTCTTGCATTTCTTGGGTAAATGAGCAAATGAGTAAATAAATGAGTGAGCAGATCGTCTGAGCAGATTTCAACCCCAGAGGCAGCAGGAGAGGTGTGAGGGGAGGGGGGGGACCCAGTCAATCTGAGAGGCAGGGAGAAGCTAACTGGAAAAATCTGGCTTCGAGGATTAGCTAAACTCAAAATAATGATTATTCAAATTGAATGGAGAATGACAGTGAATTTCTGATAAGTCTGCAAACGGCATCTTACTCTGCCAACTACTCCTAGAAAGAGACAACAGGGTACTACCATTTAAGACACAGATTGTGTCCAAAAGATGGCTCCCAAGATACAATGACAGGAGAGGAAAAGAGGTGACCAAACAGACGAGCCAGAACAAACCATAGCAAATAGACCATGAGAGATGAGTCTACTACAGAGTTTCAGGGTCACCTCTGTCCCTTGTTGCTATACTGACACTGGGTTATATGAAACCAGGAATGCGCAGGAAGGGAAATGGCGGACTTCTAAGACAGGTGAACTGAACAGGCAGCTACACCACGAATGGCATGAGCTGAGTAGTGATGTGCCTTCAACAGTCAACAAAGCTGGTTGCCAGATGATCAGTGTCAAACGCCTGCAGCTCAGAGTAAGTTCCAGACCAACTCACCCACACAGGCGCCTAGCCTGATTCTTCAAACCTAGAATGCAAACCCCCAGGCTTCGTGGTCTACTCTTCGTGATGGATTTTCACAACCAATACAAAGAAGTACCTGCTCCTTTGGGCATGGAGGAGAAGATGGGCATGGAGGAGCCTGATGCACAAAAAGGAAGAAACAGCCCTTATCTTCCTTCTGCACCGTGGATAAAGACCTGGGTATAAAAGGTCATAAAAACTCCCTAAGAGGACAATGTGGTCAAGAATTGAAATCATTCCTTGTGGCTGTGAGGGTTTTTAAAAAATCATTCCTTTGATATCACATGTATCTATGGAGTAAAACAGCTTGAAGATATTTCTGCCAGTTTGTTCAAACCACGTGTGCCATTCTCTCCAACTGGAAAGGGTGAAGGGGAAGGTCACCACCATGATACCATAGTCAGAGGTACCAAATCAGAAAGGGACTTTCCTGTCCCTGGGCTCTGCAGCTTGCCTGCTGAGGGGACTGGTTACTAGTTTGAAGCGAATGTGTGGGCTTGGTTACCATGGGTTCACCAGCTCTGCAAATTGTGCTTCTGGGCCCAGGAAAGGGGCAGACCCTCTGGTGCTTAGCTCACCTCAGCCTCCCGGTGTATCACCCAGCAGGACAGAGCAGAACACTGCCATGATCTCTTCGGGGTTGAAGGTCTCCTCACAGGAAATCCTAGGACCCCGCACTCTCAAGAAGAGAGGACCAAGCTGGAAGGCTTAACTTGGAGGAAAAACAGCCCTTTGGCATGTGTCCTGGGCCCATGGTATGCTATTAAAACACACACACACACACACACACACACACACACACACTTGTTTAAATGTCTTTAAGTTTTTCCTCCACACTATGACACACCAGACCAAAGTGCGATTGGGCAATCAAGATCACCAGGAAATTAAACATGGACGGCGGACCACTAAACAATGGCTCCTAAGGTCAAGTCCTGCTGAGGCAAGTCCCTGTCTCAGGGAGGAGGAGCGTTTACCAGCCCAGGCCATCTGGCCGACAGCATGAAGGCCGGAAACTCAGTCTCTCAAAGTGACAAGGAGAATCCACAGCCATCTTCCTGGATGAGAAGTAGTTGAACTGTGGTGCTCCTACTATCCTCTGTAAACAAAACCCTCCCAAACCAGGAAGGCTTTGTCTCCTCTGTATTCAGCTCTGAGGCATGCCACGCTGAGGCAAGTCCACATCTGGGCACTAAATGGCAGCTTTAGTGACCACACATGTGCAGGCTTGCCCCTGGCAGGACCTCCCCAGCAGAGAGGGTCAAAATACACTTGTCAATATGGCCTGGGTTTATGGAAACCCGAGGGACTGCTAAGCACAAGGTCATCCCCTTGCTCTTGGGCACCCATGGCAGGAACACCAGGGCAGGAGCTCAATCTGGGTGATGGAGACTTATGCAGGGACTGCAGCACGCAACATCCTGGGACTCAATGGGCCGCCGCTCTCACCCCAGCCCTGCACTGCCACTGTGTGTGAACCTCGGGAAGTCCTCCCACCCCCAGCTCCTCATTAATGTCACCTGGGAGCTTTAAGAATACCTCTCTCCAGGTCCCAACCTTAAAGGTCCTCATTTAATTGGCCCAGGGTGGAATCCAGGTATGGATAATTTTTTTTTTTTTTTAAAGCTCCCTGGGTGAGTCTAAAACACAGGCAGGTTAAGAACTTCAGCTTACAGACCTGGGAGTCTCACCAGGGCTGTAATATACAGGGTTGGAGAGAGTGGGCTAGACTGTTCAGCATTTCTCCACCCAAACTTCTCCCCACCTCCCACAATATTTGGGAAATACTAGGTTGAAAAAAGTTTAAAGCTCAGATACTTGTAAATCTCTATTCACAGCAACATTAGTCACCACAGTCAAAAGGTGAAAGCAACCACATATCCAATGATGGGTGACTAGATAAACAAAAGGTGGTCTATACACAACAACAGATTACTCAGTCTTGAAAAAGGAAGGGAATTCTGACACATGCTACAGTGTGGATGAACCTTGAGGACATTATGCTAAGTGAAACAAGCCAGTCACAAAAAGGAAAACACGATATGATTCCACTTATGCAAGGTATCCACAGGAGTCAAATCAGAAAGGAGAACGGGGGCTGCTAGGGGCTGGGGGAGGGGAAAGGAGTCAGCTCTGGTTTCAGTCGAGTTTCAGTGGGGATGACCAGAAAGTTCTGGAGGGGGATAGTGGTAAGGGCTGCACACTTATGCGAACTGCACCTAATCCCACTACACTTCGTACTTTAAAATGGTTTAAATGGTAACTTTTATGTCTTTTTCCATTATACAGGTTTCTAAGTTTAAATGGTTTCTGACTGCAGACTGTTTCAGAAACTTGAACATGCTATTGTGACCCAATCTGTCTCCACTAGAGGCAGACTTTACAAGTCTTCCCCAAAGTTATCTGATCACAAATGCTGTTTCGAACAAGAGATGGCGAGTGGGGCAGATCACCTTCAGGACCCGTGCTTCTTGAAGCCACTGGGAGAATGCTGAACCAAGCACTAAGCACAAGCTTTCCATATCCGAACTCTGGCTATGTAGCTGCTAGAGCATTCAGCAAAGCAGCTAACGGGAGGATCTCACTGAATTCTACCAAGGCCCCTGCTGGGTAAGCAATATAGCCCTCATTTCATTGCTGCGGAAACTGAGGCTCAGAGAGGCCCAGTAACTGGCCCAAGGCTGCTCAGCTCACCCGCAGGGCTGGGACTCATATCTAGGACAGGCAGACTCTGCTCTCACTATAGTTAAGTTCCCTACATTTGAACAAGTTCCATCTAAGAGCACGTTTGTAAGTCCAATGTGTTTTTAAGTCCAACAAAGTTAGCCTAGGTACCCAACTAACATGATTGGCTATATAGTACTGTACTGGAATAGCTTTATGCCTTCCACACAAACACATAAAAGCAACCACAAAAAAATAAAGCGTTTTTAATCTTAAAGTACAGTACCTTGAAAAGTACATGAGTACAACAGCTAGCATACAGGGGCTGGCAAGAAGAGGTTCTGGTGGCAGGAGGGAGAGGAGGTGGAAGACGGTAGAGCTGAAGGATCGTCAGCAACAGGAGACAAAGGGCAAGCCGCAGTGTCACTCACGCCTGATGTTTATGGAATGCACGTTTGCACCTTTGAAAATTTGAAACTTGAAGTTTCGTAGGTAGGAGACTTACTGTACTCTGAAGCAGCGGTGCTGATATCTCCCCCGAGCTTGTTAGAAATGCAGAGCCTCAGGCACCCCCCAGACCTCCTGCGTCTGCATTTTAACCAAGTCCCCAGGTGACCGTGGGCACATTAACGATGGAGACGCACGGCTCTGTGCTCTAACACGTGCACGGCCGTGATCTCTCGGGGCCCTTCTGACTTCATTGTGTGCGTCTAAATATTCACTGTGAGCTTGGAGCTCAGAGGCTGTGGAAGCAGCAGCAATACCTGCCCAGTGCCTGTGGTCTACAAATTAGACACCAATCCCTTCCACTTCTTTCTTTCTTCCTCCGAATGCATACAGGCCACTCAAAGCCCTCTAGTCATTTAGATACTTGTCACACCATGCTACATTGGGATTTTTGCCAGCGAAGGAAAAACAAGCAAGGTTTTTAAGTGACCAAAGAGATTTCAAAGCAATTCTTCCAAGGGTTTGCCCCCTCTGAGGTCCATAGAAGAATCACTCAGAAATTAGAGAAAAGATTCAACAGCACAGCCAGTTCATTCTGCTACCAGGTCCCTTATAAACCCTCCAGCACGCTGCCCCAGCCAATTTAAAGAGCCCAGGTGATGGGGCTTCCATTTTCCTGGGGAGGCTGTTTGATGAGCCAAGGTTTCCTTTAAGAGTCTCTTCCCTTCCTGGTCTGAGGATTCCCCAGGTACAGCCTCCTGCAACCAGATGAAATCACTCCCAAACCATGTCAAGTGCCCCCTCTCAACACAGTCTGCTTTGACAGAGGCTTAATAAACCACAGTGACTTAGCTGCTCTAATCTCTGCTTCTAAGTCATTCTATCTACTCCATTAATCACCTCTATCGACATTCTTCCAGGTCTCCAGAGAGGTTCCACTTCTTTCTGGTAATGGGCTTCTCCAGACTGCAGACCAGCCTTTCAACTTCAGGACTCCCATCTCTGGCTCTCATCCATGTCCTCTAAAGGCAATCCCAGGAGCCCCCACCCAATGCTCCTCTACACCCTGGGGGAGGGGAGGGTCAGGCAAGGTCATCAGCCACTCTGAGGCAGCCCATTCAGCACAGGGGACATTTCATGTGGCACATAAATGGTCCTTGTCCTGATGTTCACCTTCAAATAATGTAGGACCCAGAGGCCACCAGCCCACAAAGGGAGGCTGGAGCGCTGACACCCTGCCAGGGGCCCTCGTGATGACACAAATCCTTCCAGGACAGGCACTCAGCTGCCCCTCTGCATACTCAGAGTGGGCAAAGAGCTACAGAAGCAGGACTCTGTGGGGCTCTGCGTGTTGGCTATCACCCAGAATAAGGGCCACAGAATTCTCTCTCTGCTAAATCTGGTTTTGTTTAAATGCCTATGTGTCACTTACAGCAAAAGCCTCTGCAATTGAAGCCTCTGCAAAATCCCGTGGGGCTTAAGCCCAGCTGATACAGAAAGCGTCATAACCCAGGCATCCCAACATGGGGGGCAGAGTGCAGAAGGAGAAGGAGGATTGAGGTGACCCATGTTCCCTCACCAGTTGGCTGTGCGCCGCAAGGCAAACAACGGCATCCTTCACCCTGCACGAGCCAGATGGAGGAGCAGTGCCCTTCAGGCTTGGCACAATGCAGCCACAGGGCCCACCATGCCCACCCGAGCAAAGCTAGCTGAAAAGGGCCACTCTTGCCCCTGATCCAGCTGGGTCCTCTCTTACCACCCTATTTCTGCAACCACCATACCCAGCACCAGGAATCTTGCACGCTCCCATCTGTCCAGCAAACACCACTTGCGTCAAAGCACATCTCAACCCCGCATGATGTCTTCCAGCTGCACTGGGCATTATAGTGTCATTCCAGGTCACACGTCACAGTCACACCTATGGGCTCACCAAGAACAGGGCCTTCTCTCCCTCCCCTCAGCACTGACCGAGGGCCTCACACACGGAGAGCCAATGAGTGTCTGTGCACTTCGGAACACAAAATAGAGGACGGAAACCAGCCACTGTGCTCAGCACAAGGTTCTGGGCGAGGGTCCCTACAGAGGGGTCCAAGTCTAAAGAACAAAGGGGTGCTTCCCAGGCCCCCATCTTGGAAAATGGTGATTTGTCTGGGCCCTTTATCTGCATCTGTGGTCAGAAATGACACCTCCTACCTCCAACATCTGCTGAGACCTGCAGAAGATGCCCTTCTTCATCTAGTCCTCCACATCCGGCAGAAGACAACCACTTTTGCCTAAATTTCTTTGCAATAGCTCATAACTGTTCTCCCTGTCTTCACTTTTTTTCTAGGCATGATGCTAAGAATGTTCATTTTATTACCTTAAAGTTATTACTTTAAAGTTATCCCCCATGGTGCCAGCAAAGTCATCTTTCTAAAACACAGAGCTGCTCAGAAACCATCCGTGGCCCTCACTGCTTACAGGGCAGGGGACAAAGGCCTTGTGATGTTTGAGTCTCTTGGTCCAACATGCTTGTTACACGATGACTAGCCTCCCACACCCGCCCATACACGTTGTGCTCCAAGCTTACCCTGAGATCTAACTGTCCTTCACCCAGGAGACCCTTCATCATCTCCCCAAAGAATACAAGCTTTGGGGCCAGGTGGCCTGAGTTCTAGTCCCCACTCTGCCAATTCCAGGTTAGGAGAACTTGGGCCAACTATTTAAGCTCTCTGTGCCTCCCTCATATCTTCTGTAAACTGAATATAATAAAAACAACAGTAATACCCACCTACCACCTATCTTCCTAGGATTGCTACAAGGCTCAGCAAGGGAATGTGTAGGCCCATCTTCAGGGCCCCCTTTTGACAGGATGCTCTTGGATCCTGATATTTACAACCTACCTGTCCTTCTTGGGTTCTAATCCCCAGGATTGGAACACTTCATATTCCTACTTGTAGTACACTCAATTTTGTATTTTGAGCCTCTCAACTGGAATGAGAGCTCCCTGGAGGCAGGGTCACATCTAGATCAGTTTTCACTTCCCCATGGGCCTAGGAGATAGTACTATTCAATCAAAACTCATCTAGCCGCCAAGTACTAAACTCAAAGATGGTTTCCTACCTGAGCTCAGAGAAACTGCCCTCAGGAGGCCTTCTAAGTAATTTTTTTTTATCCATGTGATTATTTTAATAAATCTTAAATCTTTCATAAATCTTAAGTACAGAGTTGAACCAGCTGGTATGGGATTGACCCAGCTAAAAGGCTAGTCCCTGAACTAGGCATGTATAATGAAATCAACAGTCAGACATTTATAAAGTGAAATGAGATAAACGAATGAGGAGGGTCATAAAAGCTGGTATTTGGAAAGATGTTCTAAAGACCTCCTGCATCTTTTTTTTTCTAGCCAGACATTCCACAAAGGGAGCCTTTCCTGCATACGGACCATGTGCAGCACTTGCACCAAATCCTACTTGTGGTTTAATGAGTCAGTTCTGAAAAGGCCCAAATAACTGATTTTCTCCATTTCACAATGAAGGAATGTTCTTCAAAAGGTTAAGCATCTATTATAGTTATGCAAAGGGCTTTCCTGGTGGCTCAGTGATAAAGAATCCACCTGCCAAGCAGGAGAGACTGGTTCGATCTCTGGGTCGGGAAGATGTCCTGGAGAAGGCAATCCACTCCAGTATTCCTGCCTGGGAAATTCCAGGGACAGAAGAGCCTGATGGACTACAGTTCATGGGGATATGCCTTAGGGACTAAACAACAGCATAGTTATGCAAACAGTAGGAATAATACTTGTATAGCACCTGGCACTTGATCCTTAAAAGCCTTAGAATAAACAGTGTCATCATGATGCCCATTTCACAGGCAGAAAACTAAGGCTATAATAGCCAAAATGACTCATCTGTGCAGGTTTTATCAAGGCCAGAATGCAGACTCTGATCTCCAAATTCCAGATCGCATTCATTAAGTCCCCCTTCACCACCCGAAAGGACCAGATGTGGAACACACAGAGGCCTCCTGCAGCCTCCATAGTCTGGGCCATCTCAGCATCAACCACGCAAAAGGCCAACAGTACACATAGGTCCAGATATTGATTTCTTAACCTTTCTACTCGAAATCAAGCAAGTGCTGCCTTTACAAAATTCACCCTCATTCCTTTGTTTCTAAAAAATTCATCCTGTAAAATGATGTTCAATTTGAGTTATCTTTTGGAGGTAAATTCAGCAGCAAAAAGCTGCTCAGTACTTGCTCTGTGCCAAGCTCTCCTGTAAGTACATTATGTAGATTAACATGCTAAGCACATGCAACCCCAGGAGGAAGGTACTGTACAGGCTTCTACATGCACGCACAAACACACACACATACAGTGCTATTCTAGAGTTTGGGCTGTATCCGTGAACAAAACAAACCCTGCCCCTTCTGTGACGTTAGAAAATAAAGTAACTAGTTCAAGGTCAAGTAAGCAGTAAGGGCAGAGGCAGGATTGGAAACCAGGCACATTGGCTCCAGAGTCCATGTTCTTAACCCCTGAGCTCTTAACCCTTAATTCCTCTTGGCTGGGTGTCCTGATCTGTCCCAAAGCATCAACAGGCAAGTGGGGACAGCGGGGGAGACAGGAGCTGCATTCGTGGGCTGCACCTCCCTGCCAGGGAGAATGGGGACCTCTGTTGTCCAATCACTATTTGCCACAAACTGAGTTCATGCCCGACTCCGGCCTCAGTTCTAGAGCCAAGGATGCAGGGGACACAGCCGTGCCCTCAAGAAGCTCCCAGGCTAGTGCGGAAAGACTAGCAAATATTTCTATTAGTTTACTGTCTGCACTGGGCCCAGCACAACCTGTGAACTGGGGTGAACTGCCCGAATTGTGACTTGGGGTGGGGGCAACGTGAAACCGTTCACCAACTTCATCCTGAGCAGCCCCAGCATATTGCCCAACCCTACCTCCTGCTTTTAAAAAAAAAAAAAAATCAAAGTAATCTGATTCAGCCTAGCCCTGGTTGAGCACTGACTCCCTGCTAAATCCCCAAAGCCTAATTACTTAACTATTGTGCATGGTAATCTTAGGAGGTGTTTGTTTTCTCTCTCCCCGTGGACAGCCAATGAGCAGAAGGCAGTGGTTGCTAGTGAGCATTGCTCAGGTAGCGGATAAAGCTGTGATTTCTTGCGCAGCACTTTCCTATGGACCAAGCCCTCCACTTCAGAACACCCTTCAACCGCCACCTCCTACCCTTCCAGGGCTCGATCAGGCGTCACCTTCTCCAGGGAGGGGACCCTTGCCCTGATCCACCATACTCGTTCCTCCAGAGTCATTTGCCATAGGTGACTCTGTTATTTAAGCCCCCGACTCCTCCGTGCAAAGCCTATTCCCTGACAGCGGAGACTAGATCCCCACCCCCACCTCCACCTCCACCCAGCCCCCACACCCCACCCCCAGCTTCACAGCCTAGTACATCTCAGGCTTTGTAGACAGCTGAGAAATACACATTGCCATTAGGTCCTCAGGCAATGTCTGGAGACCCAGAGCTGCAGCCCCCTCCTGTGCTGAATTAGCAAAGGTTGCCATGACTCAGAATCTGGGGGCACCTTCCTATGTGCAAGGGGACAAGCCACTGGGCAGCGAGCTCCTCTGCTTCTCGGCCACATAGTGACCTTCCTATTTCTTTCCCAAAGGGGACATGCACTGCCCTTTCAGAAGAAACTGTAAATTATTCGGGCACATTTATTTTTCTTCTTTTTTTGTCAAATGCTATGCTCCAATGGCCTCTTCATAATGGACAATGTTTGTTGTTTTTTATTTTTCTTTAAAAAAAAAACCCTTTTCAAGCATTTGACTTTGCTATTGAGTTGATCGGCTGGATCTCTTCCACCCAAGGCAACACATGGCAATGCTTAATGATTTCCATTTTTAACTCAAGGAGGAATGTTCCTCAGAGTTCAAGAGGAAGCCGAGTGGGCGCTCTGGATTGCGGGAGGCCCGCATGGCGTCAGGAGAGGAGAATCTGGAAGTCAACGGGGGGAGCAGATGGCCCAGCAAGGAGGCGAGATTGCTAGCAGATGGCCCCCATAGTTTGGATAAGGCAAAAAGAAAAAAAAAACTTTTGATTGCAAACAAATTGGTATTAGAAGCATACCAAGAAGAGAGGCCCACACAGATGTTTGCTGTTGCAAATGGGCAGGCATTCCCTGTTCCTTTAGGGGGGGCACCCAGTCCCAGTCAGTGATGGAGGCTGGAACTGCAATGCAAGTCCTCACCTCTAAATTGTCTTTTTCCACCCAGTTTATTCATAATTATGGATAAGGATGTAGGCACACAATTCAGACCATCCAAATTAAAAAGCTTGGCCCCACAGAGGATGTTTAGGGCAGTGAAAGCATTCTGCAGGATATTGTTCCGGTGGATACAACGTCATTACAGGTCTATATCACAACTCAGAGAATGCACAGCAGAAAGGGTGAATCCTGATGTAAACTATGGTTGTGGTTAACAATCATGTACGAATATTGGCTCATCAACTGCAACAAATGTACCGCAGTAACGGCAAGTATTAACGGGGAAGCTGGGAAAAAGAGGAATAATAGAGGAACTCTATTTTCTTCTCGAATTTTCTGAAAACCTAAAACAACTCTAAAACAAAGTTTGTGGATTCTCCCTTGCACACACACACACCTGGCTCTTCTTGCTGGCTGGGTGACCTTGAACTGGTCATTTAACCTCTCTAAGTCGCCTTTTCCTTATCTTCAAAATGAAGACACTGATAGCACTGACCCAAACAGTTTTTATGAGGAGTAAGTAAGTTAATACACAGAAGGCACGTGGAATAGCTCCTGCCCATAGTATGCTGGTATTAGCCATGGTTACAATGATGGCCACAGATACTGTGTGCCAGCTACCCTGAGATACTTCAATCATCCATCATGGGATTTAAGGCTTGCAGCAGCCCTACAAGGCAGGTAGGAAATGCTACAAAAGAGAAAACCTGAAGCTTAGAGAGATTATATAACTCGCTGAGGGTCACATGGCTGGCCAGTAAGAGTGAGCTGGGACTCAAACCCACACGTCTGCCTTCTCCACCACAAGCTGCCATGTCCAAGGAGGAAAGTGCTCTCTGGACAGGGCCACTGTCTGGCTGCTGGAAGGCTTTACACTTATCCTATGTAATCTCGCTTTGGAGGGTTGGGGGCATGAGAGAGGGACAGGGGTGTGGGGGAAGGAGGGGGGATAGAAGGGGAGAGGCGAACCCCAAAGGCCAAGCAGGATCTTGGCAGAGCCAGTACTAGAACCCAGACTTTGGCTCCCACTTGATCCGCTGTATTAACATATCCAGTTCACCCACATAAAAAAGCCAAGAGTGATTGCCCTGATGACAGACGGTTCTCTTCCTTGGCCTCCACTTGTGGCTCTGCCAGCCTATCTCTGTTCCAAGGCAGATGGTGACAACGGCCCCCAGAAGTCACCTGGCTCCTCTAGAGGTTGTCCCTTGCAGGAAAGCCCCTGCCCAGGCTGGACCGCCTGCTCTGCCACTTGGGACAGTAACTGAACCATGATCTCCCTGCCCACAGGGATAAGTTCAATTCTTGCTTTTCCAAAGCAGCATTTGCTTTTACATAACAACTTTCAAACTTGGGATATGCGACTTGTCTCCCAAGCCTGCTGGAGCAGCCTCCGAACAGACGTTCGTTCAGAATCCAGACACTTCATCTCGTCTCCGGTACCACCTCACCTCCACACCCACGCGGCCTGATGTACTTTTTGCAGCTCTGGGTCCCCTCCTTCTACTCTTGCCTTCTCGTGCTTTCTGCACCTCTGCTCCCCACACCGGGGGCGCCTACAGGGACCCACAGCAGTGGGTTCCTGCTCCATGATCACATGTCCTCCTAACCTGGCTCAATGCCAGCTCCTGTGTGCAGGACATCACACCCCCCACCACCCACCCCCTCTCCTCTCCCCCTGGTCTGCACATGTAGCCCTGACCCGGAACAGAAAGGGAAAGTAGATCAGAGCCAGGCTGACTGCAAAATATCCTCCACCTAGAATGTGATCCAATGCCTCTGCTTTCCTGAAAATCTAGAGCCTCCCTTCATCTTCACACGCCTCTCAAGAACCTGTTTGCCCTCTCCTCCCCCCGGCCTTCCCTCTATGGACATTCTTATGGGCTGAATGCATGCATGCTCAGTCATGTCTGACTTTTTTGTGACCCCCATGAACTGCAGCCCACCAGGTGCCTCTGTCCATGGAATTTTCCAGGCAAGAATACTGGAGTGGCTTGCCATTTCCTACTCCATATGGACTGAAGGTGTCCCCACAAAATTCCTTTGCTGAAGCACTAACCGTACTCCCCACAAGGTAGTGGTGTTAGAGATGGGGCCTCTGGGAGGTCACATGGGTGGCACAAGTCATGAAGGATGGCTTTGGACCTGATGGGATTAGTGGCCTCACAGGAAGAGCCAGCTGAGTTGTTCTCACTTGCTCTCTCCTGCCACGTGAGGATACACATAGGCCAGAAAGTGCGTTCTCACAGGAGCCTGACCATGCTGGTATCCTGATCTTGGATTTCCAGCCTCCAGAACTGTGAGAAAATACATCTCTGTTGTTTGAGCCACCCAACCTATGGTATTCTTGTTATGGCCACCCAAGCAAAGACACAGCACCGTGAGCCCTTTCAAAAGACATATGTGAAAAGCAGGAAAATCAAACATGATGAAGAAAATTCCTCCAGCATCAATGGTGGGAACCAAGCTCCTCTCTCCCTTTTCAAGCACAAGGCACAGGATATAGGGAGCCCAAATGAACAGGAGTGACATGGCAGAGGCAGGGCCACTGATTCCATCTCAAATGTGTGGGAAAAGGCAGAAAAGAATGGGGGAAGGCATTCCCACCCCAGCTGAGAAGCCAAAGGATAAAACGCCACCTAAATGCCGAGAGATGAAAACCAGTTTCTTTATTCAGAGGCAATTTCTGCAAGGTACACCATCCTCCAGCATCCCAAACCTCCAAAAGGTTAAAAACAAATAAGAAATGTAAATGTATTTCCAGAAGAGAAAATAAACAGTGTGTGGTAAGATGTTTACTTCTTAACTTGTCCTCATAAAATTCAACTGACAGATAGTTTTCCAGTCCTTATAATACACAGGCACTGTGTCATCTCCGGATAAGCAGATTAAAAAAATAATCATGAAAATGGAAGCTGATGTGTGAACATGTGTGTATAAATGCTTGATGGGTATTAACTCATTTAATTCTAATAACCCTATGAAATGAATGCAATTATCACCCCCTTACCACCATCATTTTACAAAAGGAAACACCAAATACCTATTATGGTTTTAAAGAGCAAATGAGCCTTGTCTTTTATATCCTAGTTGAGAGAGGCAAACAGTGTAACAATAGATAGAGAGCCTATTAAAAGCGCAACCAAGAGAACCAGTGACATAGAAGGCTACTTTGGGTTGGGTGATCAGGAAAGACCAGCGGGAGCTGGCAATCACACAAAGGAACCCATCTTGGAAGACTGGGGGTGGAGGAGTATGTGGTCCCCAGAAGCTCCAAAAGTCAGCCACAGAATGTGTCCATCCCTGGATCTCACAGGTCAGTGCCAGGCTCAGGCATTTGCAGCTCTCAGAACCTCCCAGAATCACAGGTCCCACCCTCCACTGTCTTCAAACACTCCAGCTGTCACCACCGAGAGATGTGTGGAAACCCTTTGGGTCCTGATGCAGACTGAAGGTTTGTGTCTCCCTGAAACTCTTACGTTGAATCCCTAACCCCCAAATGTGATGGTGTTTGGAGGTACAGCCTTTGGGAAACGATCAGATTTATTTGAGGTCATGAGGGTGGAGTCCGCATGACAGGATTAGTGCCCTTCTAATAAAGGGAAGGGAGACCAGACCTCCAGTTCTCTCTCCACCATATGGACACACAGCAAGAAGAAAGCCATCTGCAAGCTAGGAATGGAACTAGCCAACACCTTGATCTTAGCTCCAGAACTGTGAGAAATAATGTCTGCTCTTGAAAGAGAAAGAACAAATATCATATATTAATGCATGCATATGGAATCTAGAAAGATATTGCTGATAAACCTACTTGCAGGGTAGTAACGGAAATGCAGACATGGAGAATAGATTTGTGGACACGGTGGGGAAGGAGAAGGCGGGACGAATTGAGAGAGTAGTATGGAAACATATACATCACCATATGTAAAATACATAGCCAGTGGGAATTTGCTGTAGGACACAGGGAGCTCAACCCAGAGCTCTGTGACAACCTAGAGGGGTGGGATGATGTGGGAGATGAGAGGGAGCTTCAAGAGGGAGAGGACATATGTATACCTATGGCTGATTCATGTTGATACATGGCAGAAACCAGCATAATATTGCAAAGCAATTATCCTCCAAAACAATGTTTGAAAAAATAAATGTCTGCTCTTTAAGCCACCCAGCCTATAATGCTTTGTTCTGTCAGCCCAAATTAAGGTAGTTCCCACAGGATTCAGTGTCACTGCCCTTCATTCCTATTTCATGCATTTTGTAGGGAGGGACCCAATGCCTCTGAGGGAAGAAAAATAAATGACTTTTCCATAGACTTCAGTGGTCAAAAGGAAGCTTGTGGTTTTTTGTTTTTTTGTTTTTGTTTTTGTTTTTGTTTTAGCTTCCCTACACTTAAAAAAAAACCAAACTGTGTTTCAGGAAAATCACTATGTCAGACCAAGTCTAAGCCTTCATTTAACATTCAGATACTGAAAGCCTACAAGTGGCAGACAGTGTTCTAACCCGGTGCTGCCTGGCCTTCGGTGGGCATGGGAGCGCCCTGGGGGATTCCGTTAGGATGCAGACTCTGACCCTGCAGTAGGTCTGGGGTGGGCCTGAAACTCTGCATCCCTAACGCTCCCAGGTGATGCCAACCACACTGAGCAGCAGGACTCCAGCCCAGCAAGTGCATCAACTCTGGCTTCAACTTGGAATAAGCTGGAGAGGTCTGAACAAGTCCTGATTTCTGGGCTCTACCCCAGACAAAGGCAATTAGACACTCCAGGGTGGGGCCCGGGCATTTCAAAAGTGCTCAGTGGGGACTTCCCTGGTGGCACAGTAGATAAGAATCCACATGTCAGTGCAGGCAACACAGGTTTGATACCTGGTCCAGGAAGATTCCACATGCCTCGGGGTCACTAAGCCCATGTGCCTCAACTACCGAGCCTGAGTGCTGCAACTACCGAAGCCCGTGCGCCCTAGAACCCCACAACGTGGAGTGGTCCCTGCTCTCCACAACTAAAGAAAGCCCACGCACAGCAATGAAGACTCAGGACAACCAGAAATAAATAAAGGGCTCAGTGATCTGAACGTGCAGCCAGGGTCAAGAATCACTCTTCTGGACATAGAGCAGTGAGCTAGGTAGCCCTCAAGGGGAGACAGATGAGAAATAACTAAATTATTTTAGACAGCAGAGACATATGTCATAAAAACAACATGGGATAACGTGATGAGGTCAGCGGGGGGTGGGGGGAGGGGGGCAAGCGGGAATCACACTGAAGCGCAAATAACAAGAGAGAAACACTCCCGAGATATGAAGACATGACCCCAGGCTGAGAAAAGAGCCCACTTTCCACCTCAAGTCTTAAGGGATGACAAGAGCAGGGTCCCATTTGTGTTTTTAGGACACAAAGCTATCTCTCTGACAGACACACAGGTTGCACTCTGAGGGGAGAGAAAATAAGACACGTTTCCTTCCTGGAGGTTCTTATGAAAACGTGAACTAATGTTTGCTGAACACCTACTGTGGGCAATGTGAACTAATGTTTGCTGAACACCTACTGTGGGCAATGCTTCCGGTCTGGGAACTGACACAGCAGGCCATTGTTCAAGCTCCACATGAAGAAACATGTGGAGAGACCACATGGGGAGACCACATCCCTAAAAGACCCCATTTGCTAGGTCACAAAGGAGGCAGTCTAGCTGGTGGAGAGGGATGCACGGTGGATTCTCAGAGGATGCAAGAAACTTGTGGTTGTTTACAGGCAGCTCCTGTAACTGTGTAGCAAAGAAGGCAGCCATCAAATGCCACCTTGTCACCACTGCCCCCCGCACCCCGACACTAACTGGTAGGGAGCTCTGGTCCACCTTCATCACAGCAGCCCCAGAACAGGACTGCTACAAAGCCACCTCCTGAAAATGCCTACCCCTGCCAGCTCCCAGTGGGAGTTCAGGTGTTGGAGGAGGAAGCTTCAGTCCCATCCCTCCAGACACAGAGCCTGTGACCTAACTCTAAGCGGGTCCAGGCCCAACACTCCCCTGGCCAAGCAGCTGGCTTAAGGAAGTCATGTGACTCAAGTCACACCAACCCACCAGAACCTTGGGGCTTCTGCAGAAACACCTCAGCCAGCAGCACTCTGTCCAGCATTTTGGGGTCTGGGAGGACCTAAAGCCGGGGCTGTGGTCACCGCACGCTGGATGATATCTGAGCTCAGAGGCGGAAAGTGAGCATCACAGTTCACCTTTGATCTCAGCCAATAAACTCCCTTTTTGGCTAAACCCAGCTTGGGAAAGTTTTCCGTCACTGCAGCAGAGGCCTGCTTCATCTAGACCCCCAGATTCTGCAGAACTGCCTTGGACTCATTCGCCATTCTCCAAGTCCCTGATGTGGTCCTGTGAGGCAGCTGCCTGGAGGACCTCTGCAGTCCTCCCAGGTCACTGAGTCCCCTGGGTTGAGACTCTGTCTTCTCTACTCGATTATGATCTGCTTGATGACAAGGGCTGCCTCTTATACTCGCTTCTACCTCCACCAAGCGCCCACTTGTGAAATGGAAAGGGGGCTAGATAGTCTCATGGTCCTCGGATGAAGAGGCTGGAAGGGAACTCAGGCTTTGGCCCCATCTGGCCTGGGGGGAGAGCAGGGGCAAGTACAATAGGGAGGGCATGCGATCAGAGCCAGGTGACCCCAGGATGTTCATGGCGGCCAAGAGATCCTGGGAAGTCACTAAACTTTTGAGCCTTGTGTTCCTCACCTTTGCAAAAACACTGAGGTGTTTAATGTTGGAAAGGGCACTTTCATTCCATCACCTGACCAATATTTACCAAGTCCTTTCTAATGTGCAGGACACGATCCCAGAAACAGCTGATACAAAATGAACTCTTTGGAACCCCAAGGACTGTAGCCCACCAGGCTCCTCTGTCCATGGGATTCTCCAGGCAAGAATACTGGAGTCAGTTGCCCTTTCCTTCTCCAGGGTGTCTTCCCAACCCAGGGATCAAACCCGTGTCTCTCATGTCTCCTGCATTGGCAGGCGGGTTCTTTGCCACTTGTGCCAACTGGGAAGCCCAATTCAAGTGACTTGTTGCTAAACAGTTTGCCAGTTTCCCTGCTTCCTTCTTTGAAGGGGAACAAAACCAGGCATTCCTGCCATATAGGGCTGACTGTCCCATAGTTAGTGGAATAATTTTTGATCAGACAGTACACTGAAGAGATAGGAGTGACAGTAGGGCATCGGAGACTCTAACCTAAGAAATGGGGTCCTGAATCAGCCAGTGTGCCCAGGCTACACGTGACAGAAGCTACAGGAGGAAGACATAGCCAGTCCAAGATGAGAGCTTGGTGAGCTAGAAATCAGTGCAGAATGCACTCCCCCTCTTTACCCAGGGTGAAAAAGCATTCCCCACATGGATAGTGCTGATTTTAGCATCTCAGGAGACTGGAATGAGAGGATGGGCCCCAGCCACAGTTTCTGGCTGTACACATGTTCACGGGTTAGTCCCACACATGCGTCAGCCACTTCCTGCTGCTGGAAGAATGTGCTGAGGGAGGTGAAATGACAGGACGGCACCACTGCCCACTGGGTCACCAGGACAGGTGGGAGTTCAAAGGGAATCCCAGCTGCTTTTCTGCGAGTTCACCGGGCCCCATCCCCATCAAGCAGAGGGTGAACAATTTACAGATTTAGCTAAACCTCTGTGTCCCAGATGGACTCCTCTGACAGCATTTTGAGGGAAAGGAAGTTGATGGTGTTGAAAACAGGCTTTGAGGGAAGGCCCTGGCCTTCGTCGGTGCATGGAACTAACCAAACATTTCAGACCTACAGGCCTAGGTTCCCGGACCAGCTTCCCACTTAAAAGTTTCATGACTTTGAGTGACTCCTGTCTCCTCCCTAGGTATTTACCCACCTGTAAAATGTGGATAAGACTTGCCTATGAAAATAAGGGCTTCCCAGGTGGCGCTAGTGGTAAAGAATCTGCCTGCCAATGCAGGAGACACAAGAGATGTGGGTTCAGTCCCTGGGTGGGGAAGATACCCTGGAGAAGGAAATGGCAACTCACTCCAGTATTCTTGCCTGGAGAATCCCATGGACAGAGGAGCCTGGTGGGCTACAGTCCATGGGGTCGCAAAGTGTTGGATACAATGGAGCACAGCACTGCTTTGCTGGCACACCCATGAGAATAAGTCATGGGAAGACTGCCTCCTAACCTGTTCCTTTGGCCTGGGTTTCTAGTTCCTTTCTCATACAGCCCCATGCAGAGCCTCACCCAGTTCTTCTAACAACCCTAGAGTAGGAGGCCAAGTTCTATTCTTCCCATTTTACAGGTAAGAAAACAGACATCTAAAAAGACTGACTTGCTTGGCAACTTGGTGGAAAAGCTGAGTGGTATCCATCTAAAATAAAACCTCCATAGAGTGTGGAGAAAAAGGAACCCTCCTACACCCTCGGTGGGAATGTAAATTGGTGAAACCACCATGGAGAACAGTATGGAGGTTCCTTAAAAAACTAAACATAGAGTTACCACGTGATCCTGCACTCCCACTCCTGGGCATATATCCAGAGAAAACTATAATTTGAAAAGATATGCACCCCATGTTCCCCAATGTTCATAGCAGAGCTATTTACAACACCCAAGACACAGAAGCAACCTAAATGTTATCAACAGATGAATGGATAAAGAAGATATACACACAAGGGAATATTGCTTGGCTATTAAAAAAAAAAAGAGTGAAATAATGCCATTTGCAGCAACGTGGATGGACCTAGAGATTATCATATCAAGCAAGAAAGACAAATATCATATCACTTATATATGGAAGCTTAAAAAATGATACAAATGAACTTATGTATAAAACAGACATAGACTCATAGACTTAGAAAGAAACAGTTACCACAGGGGATAGAGGGGAGGTGGGGGTAAATTAGGTGCTTGGGACTAACATATACACACTACTATATGTAAAATAGGTAAACAGCAAGGTTTATAGTATAAGCCTGTATGGGGGACTATACTCAACACTCTATAATAACCTAAATGGAAAAGAATCTGAAAGATAATAGACATATACATATAACTGAATCACCTTGCTATATACTTGAAACTAACACATTAGAAATGAACTATATTTCAATTATTTTAAATAAGATAAAACTTCACGGTTCCCAAAGAGCTTTCAAATGCATCATCCCATTGAGCCCTTTGCACAAGGGGCCCCAAGTTTGGGGGCTGAAGCTAAAACCTAGGACTGGCCTATCTGAGCTTCTATTAGCTGGCCAGTACAGCTCCTGGGAAGAAATCTCTACCCGTTTAAGCAAAGCCTGTGTCTGGCAAGAAGAACAGACAAGACTGGGTCCCTACAGCCTCTGACTCCCTGGAGAAGTCTGAAGAGGAACATCAAACCACCTCCCAGGGCAAGCAGAACCATCTCTCAGGTTGCAATGATACCTGGAATTCCTCTCCCAAAGAAGGGGTCCCAGTGTGTCCCACCCCTGCAGCGACCCTGGGTGGTATGACCTGGTGGGTCATCCCAAAGTGTTCTCTCCCCGAGCAGCTGGCTGTGCTGCCCCTGGAGTTCCATCAGATGGACTCAGCGAGCGAAAGGGAGAGAAAACGAAGACATCCAGACAAACAAAATGGGGGCTCGGGGCAGAACACTGACCCTTTAGTAGCACTGTGAGAACAAAAACTGAAAATGGAGAACTCTCAAATGTGACCTTTTCAGTTGTTGGATAAAAAATGTGAGTTGCTTAGCAGCACAACTGATTAATGTCTGTATGTTACCTTTCAGCTCCTTATTGCTACCCTTTCCCATTCAGGGTCACAAAACCATCTTTTCTCAGCTCTGGTTACGACTGTCTACATCCATACCATCTTGAGGCCAAGTCAAATGCCTTGGGAAGAATCTCTTACCAGGATCTGTGCAGTTCTTGGCTGCCTCAGTCCCATTCACTGGTGCCATCAGCCTTCTATTTCTCCATGTGTCTGGGAGAACATATTTGCTCACAGAAGCTGTTCTGCGCCCTGGATTGGAAAATAAGTCACAAACACCATGAGATCAACATGGCACCTACACTCTCACAATGGCCTTACAGCATATATCTGGCTCTGTCAGCAACAGCCCTGTTTGACTATTTAAAGCCATCTGCAGGGATGAGACAGTGACTGGAAGCACAGGATCACCTGCTCACCTACAGTAATCTGTTTCCTAGATCTAGTTCATTGTTTCTAGTCCCAGATAGGCCAGCATGTGCTCTGACCTTGGCCAAGATTGCTTCGGTCTCAGCCCCTCACAAGTGCAATACCGGGTTTAGACAGGCGACCGTTAAGTTCTTAGCCAGTAAACATGCTCAGGTATCCCGGTCCTGAAGGATAGTCAGCAAACAGATGGAGAAAGGTGATGGGGTCTGACCCTCGAATGTGCATACAAGTCACCCGGGAACCTTGTTACAATGCACATTCTGATTCAGTAGGTCTGACCCAGGACCTGGACTTCTACACTAACAAGCTCCCAGGTGACACTGATTCTGATGGTTCAAGGGCCATACTGAGTAACAAGGAAGATCACTGGAGTGGATGCTGATGACCAAGTGCAGTTGAACTTCTAAAGGCCTTCCTGATCCAGCAAATAAAAAATAATTCTCACTTTAAGACCTTTAAAGTATTCATTTACCTCTCCTGAGGTGCACACTGCTTCAGCTGGGTAATAATACCTCTTCTATAATGCTGACATCTAAGAGCCTCTAGGTATTTTGTTATTTCTAGTGTGTAATTGAGGGAGAAAACACATCAACTTGCCCAATTGCAAAGCACCAGGTACTATGGTGTTCAAATAACCTTTCTGGATTTCTTTTGGAAAGGGCAAGTTTTGTTTAATCTTTCATCCTCAAATCACGAAGTTTGAGTTTTGAAAGGCTGTATAAAGTTTAATGAAGCGCCACCTGATTTTTACCAATCACTATGAGCCTCTCTAAATTGTCCCTAACTACTCAAAAAGGTACCATCTGCTTTATTCCCCATATCCTGATTGTTAAATCACAGCATTTCTTTTGTTTTCTTAAATGTTTGAAAATACACACATACATACATATGCACATATATGTATAACCGAATCACTTTGCTGTACACCTGAAACTAACACATTATCAATCAACTATACTTCAATTGAAAAGTTGAAATAAAGTTGCCAGAGAACATTAAAAATTAAAATAGAATATTAAAAACAACACTAAAAGGTCCCCAGCACCCATATAATGGGAACATTAGCCACTCTGTCTTTTGAAGATTCCACCTGGGGTCACATGCCCTACCCCATCCCTAACATTTTTTGTAAGTTTCTTTCTCTCTCCATCTTAAATTTGCATATCCTAAGCAACTCCCCAATATCCTTGTCTCTTCTCGGTTGGAAGGCGTGTGGATCGTGGTTCCAGGCACCAACACTCTAATTCCGCGGGGATTAATAGGAGTTGAAAAGTGATTTTGAAACACAGCGGCAACCTCCCCAGGGGACAGACTGCCCCACCATTTTTAGGGTTTGGAGAGGACGCGTCAGGACACCCCGGGCGCCCCTTCGGCAGGGGCGGGGGCGAGAGCTGAGACTCAAAACCTGGGTTTTCGAGGGACGCGGAGAACAATCTTCCGTGCTCTGCAAAACTGGAAGGTGGTCCGTTCAGTCTCGTCCTCCCCAGGCCAAGAGAATCCATACATGGACCTCGCCGCTGCGCTCCCCACACTCCCTGGGCACCCCCAGGGACAGAACTCTGGCGCCGAGGGGCCAGTGGTTCATGCTTTCGTCTTAGTAACACAGACCTGCAGCCGCGTTCGGAGCCCCCAGCGGCCACGCGCAGCTCAGGGGAACAGGCACCAGCGCTCGGAGCGTAGCCATCAGCCCTCCTGGGTGCGCTCTACCTGCCTGATGGGGAGGGGACTGGATGAACCCTTGGAGCTAACCTGGCTGGGAAAAGAGGGAACACCTCCCAGAACTGTCCCGCGGTTTTCCAGCTCAAACCCCCCAACTCCCCGGGCAGGCCCGCACCATTACCTACCCCAGCTGCCAAAGAGGCCAGACGCACAGCACACCAGGGCCAAAATCGCGCACACAAAGCCAACTTGCTGCGGCAGCATCTCTCGCCTCCTGCGAACTTTGCGCGGCCCAGGGGGCCCGCGGAGCGCCATCCCGCAGCGCCTGGATGCAGTCTCTGACAGAGGATGGGGAGCTCCAGCGGCCGGAGTGCTATCTGGGGCCGAGCGGCGTGGACTGGAGCGGGCGACTCGAGGCTCAGAGGCCAGGGGCTCCAGGCCAAAGGTTCATGGCCAGCGGGCGAGCTCGGCAGGGAAGCAGAGAGAGGAGGTGGGGGGCGCGCGGCGCAGCCGGAGCTCAGAGTCCCGCGCGCGGTGTGCGCGCTCCGCGCACCATGGCTCGGCGGCAAGGAGGCGACGCCGGCACGGTGGCGCTGGCGGCCCTGGATCGCAGGGCTGGCGCAGTCCCGGCGTTGGTGCCGCTACCTGCCCGCTCAGCCTCGGCGCCCTCGCCCGGCCGCAGCCCTGGGAGCAGTGCCCCGGGGCGCCCGCGGGAGCACTCAGTGCGCCCCCGCGCGCCGCGCCGCCGCTCCCACTCGTAGCATCCTCCCGCTCCAAGTTTGGCGGCGGTCGCCGGCCAGCGATGCTCCCCTGCTTCCCGGCGAGCGGAGCCGGGCCGGCCCAGTGCGCTCAAGTGGGGAGGCAGACTGGACGCGCGGGACCTGCGACGCTCGCCGCCAGCCGCCTAGATGTCGGCCCTCCGGGGGCGAGCTCTCCCCGGGAACTTTGTCTCCGGCTACCGGCGCCTGCGTCTGTGAGGCCGCGGCGCCTCCCGCCTGCAGCTCTCGCCTCCCTTCTCCTCCCCTCCAGCCCCTCCTCCCCAGCACGTGTACTCCTCCCCTAGGGCGCACTCGCCGGTGCGCTCCTCCCTTCCCCGGCGAGGCTCAGCTACTGACCCACACAGTCGCCCTCCTTCTCCCTTTTTCTCTCCCCCTGCCCCTACGGAGCCGAAACTAGCCCTTCTCTAACCCTGCGGGGCTGCTGCAGAGAGGAACAGGTTATGGCACCGCAGGGACTCTGGAAACGAGGGTTTCCGTAGAACGATCGCTCTAGTCCGGGCTCTGCACGACCCCCGAGGCGACCCGAGGCCCCTACACCCCCGCGGGGCGGGAGATGCAGGAGAAGATTAATTGCTAGAGCTGAGATAACAAACACGCTTGCACCAAGCCAACAAGCGCCCGAGCCCGCGGGGACCAGCTCCTGCAGGGCTCTCGGGGCGGGCGGGGGAGCCGGCGGCGGGGGCGCAACGCTGACCTGCAAAACGCAGGAGACCCGTTGGAGAGAAACCCGAGAGTTCTGCCGCCCCGCCGCGGAGAGTTGAGCTTTTGATGTTCTGGAGCCGTACCGTTTCACGGGGCCTTCTGGGCTTGGTTTTGTTTTTCCTCCTTCTCTCTGATCGGCCCTCTAGCGTAAACCGCTTCAAAAATGGGGCAGGAGGCAGAATTTCAGAAGAGCAGCCGCTGGGTTGTTATCCAGGTGCAAGCAGGTGGTGGGGACCTTGAGCCAGAGGGCCTCAGCCCCTGGGAATGACTTCTTTCCCTGGCCATTGAGCACCTAGTTAGAGTGTGCTAGGGGTTAAGTCCATGTAAAATCCTTTTTGGCACAAGGCCAGGTCTGTTTAATTAAATAAATACACACCCACTGAGTGCAGGATCAGTGCCAAGTGCCAGTCAGAGAACAAAACAACCAAAATATGTGTACTATCCAGTTCCTGCTTTCAAGGAACCCCAAATCAAAGGGGAGCCAGACCCTTAGATAAATGCCGGTTTAACAGAGTCAGTTACAAAAGTCACTGTTTTTGCAGGATGTGTGTTATTTTATTTATCACTACTCAAAATGTGGTCCACAGCAGCATAAGCATTGCCTGGGAGGTTGCAAGAAATTCAGGCTCTAGAGTTCCAGCCCAGACCTACTGAGAATGTGAATTTTTAACCAGACCCCCTAAGAGGATTGTGTGTACACTCAAGTGTCAGAAGCGTGACCCTTTTAAATCTGTCCCACTGATTCTAGTGGGACACCATCTGCACAGTTCCTCTCAGACTAAGCATTGCTTGTGTTGGCCTGGCACAGTGACACAAGTGAGAGGTACCTGGAGGGCCAGGGGAGGGAGAAGTTTCACTAATTATTTTCCATAGTCCCTTTTCAGTACCCACAGATACTGAAGGCATGAACACAAGACTGATTGCAGTGGAAACCCCTAGAGTAAATGAGATGGAAACAGCCAGGTAGGCCTTGTATAGAACAGCTCAGGGTTCTGTTTTGTCTGTAGAGCAGCCTTACCATTGAGGACCTCTCTCTATATGAGTGACCTCTACCAAGCATCCCTGCCAGTGACCAAAAAAGCCCACTTTTCATATGTTTGAAGAATTTTCTTAATGACCAGGCTGTACAAAGATTGCTATTTAGCAATAGCAAATAAAAAAACCATAAAACAGTGTTAAATGTGGCATTTGGAAAGCTAGCAAAGAGCTGATGACATCCTATTTTTGCCAAAGGAAAAAGAGTTAAAGTGATAATATGCTTTCATCCCATCCACAAGACAGCATTCAGATCACATTGGTTAAGGCAACTCTCAATGGTACCCCACTCCAGTACTCTTGCCTGAAGAATCCACAGACGGAGGAGCCTGGTAGGCTGCAGTCCATGGGGTCGCTAAGAGTCAGACATGACTGAGCGACTTCACTTTCACTTTTTACTTTCATGCATTGGAGAAGGAAATGGCAATCCACTCCAGTGTTCTTGCCTGGAAAATCCCAGGGACAGGGGAGCCTGTTGGGCTGCCGTCTCTGGGGTCCCACAGAGTCGGACAAGACTGAAGTGACTTAGCAGAATGAACAAAATGGCATATTATACATGCACCTCAGTATTTATCGAAGCACATTTATAATACAATAGCCAAGACATGGAAGCCACCTAAATGCCCATTGACAAATGAGTGTGTAAAGAAGATGTGCTATATTTGTACAATGGAATATTACTTAGCCATTAAAAAGAATGAAATAATGTCATTTGCAGCAACATGGATGGGCCTACAGATTACTAAGTGAAATAAGCCAAAGACAAATATTATATATCATTTATTGTAGAATCTAAAAAATAATACAAGTGAGCTTATTCACTTGTATTAGAAAATAGAATTAGACCTGAAGACATAGAAAATAAAATTATGGTTGCCAAAGGAGAAAGTGTTGAGGGGGCATGGGGAGGACAAATTAGGAGTTTGGGATAAACATATACACATGACTGTGTGTAAGATAGATAACCAATAAGGACCTACTGCATAGCACGGGAAGATATACTCAATATATTGTAATAACCCATAAGGGAAAAGAATCTGAAAACACACACACAGATATATACACAAAATTGAATCATTTTTCTGTACAGCTGAAACTAATACAGCATTGTAAATCAACTATGTTTCAATTTTAAAAAAAACTTATTGAAGCTTTAAAAATGGAATCTTATTACTAGGATACCCAGGTGGTTCAGTGGTAAAGAGTCCACCCGCCAATGCAGGAGACTTGGGTTCAATCCCTGGGTTGGGAAGATCCCCTAAAGCAGAAAATGGCAACTCACTCCAGTATTCTTGTCTGGAAAATCCCATGGACAGAGGAGGCTGGCGGAGTTGCAAAGAGTTGGATATGACTTAGACACTGAGCATGCAATATTCTCTTAAAACCGTTGTGCATGGAGCTCATGTAGGGCTGGCGAAAATAGACATTTCTGAATAGAAAACAGGCCAAAGGATTCATCAGGTGCCCATCTTTAAACATTTAACCTGCTCTGTAATAGAACGTTTCTTTGACATCTTTCACCTGCTCTCAGTTAATAGAACCCTTGGAATAATTTCATATGCACAAACAGATTTTTTTTTTATTTGACAGTTTAAAAAGCAATTCGTTTGAAACTGTACTTTTTGCTTCATTTAAATAGTGCCCATTACCAAATAGTCTTTGCTGCAGTTCTAATGACTCACCTTGCAGAAGAGAGAATTGGGTCTTATGTTCTTTTCAATTCAAAGCGTCCAGGAGCATTCTCTAAGCAGGGCCATGGAGACAGATGGAAAGTGCATTTCTGGGTTTGTCTTCGTTAGCCTAGTTCTGGCTTCAGTGACGTTGGATTCCGAGTATTCTCTTTGCAATAGTGTTTTTTGTCATATGACACAGTAGGAGACCGTCCACGTGACCAGTTTTCACCATTTTGATAGGAAGGCTCAGTAGGTGGAGATAAGTAAAATTTTTTTTTTCTTAAAAATTCATTCCTATGATATGAAGAGCCTCACCATTTAATTCTTCTTCATTTTTGCAAGTTTACCAGAATGACTTTCTCTATGAATTGTAACTCCTCCTGCTGTTTTCCAGATGGCAGTATCAGTTGGCAACACCTAGGACAGCAGTTTTCATGCTTCAGAATCCAACTGCTGAGCCCTACCCCAGGGTTTCAGCTTCAGTAAGTCATGTATGGATGTGAGAGTTGGACTATAAAGAAAGCTGAGCACCGAAGAATTGATGCTTTTGAACTGTGGTGTTGGAGAAGACTCGGCTTGGACTGCAAGGAGAGCCAACCAGTCCATCCTAAAGGAAATCTATCCTGAATATTCACTGGAAGGACTGATCCTGAAGCTGAAACTCCAAGGGGTAGCAAAGAGTCAGACATAACTGAGCCACTGAACTGAACTGAAGTCTGGGGTGGGGCTCGAGAATTAGTATTTCTAACAAGTTCCCAGGTGAAGCTGATGCGGCTAGTCCAGAAACCGTATTTTGAGAGCCACTGGGCTAGGTTATGCCCTGATAACCATAACATATGGTAAAACAACAAAAGTTTGCTTCAGGGTAGCAGAATATTTGACCCCAAAACATGCCACTTTGGCATAAGGATTATTTTGAGCTGAAGCTAAATAAGAAGAAGCAAATACAAGAAAAGCTTCCTCTACTTGCCTTTCCCCTATTTGCCTAAATGTAGGAAATAAATTTGTAGAGATGTCCCCACTCCTTTCTACCCGGAAGGACAGAAGTTAATCACTGGAACAACTCTAGATTCTTATCAACCCAGGGACAGCACCAGAGGAATCTAGCTACAAACTTTGCTAAAATTCACCCTTATCCACCATTGATCTCCCCGTATATTTTTGTTGCTGTTGTTATTTAGTCACTAAGTCGTGTCCAGCTCTTTGTGAGCCCATGGACTGTAATCCGCCAGGCTCCTCTGTCCATGGGATTTCCCAGGCAAGAATCCTGGAGTGGGTTGCCATTTCCTGCTCCAGGAGATTGTCCCAACCCAGGGATCAAACCTGCATCTCCTGCATTGGCAGGCAGATTCTTTACCACTGAGCCTCCAGGGAAGCCCTTACATTTGCCTTCCCACAATTTGCCACCCTAGAAACACAAAGTCTTTTTCCTTTGTCTTCTCACTTCTCTGAAAATGTACCTTTTATAACTTTTTATTTTATATTGGAGTACAGCTGATTAACGATGTTGTAAGAGTTTCAAGTGGACGGCAAAGGGTCTCAGCCATACATATACATGTATCCATTCTTCCCCAAACTCCCTCCCCTCCAGGTTGCCGCATCACACTGGGCAGAGTTCCCTGTGCTATACAGTAGGACCTTGTTAGTTATCCATGTAAAACATAGCAGTGTGTACATCCCTGACTATCCCTTCCCCTATTCTTTCCCCCTGGCAATATAAATCTGTTTCTGTTTCATAAATATGCTCATTTGTATCATCTCCTTTTAGATTCCACATTTAAAGGATGTCATATTTTCCTTCTCTGACTTACTTCACTCAGCATGACATTCTCCAGGTCCAACCATGTTGCTGCAGACGGCATTCTTTCATTCTTTTTAATGGCTGAGTCATATTCTATTGTATATATGAAATTACTTTAATTTATATTCCATTGTATATATGAAATGTACATTAAAATGTTATGTAAGCCCAAATTCTTACCACCCCTTTGAATTACTCATTACTAGGTAATCCCATGTGTATGCATGATGCCCATGTTAATAAACTCATTTGTTTTCCTCTTGTTAGTCTGTCTTTTGTTGGTCTGATTTACAAGGGTCCAGCCAATGAACCTAAGATAGGTGGATGGAAAATAGTTTTTACCCCCTACGTTTCTTGTCTATAAAGAGGTGTGTGTCTTGAGGGCAGTTACTTGGGTTCTTGGGAGCAGCCACATTCTCAAAGACTGCTGCTTGTCATGCCAGAGGGTAGAAAGCCCTCTAGAGGATCTTCAGCTGGCAGTCGACGACTCTGGGCTCTGCACACCACTACTCACCACTCATTGTCTAAAGCTAGTCACATGGCCCCAGCATCATGGGAGGGGCCAGAAGTGCCCTTCCTCCCCTGCCAGGCTGAACTCTGCACTCTGCAGTGGGCTTCCCCCATGACAGCCATACCAGTGCAAACCTCAACCTGCCTCCTTGCTTTCTGGAACCTTTCTTGCCTGCCCCTTCCCCCTCCCTGATAGAGTTGATCCAGCTTGTTCCAAAGCCCCTGGAGTGCATCGCCAGTATAGCACTTCCATCACGTGATTTTGTGAAATGGATGAGAATATCTGTCTCCTCCTGGCCAGTGAGGACTTCAAGGACCTGCCGTCTTGTCCACAGCTCTGAACACAGTGCCCAGCACATTAGGTGCTTAATAAACGAAGTATTTATGGAATGAATAAATGAACATGGCTTGGTTACAATGTGAAAAAGATAAAGAATACTTGCCTCTGTTAGGTGGAGCCCGCTCTCACCATCACTTCAATGCCACCCCAAGTTCCCATTCATCTTTACTGTCAAGGCCACCAGTGACCTGTGGATACATCTCAACACAATTGGACACTCTGAATATACCCTTCTTACAATAGTCACATCCTTCACGTAAGATCTTAACAGTGTGTGCTTATAGTTTTTCTCTTCCTTCTCCAACCAGCTCTTCCCTTGGTCCTCTGTGCCTCTGTCGTAGGCTCTCTTTTCTTCCCATTTTATCCCCCTCTTCCCAGAAAAGCTCATCAATTCTCCAGCTGAAGTTACTCACTCTCTGCTACTGACTCATATGTCTATATCTGGAGTCTTTTCAGGAATTCTGAGCCCTGTGTCAGGAATCTGGGGCTCATTCTTGTCTTGTCTTCCCGCCTCTTCCCCACTGCCCTCCAGTCTGTTGTCACTTAGGCCTCAGGTTTGTCCCCTGCTTGTCATCCCATATCAGCTCTGGCTCCACTCCTCATCTGCACCCCCAAGCAGCCTTCTTAACCAGTCTTTACATCACATTCTTTCCTCCATCCAGCAGCTATTCTTGTTGTTGTTCAATCGCTAAATCATGTCTGACTGTGACCCCATGGACTATAGCACACCAGGCTCCTCTGTCCTTTTGTATCTCCCAGAGTTTGCTCAAATTCATGTCTATTGAGTCAGTGATGCTATCTAACCATCTCATCCTCTACCACCCCCTTCTCCGTTTGCCTTCAATCTTTCCTAGCATCCGGATCTTTTCCAGTGAGTTGACTCTTCCTATCGTGTGGCCAAAGTATTGGAGCTTCAACTTTAACATTATTCCTTCCAATGAATATTCAGGGTTGGTTTCCTTTAGGAATGACTGGTTTGATCTCCTTGTAGTCCAGGGGACTCTCAAGAGTCTTATCCAGCACCACAATTCAAATACATCAATTCTTTAGTGTTCAGCCTTCTTTGTGGTCCAACTCTCATATCTGCACATGACTACTGGAAATGACTACCCAGTAGCTAGGGTAAAGGAAAAATCCAGTTATGTCCTTTCCTCCCACAGAATCCTCAGAGATACCCTGCTGCTTTCAAGCTAGACCTCCAGCTCCTGAACTAAACAAATAAGATACTGCTTGATCTAATCAGTACTTTCAACATTGGCTGCATTCAATTCTCCTGGCTTGTTTTTAACCACCTGGGGGTGGGAGCTGGGCAATGGTATTTCATACAAGCTGCAGACAAGACTGTTTTACCCAACCTGCTCCAGAACCTCCTGGCGCCTCCAGTTCAATATTTCATTATTCCTTTACTTTCACTCCAGGCTCCAGCTTTCAAACCTCTTTCAGGCTCTTTCTTGCTCTTCAAGGTGACCCTTGTTTAATTTTCCATGACCATGCCTTGCCACCTCCAAAGCTCACGTTTTCTGGTGGTATGGACTGAATGTTTGTGTCCCTACAAAATTCACATGTTGAAATCTATTGTCAAATTTGATGTGTTAGGAGGTGTTAGGAGGTGGAGCCCTTAGGAGGTGATTAGGTCTTAAAGGTGGGGCCTTCGTGGATGGGATTAGTGCCCTTATAATAGCACCTCTGGAGAAGGAAATGACAACACACTCCAATATTCTTGCCTGGAGAATTCCATGGACAGAGGAGCCTGGCAGGATACAAGTCCATGGGGTTGCAAAGAGTCAGACATGACTGAATGACTAACACACACACACACACACACACACACACACACACACACACAATAGCACCCCAGGAACTCCCTCTCCCCTTGTAGGAACACAGCAAGAAGATACCCATCTATGAATCAAAAATGGATCTCATCAGTTCCTGAATCTGCTGGCACCATGATGTTGGACTTTCCTGCCTTCAGAACTCTGAGAAATAACTTTCTGTTGTTTACGCTTGCTATGTGTACTTCTGTTAAAGCAGCCTGGACTAAGGCACCTGGCTAACTCTTTCTGTTGCTTCCAATCTTAAAGGATATATCATTTCCTCCCAGGACCACTGAAGGCTGAGTTAAGAGCATTCTCTTCTTCTATGTTTTTCTGTCAAAGAATTCATCACGCTGTATTGTGATGAGCCATTTCCTTGTGTACAGTTTCCAGCAGACTCCAAGCTCTGTGAGGACAGGAACCACATCTTGCCTGCACATTCACTGGACTTGGTAGATGCTCAGCAAATACAGATGGAAGGAAGAGACCATGTTCCACATTCAGCAAATATGACTTGACCTGTTTCTCCCATTGGCAACTGCCATATGTGGTGTTTTCACCATCTTGTGTCCTTTGACCCCCATAATATCCCTGGGGAACAGGCATAGCCAGAATCAGCAATCAGCTGTGGAAAATTCTGCAAGAGATAGGCAGACCAGACCACCTGGCCTGCCTCTTGAGAAACCTTTATGCAGGTCAGGAAGCAACAGTTAGAACTGGACATGGAACAACAGATTGGTTCCAAATAGGAAAAGGAGTATGTCAAGGTTGTATATTGTCATCCTGCTTATTCAACTTATATGCAGAGTACATCATGAGAAATGCTGGGCTGGATGAAGCACAAGCTGGAATCAAGATTGCCGAGAGAAATATCAACAACCTCAGATGCGCAGACGACACCACCCTTATGGCAGAAAGTGAAGAGGAACTAAAAAGCCTCTTGATGAAAGTGAGAGTGAAAATGTTGACTCAAAGCTCAACATTCAGAAAACGAAGATCGTGGCATCTGGTCCCATCACTTCATGGGAAATAGATGGGGAAACAGTGGAAACAGTGTCAGACTTTATTTTTTGGGGGTCCAAAATCACTGCAGATGGTGATTGCAGCCATGAAATTAAAAGACACTTAATCCTTGGAAGGAAAGTTGTGACCACCCTAGATAGCATATTGAAAAGCAGAGACATTATTTTGCCACCAAAGTCCATCTAGTCAAGGCTATGGTTTTTCCAGTAGTAATGTATGGATGTGAGAGTTGGACTGAAGAAAACTGAGCACCGAAGAATTGATGCTTTTGAATTGTGGTGTTAGAGAAGACTCTTGAGAGTCCCTTGGACTGCAAGGAGATCAGCCCTGGGATTTCTTTGGAAGGAATGATGCTAAAGCTGAAACTCCAGTACTCTGGCCACCTCATGCGAAGAGTTGACTCATTGGAAAAGACTCTGATGCTGAGAGTGATTGAGGGCAGGAGGAGAAGGGGATGACAGAGGATGAGATGGCTGGATGGCATCAATGACTCGATGGACATGAGTTTGAGTGAACTCCAGGAGTTGGTGATGCACAAGGTGTCCTGGCGTGCTGCAATTCATGGGGTCCCAAAGAGTCGGACACGACTGAGCGACTGAACTGAACTGAACAAGAAGCTAAGGATCCTCACAATTAAGTGCCCGACTTAAGTTTGCAGAAGGAGTTAGCAGTATGGCTAGGATTTGAAGCCAATCTTCTGCCCATTCCTAGATGGCTCAGTGGTAAAGAATCTGCCTGCCAATGCAGGAGACATGGGTTTGATCCCTGAGTTGGAAGGTTCTCCTGGAGCAGGAAATGGCAACCCACTCCAGTTTCTTGCCTGGAAAATCCCATGGTAAGAGGTGCCTGGCGGGCTACAGTCCATAGGGTCGCAAAGAGTCAGACACCACTGAGCAACTAAGAACACACATATTCTGCTCATTAGCCATACCCATCACCTACCACACCAAGCCACAGCTCCTCCTTCTGATAGATCTCATGGGTGTGCTAACTAGTTCACAGGGTAGAGATACAAGGCTATACATGATGTCCTTGTTTACTGCCTGGGTCAGCTCCTGGTTACTGACTATGATGAGAAATCTCAGTCAAGGCCAACTAGAAGAGGAAAGATGTTTAAACAGGTCCATCTAGTCAAAGCTGGATGAGGTGATTGGATGGCATCATTGACTCGATGGACATGAGTTTGAGCAAGCTCCGGGAGTTGGTGATGGACAGGGAAGCCTGGCGTGCTGCAGTCCATGGGGTCGCAAGGAGCTGGACACGACTGAGCAACTGAATTGAAGTGAAGAATGTCTTAGAGTAGCTTTGCTAGTGGCTCAGGGGTAAAGAATCTGCTTACAATGCAGGAGCTGGCAGGAGTGGTGGGTCAGGAAGATCCCTTGGAGAAGAAAATGGCAACCCATTCCAATATTCTTGCCTAGGAAATCCCACAGACAGAGAAGCCTGGAAGGCTACAGTCCATGGGGTCACAGACGAGTCGGACGTGACTTGGTCACTAAACAAGTTCTTTGAGAACAGTAGTTTCTTTTATGCAAGAGTCCCCACAGGGCCACCCAGGTTTGTAAGGTGGCTCTGCTCCTCCTCGTCACTCAGACTCTTGCCATACTGTGGCTCTCCAGCCTCCAGGGCGTTCTCAGCATCTCTGTGGTCAGAGCTGGTTCACCAGCATGCCTGGGTTGCAATCCACAGGACAGAGGGGGAGAGCATGAAACAGAAAAACCTGGTGTCAGAAGTCCCGGCCCAGTCTGTGTCACTCCTTACAGTCCATTGGGGAAAAGCTTAGTCACATGATCAGCCTGCCCAAGGAAGGCTGAAAACGCCTCCCTGAGCAGCCTGTGCCCAGGAGGATCCTGCTCTTGCGGAAGAGGAAGGATTTAGGTGGGCAACTGTCAGCCTCCACACAGACGTCAAATTGTGACTTAAGGAGACTAAGTGACTTGGCCAAAATCCCCAGGGTAACCAGCCACAGTCTAAGACTCCATTCCAAGGTGCAGACTCCTGAGTGCCCTCTGCCCACTGCCTCTCTGACCACCTGGCGCTTGTCAGTCTGAAAGTAGAAATGAGGCAGGTAGGGCTGACCCCAAGGGACAGTTGGAAGGGCTCTTTGGCAAGGGACACGGTTCAAAGGTACCTCCAATTTTGACCCTTGCTAATTTTCTGCTTTTGGATTGACCTCTCCCAGCTCAGTATGTAACATGACATTGCACAAAAGCTGAGTTTTCCTTTACAATTGATGTACCGCTCAGCCAAAGGCTAGAGCAGCTTGGGTTCTTATTTTTCTCTGGAAATGCTTTATTTTGTTTTCACTTTTCTTTCTTTCTAATGGCTCAGACCTCAAAAGCCCTGACTTCTCTGCATCTCTGGAAGGGCCTGAATACACGGGGAGAAATGTCAGTCATGCCAGGAGAATGACAAGGGTGGGGAGAGAGGGACAGAGGAAGTGTTGGAGAAGATCTTCATCAAAGGGAGAGGGACTCAGCCACAAGGGTCATTAATAAGTGCCACTGGACCACGGGGACACACATGTCTCCAACTCAGGCACACTGTCAGCAAACCACTCCCCACCAGAAACCAATTTCACACGGTGAGCATCCATTTAGCCCTGGCTTCATCAGGGAGGGTGTTACAGTTTGAGTTCCAATGAAGAAAAGTTTCACTTTGCCCACTTTGGAGGCTTCTCCACAACCCTCCTGCTAGTTCCCACTCAAGGGACCACCATGGGGAAGACAGGGGAGGACCAAGACCTGATGACTGAGATGGAATACTTTGAACATGGGCTGCTGCTGGGGAACCTGAGTAGCTTTTTGTGGCATCTGGGCAGAAATACAGCCCCATTGTCCAGAAAGTGAGGGCAGCCAGCCCGGGTGGCCAGACTTGGGCAGTTGTCTGTGGGGAGCTTGCCAGAGAGAAGTCCAGGGCTTGCTGGACATACAAGCTCTTGTCCCCAGCCAGAGAACTGGGTGTCCTTTGGCTCCATCACCCAGATAACATCAGAAACTTGGAGACAAGACATTAAACAACCACAAGCAGGTCCAGCCACTCGGAAAAGATGTTTGAGTTGCCGCGAATGTCCACACTAGCCTGGTGCCCGGCCACAGATCTCACTGGCATAGTCTGAACTGGATGTCAAGGCAGGCAGCACTTCTCCAAGTGGTGAGATGGGGTTCCCAGTCCCTTCCCTCTTGTGGCCACACCACCTTCAGCACTGGGCTTCTAGGTGAGCCAAGCTCACCTGCACTGAAGCAGCAGAGTGGGAGAAACATGGAAAGTCCAACCTCCAGGGAAGATTTTCATGAGTCAGACCTGGACATGGCGATTTCACTTCCACCCACACTGGGAGGTTAGAGCTCATCCATGTGCCAGAGCTGCAAGGGAGGCCGGAAATGCAGTCCAGCTGAGCAGCTGGGGAGCCGAGAATACAGCGAGGGGTCTGTGCCCTGCACACGGAGTCATCTCACCAGGGCCTCAGCAAGCATAATCATAACAGTATAGCCCATTTATCAATCCTTGCTCGGGGGCCAAGCAGTGTTCAAAGCACTTTATATCTATCGATCCTCTTAATCCTCCCAACTAGGCTGTAATCATCAGTTTACCCAACTGGTAAATGACAAAGCTGGGATTCAAAGCCAGGCAGTCTGGATCCAGGATCTCTGCACTTCATTGTCCTGCCCCAAGAAGGCAGCTTCCTATCCAAGCCCTCCTTTGACAGGTGGGGAAACTGAGATCCAGAAAAGCCAGAGTGAGATGGAAGCTCAGAGTTCACCCGCCTGTGTTGCAAGGAGGGGAATCCCTTCCAGGGCCCACAAGCAGGTTCTTGTCTAACACTCGGAAATGAATTGTCCAAGGAGACACACGTGCCAACGAAAGGAAGAGACATATTGGGATCAGGTGCCCGGGTGGAGAGCAGAACTGCTCTGACACACCCAGACTCACCTTTATGGCTTTGAGGGTGATAGTGCCTGAGTGCTCAGTTGCTTCAGCAGTGTCTGACTCTTTCCCGACCCTATGGGCTGTAGCCCACCAGACTCCTCTGTCCATGGGATTCTCCAGGCAAGAATACTAGAATAGGTTACCATTCCCCTCTCCAGGGGATCTTCCTGACCCAGGGATCAAACTCATGTTTCTTTACATGTCCCGCATTTCAGGCGGGTTCTTGACCTCTAGCGCCACCTGGGAAGCCTTATGAAGATACGGTTAGTTTCCGGATTCTCTTTGGACAATCATTCTGACTCAGCCTCCTTCATGATGGTGCACGCATCGCTCAGCCAAGATGGATTACAGCAAGGAGGATTCGGGGAGGTTTGTATGACATTATGGACTGGTGTCTCCTTTTGACCTGTCCCCAAATTCTTCCAGTTGATGGTGGCTTGTTAGTTCCGTATTCCTTATCAGGACCTCTTGTGATAAAATAACTCATGCAAATGGTCACTGTGGTGCCTGGCCAGGGTGGGTGGTTTCACTCAGTGTTTCCCCTCACACCTGCACGTCTAAGCCATTGGTAAATACCTGCTAAGTGAATGGATGGGTGATTCTGCTTTGGTAGATGATTTAAAGTCTTTTTAAAACATCAAGCAAGGTTTTTAGGCTGGACATCAACTTTCACATGGTCCACCACCCTTAAGCTGAAACAAAAAGCTAAATAGAAGGCTCAATTCACTGGAAAATAAATTAGCAAACTGCAACTCTTTGAGGGAATTGAAGGCCCAGAGGAGATTCATCACTGGGTTGCATAATAAAGAGCCCCCCAAAGAAACACTAATACTTTCATGACTGTTATGAAATGTGGATGGGGGGGTATGACTCATCATTTTAAATTAATTTAAAAGATTTTGGATGAATGCTGTCAATTAGCTTTGGGATCTGACCTTCCTGTCTTCCCTCATTTGATCCAGGTTCTGAACGTCAATTCTTACCTGCAGTGTGGAGATATTTCTGAAGATATAAAGAAAGGGCTTTTGTGAGAGCACACCCAGTAAGTGACGCTCTCCCCTCAGACTACTGCTAACCCCGTGCTTCCTGGGGTCATGTGTGTAAACAGTCATGAGGCTGTTCAAGCAGAGAGAATTCTAATCCCCCGAGCTGCTGATAAATAATAATGCATAAACTTGTGATTAGCATTCTGTTGCAAAGGCCAGTGATCAAAGGATGGTCAGAGTGGTAAACTTGAGAACTCTGCTGAATTAACACTTCAAAGTCTCCTTCTGTGGATGTAGTCTTCTGGTTTTGGTTCCACCAGAATCTTCTTTGAACCACCCCCACGAATGCCCCAGTGCCTCCAGACACATTGGTCTGTGTGGACTCTGTTGTGGAGCCAGGGCAGTTTCCTGCCACCGTTTCTCAGATTTTCAGCAACCTCACCGGTTTTCGGTTTTCGTTTATGGAGTCCAAGGTGGAGGCCCCAGTGTCTTTGAGGAAGAGAAAGTATCTGGCCTTGAGGATACACATACTTTCTGGACATTTGTGCCCTTGAGCAAGAATTTAATAGATGGAGCCCTGGCAACCTGTAAAAGATGGAGACTTTCTGGGACAGTGGTAGTTTTCTCCCTGCCTTGGAGCATTAATATTCAGTAGCTGAGTTCCATCGCTAAGAATCACGTGATGACTTTTAGAGGCACTCACAGGGGGAAGAGGGAAGACACCAGGGAATGCTGTGCCCTGCCCTGTATGCAGTCACTGCTGAATCCTCTTGTTTCCCCCATCTTCTGTCCACTTTGCAGTCACTTCTCTTCCCTATTCCTCACTGCCCTGATTTCAATCAAGATATCAAGGTCTCGGGACTTCCCTGGTGATCCAGTGGTTAAGAATCCGTCTTCCAATGCAGGAAACTCGGGTTTGATACTGGTCCAAGAACTAAGACCCCATGTGCTGTGGGACAACTAGGCCTACACGCCACAGCTAGAGAGCTGATGAGCCACAACTAGAAAGAAGCTCATGCACTTCAACAAAGATTCTGCATGCCACAGCTGAGACCCAACACAGCCAAAAATGAATAAATAAATACTCTTTAAAGGTTTCAAAGTCTCATTCAAATGCCGACAAAATCAAACCATTTCTACCAAGAGCTGGAACACAATGCTTCACCATCTTTGGGGTATAAATGCCTTTGAAAATTTGACAGATGCTTTACTCTGGTCCCCCTGGAAAAGTGTCCAAAGTAGACACACCTGCTTTGGAATACAGTTTCTGCCAGAGAGGCAGAAACTTCCCTACCAAACCCTTCCCTACCAAAACCATCTTCTGAGGACTTTCAAGAGCCTCTGGTTTAAGGTGAATTCTCCCCCCACCCCTAAGACCTCACAAGGACTATTTATATTTTAGAAACAAACTGAAAAACCAAACAGCCTGAGATGCTCAAAGAAGTGAAGATCGATGACTTTGTAGGCTCTCCAAGGAAAGAAAAAGAATTCTAATACTGACCCTGAAAGAGTTTAGAAGGTCTGTGTTTAAATAAATTTTGGAAATGTGCTGTTATCACTAAGTTGTATCTGACTCTTATGACCCCATGGACTGCAGCCTGCTAGGCTCCTCTGTCCATGGGATTCTCCGGGCAAGAATACTGGAGTGAGTTGCCATGCCCTCCTTCAGGGGATTCCCAACCCAGGGATAGAAACTGCATCTCTTGTGTCTCCTGCATTGGCAGGTGGATTCATTACCACTGAGCCACCAAGGAAGCCTAAATTTTGGAAATACCTTATGCTATAATCTTTTGGAAACCTGCAAAGTGTATTAAAGACTCTGAGAACATCCACAGCAATGGAGCATTTTTATTTTGCTGAATTCTACATTTCCCAAACTAATTTGGCCCCACTTTCCTTTCTGCTCTTATCTCCAGTTAATAATCCCACAGAACTGATGTTTTGAGGAATCCTGCTATATAATCCCTGCACTTTATAGATGGGGAAACTGGGGCCCAGAAAAGGGAACTTTCCCAAGTTCAGAGTGAGTCATAGGTGAAGCCAGAAGGTTGTGTCCTGGCTTGGAGTTCTTTCCATTCAGCAAACTGCCCCAGCAAAGAGGTCTTCTCTGGCAGGGGATGCTGTAATCAGCCTTGTCTTTCCTCTGAGAGGAGGCAGGAGAACGAACAGAAAGCAGAAACTATATCCAAGGCATTCTCAGCGCCCCAGGTCTAATGCTCAGATGCAATCCCCAGGTCATCACAGCCTAGAACCTTGATGTGAATGTGAACTTCCTTCCATGGCGATGCCCTAAGGATGTTGCCTCCTCATTAAGAGGGCCCCAGGCAAGATCAGCCTAGCATAGGTTACTGAATGGGGACCTGAAGCCCAGGCCTGACTCTCAAGGACGTTTATAGATCTGGGACCTGCCCTGGTCTCACTGGGAAACCTGATATGCCATCCCCAGGAGTACAGACAACTGGTAAACCCCCCTTGGCCATGCACCCCTTTGTCACCAGCATTCTGATGGCTGAGGGGGCAGAATCAGGGCCCCTGGGATGCAGATGACGAGGCAGAAACTGTGCAGCAACTATATTAGGGATGAGCTTCTCCTTCTGTTTGCTTGTTTAAAACCTGGAAATGATGGACTCCATCCTCCCACTGCTCCAACGCCTGTTTGGCAGCTAAATGGGGGGATCCCCCCTCCTCACTCACTTCCCAGAGTATTCACCCTTTGGAACGGCAGCCTCCTCCCATAGGACACCACTGGTGGCATGCTTCTGGACCCACTATCTGAGTCTGTCTTCAGCTTCCTGAGGCTAGGGGTGCACTTTGGTTCTCTGCTAAAGATACAGCATGTGATCATTTGCTCAGAAATCAAAGGATGCTAAGGATTGCTAAGACTTAGAAAGTAAAAGGTCTGAGTTTTTCTATTTTAAAAAACCCAACAGTCATCCTTGCAATGCTTATAACTATGTGGAAAATGTGTGCATTACTATACGTGGGTAGAGACTAGAAAGAAAAATATCTCCTTTGATGAAGAGAAAAAAACAATGCCATTACGGGGGTCCTAAGCCGTTCCCCACCTAACAGGTTGAGTCCCTATTTTTTCAGTGGAGGAAGTTCCTACAGTAGAGCTGCCTGAGTCTGGAGCCCACTGAGGCCCTCCTAGCACCCAGTGGTGTTCTTCTGGGCTGGGGGGGAAAGAACGTGTGGCTTTCCTCCAGGATCCCCTGCCTGGATGGATCAGTGCCTTTCCCTGAAGCACAGGTGGGGTGCCAGTCTGGGTTGCCTCGGGGAACATTCCTGCAGCCAGCAAGCCCAGAGGAGGCAGTTCTCGAGACAAGAGACACAAATGGTGTGGCCCCCAGCTGCTGAGGAAGCCCCACGTCAGGCAGCTCTGGACAACCAGCATTGCCTGTACCAGACCCCTGGAGGAAAGGAGGCACCCTCACCAGTCTCCTGCCCCTCTAAAGTTTCTCTGCTCTGCCACACTCCTGCCCACTTCTGCCTATCAGCTGTGCTTCCTCCAGGGCCCCACACCCAGCAGCACTTGGCTTGGTCTCCCATTTTTGGCTCCCCTGTCCTCCTTTGGGGTTGTTCTTCTGTCTCAGCTTCCCCCTGTCCATTCCTTGGAGCCTCCATGGACTCACTTTGCCTTATACTTCTTGTAATGTCCATGCTTAGCTCCTCTCTGATATTCCCCAACTGGCTCTGCCCCTCTGTTGACTGTTGCCTGGACTGAGCCAACACTTGACGCCCCATGAATGGGCATCTTTTGGGTCATATGCTTATGGGAACACCAACCTTGGTTAGCATCTGGCTCTCAGAAGATGCTCAATTGAGTTACTTCCTTCCTGCCTTATCTTCCTATTTCTTGGATCTCCAGGCTTCTGGAACATACGAGTGACCCACACTGATGCCATTCTCTTTGCAGTACTGGATCTAGGACTAGTCATGCTGGATGGTAACCCATCACCATCTCACATGCCATTTCCAATCAACTGGCAATGACTTCCCAGAGTGTTAATGCTAGAATTGAGAAGCACAAGTCTAGGCTCAACGGGAAAGATGTACCAACAATGTCTGTCACGAGCGCAGGGGTGCTGGGGGACCGCATGCAAGGTGAGCACGAGCCGTTCCCTGGACTCTCCCTGGTTCTGGTCTTCACTCCATCACAACCGGTGTGACAATAGGAAAGTCACTTCCCTTCTCTCTTTCTCTCTTTCAAGCTCTGTCTCTAAATGACAGAGGAGTCCCTGCCAGTTCAGTGAGTCACCCTGAGTCCCTCATATACTAAGAAAGGACAGAGTATTGGTGAGTGACTTCTGGGCTTCTTATCCATCAAAATTTGGCTCAGGCATCCTTTGTCGTGTGTTCCCACAGCGCGCTGCTTCTGAGCGGCTTCTCAGGATTGGAGTCTCGCCTTTATTTCTAACGGCAAGCCTGCTGGCTGTGGCTCCAAATCCCTAAATTGGGAAATGTTCAACTGCAGATTGTTTACATTGTGTATTCAGAGTATGAAGTGGTGTTTGAGAAGTGTTGCCATGGAGACAGGGAAGTGAGGAGGCAGCTAACTATGAAGAGAAATAATCCGATATTAACACGCACAAGCTACGCTCTTGGGCTGCTGTAAACGAAATAGCACTTTATTGGGCAGGCAGCCACTGTACATGTGCCTGGTCTTGGACTTAGAAATTGGAAGAAACTACCTCTTGGGTCTAGTCTATTAAAGAAACCATAGCAGATTCTGAGGTTCCCTGACTTTGGGGCAGAAGCCCCTCCCAGCTCTAGGAGGTGACACCTAGAGGCTCAGGCATCTCATACTTTGTCGATGACTCTCAAACTTTGTCGCCTGGTGACCCGGTTGGATAAAAGATACCCCATGGACCACTAGCCCCCACCTGTCCCAATTTTCCGTAGAAAAGAAACTGTGTGGTAACATGCAATGCCACTATCCAAGCAAATTTGAGGGTACCAAAGTGCATGCTCACATCCGCCTTTGCAACTGGCGTGGGGATAGTTTGCATGTGAATTTAATGTTATTGATGTTGTTCAGTCACTAAGTTGTGTCCGACTCTTTGTGACCCCATGGACTGCAGCCCACCAGGCTCTTCTGTCCACGGGCATTTCCAGGCAAGAATATGGCAATAGGTTGCCATTTCCTTCTCTAGGGGATCTTCCTGAATCAGGGATCAAACCCATGTCTCCTGCATTAGCAGGCGAATTCTTCACCACTGAGCCACCAGGGAAGCCCGGATATAATGTTAGTATCTAGTTATTGGAAAATGATAGATTCCCCAAACGGCTGATGCAAATGGACATCACTGCACACTGCAGGGTTAACCAGACAGCTCGCCACCAATGCCACTGGTGAAGCTGAAAACACAGGCAGCAGCAATGAGACTCTGGCAGCGTGTACTCCTCCCCAAAGTTGCAGGATTCCCAGCCATTTCTGATGCCAAGAGCTGGGTGACAGCCAGGCTTCTCAGTAGAATACTGAATTAAGAGTCTTCAGTCAGCTCTAGCAATAGGCTCATTTTACCTTATAAACAACAAATATTAGAAACCCTTAACGCTCATTCATTAACCTTGGTCTTATGTGAAATGACAGCCTTTGGGGTGGAGTGCTGAGGAAAAGGTTTACATGTTTGTAGCAGGAGCCCACCCCACCTCCACCCTCCCGTGGCTGCAGGTCACCCTGAGAACTGGGAGGGGGCAAAGCCAAGTAGAAGTGTTTGCCTTGGCTCTACGGCTCCAGCTCCAGCTCCCTGGGTCACTCGGTGTAGCCTGGGGCCCAAGAACCTTGTCCCCCAACCTGGACTGTGGGCCAGCTGCACCAGGGTCATCACCTATGGAATTCTTAAAAAATACTGCCCTGGACCACTGCCCTGGAGATCAGGGATGGAGACCAGGGATCCACTTGTTCAAAAATGGGCCCAGAGGGTGTGACAAACAGCCAAGTGAAGACACCCTGGGCTTTGTGAACCTCAGGTCACCTTGGGACCCCACCTGGGATCTTGGTCTGGTTGGAGAGGTTCAGCACTTTGGTTTCTCTGTCTCCAAGCTGAGCATGGCATGCCTGACTCCCAGGGGAGGTGAGAGTGACAGAAAAAAGGAAAAAACCAGAACGCCCTCAGCTCAGCTTGGCTCCTGGAGGGTCCCTGGCAATATCTGTGTGGAGGCAGCATGTCCCATGGAGAGCCCAAGGGCAGGTTCACAGGGGGCATTTTTTTTTTTTTTTTTGGTTATGGGTTATAACCTACGTCCTGGAGGAGGGCATGGCAACCCACTCCAGTATTCTTGCCTGAAGAATCCCCATGGACAGAGGAGCCTGGTGGGCTACAGTCCATGGGGTCACAGAGTCAGACACGATTGAGCAACTAAGCTTAGCACATAATCTACATACGTTTACATATATTCTTCTATATGTATCAATTCTTCATGTCTTTTTTAAAAAATAACCTATTGGGGAGGAAGAGAGAACATGATTTGGAGTCAAAAAGATCAATGTTCCAATCCCAGTTCTGCCATTAGCTGTGCCCACTAGCTATGCTATGTCCCCACTCTAAGCAGCAGTTCAAGGACTTCAAAATGGAAATAAGAATCCTTACCTCACAGGCTTTTGTGAGGGCCAGAAAACAAATTTACCTTAAAACCCTTTTGAGGTGAATCCAGCTATCAGGACATGAAGAAAAGAGATGAGTGGATCAAAGTGGGAGAAAGCACAGAGGAGAGTGGGCGCAGTGCCCGAGGGCAAAGGGGGCACTCAGAGGGCTGGTCCTGCTGGCCGTGACAGGCCCCCCAGCCCGCCAGCACGGGAAACCTGCAGCCGGGCAAACAGCAGACACCCCAGGTAGACAGCATCGTGGCTGACAGCGGAGGGTCTGCTGGATGTCAGGAGAACTGCATCTTCCTGTCCCAGGTCAGGGGTGGGGCCAGCACCCCACATCCAAGGTCACATTTCCTAAGATCTCTTCAGATGAGCAGAGCCCAGTTTCAGAGAACTGAAAGGAACAAAATCTTGAGTCATTGGTACATCCTGCTTTGTGGGCTCAGAGCTGCAAACTGTATCAACACACAGCAGAGGTCAGAGCGCGGCTCACCCTTCTGCACGCTGACTTGACTGGAGACGCCCGGACTTTGGTCCTGGGCCCTCCGCCCTGTATGGTCCAGGTATCCCTTAGAGGCGCCTCTGTGTACCCAGGTTCACTGAGGTCTAGTCTCTGATATCTTCACTGTGTCCTTAAACTCAGGCAACCTCTCGAGGCAGAAATTCTTAAGGTGTCATTTGCAGACTGCTCCCTCATTATCAGCAACAGTATCTCCTGTTAGAAATCACTTGTTAGAAAGAACTAAACAGACATTTCTCCAAGGAAGATACACAGATGGCTAACAAACATATGAAAAGATGTTCAGCATCACTCATTATCAGAGAAATGCAAATCTAAACTACAGTGAGGTACCATCTCACACTGGTCAGAATGGCTGCCATCAAAAAGTCTACAAACAATAAATGCTGGAGAGGGTGTGGAGAAAAGGGAACTCTCTTACACTGCTGGTGGGAATGCAAACTAGTACAGCCACTATGGAGAATGGTGTGGAGATTCCTTAAAAAACTGGAAATAGAACTGCCATATGACCCAGCAATCCCCCTGCTGGGCATACACACCGAGGAAACCAGAATTGAAAGAGACACACATACCCCAATGTTCACTGAAGCACTGTTTACAATAGCCAGGACATGGAAGCAACCTAGATGTCCATCAGCAGACGAATGGATAAGAAAGCTGTGGTACATATACACAATGGAGTATTACTCAGCTATAAAAAAGAACACATTTGAGTCAGTTCTAATGAGGTGGATAAAACTGGAGCCTATTATACAGAGTGAAGTAAGCCAGAAAGAGAAATACCAATACAGTATATTAATGCATATAAATGGAATTTAGAAAGATGGTAACAACCACCCTATATGCAAGATAGCAAAAGAGACACAGATGTAAAGAACAGACTTTTGGACTATGTAGAAGGCAAGGGTGGGATAATATGAGAGAATAGTATTGAAATATGTATATTACCATATGTAAAATAGATGACCCGTGCAAATTTGATGCATGAAGAAGGGCAGTCAAAGCTGATGGGGTGGGGCGGGAGATGGGAGGTGGGAGGGGGGTTCAGGATGGGGAACACTTGTGCACCAATGGCTGATTCATGTTGAAGTATGGCAAAAACCACCAAAATATTGTAAAGTAATTAGCCTCCAATTAAAATTAATTAATTTTTTAAGAAAAAGAAATCACTTGTCAGAATTTATTATTAGGCCCCACCCCAGAAACGCTGGGGGTGGGCCCAGCAATCTGTGTTTTAACAAGCCTTCTGGGTGATTCTGATGAGCTCGGGTTTGAGAACCACTGCCACAGGTTTTATCCTCTTGGGGTTGGTTGAAGCTGGGTCCCTGCCACATCCTGTATCCCAGCTGGTGGAGGGAGGGGGAGAGAGGGAAGGTCCTAGAGAAGCTCTGCCAATTTTTCTCAGACCTAGACCAGCAAGCGGCTCACAGTCCACTGGAGAGAATGTTACATGGCCACACCCACCTGTAAGGAGGGCGGGGAAATGTCGTCTCAACTGGGTGGCTGCCTCTCCAGCTCTGATTCTATTATTATCTAACTAATGGCAGGAGAGCACAGACTTTGTGGACCGTGAGCCGTTTCTGCTGTACATGTCCTCGGTCACCCTGGCCATCACAAGGTGGGGGATGGAAGCAGCCCTTGGGACCTTGCAGGGGAGGGCAGAGAAGGTGGGTGTATGGCTGACCCAAGGGCCTCTTATCTAAGAGTTTCTGCCTGTCCTCTCTAGCAGCTCCAACACTGACAAGATCCCCACCATCCTGTCCCCAGGGTAACCTCTCTACTGCTGCATTCCATGCTTCCTTCCTATCAAATTTCACCTTTCCTGTGTCTCACTTGCTGTTCCAGGATCTTTTGGTAAATCTTACCTTTCCTCTGTCTCATTATTCTATGATTTGTTTATCAAATCTTACCTTCCCTGCATATCATTATTCTAGGTGAAGGGTAGATTTTCTGCAGACTCTGGTGGTATTAATACAAGCCCAGGGGCCTAATCCAAGAAGGGGATAGTAAGGGTTCTACTCTGTTTCTCAGGCCACAGGTAGACTATCATGTGAATTTCAGATCGGTTCCATCTTTAAAGGAATATTGACAATTTAACACATTCAAGAAATTGACAATGATATTGAGGGTTTCTTGAAACTCTGGGGAGTTGTTTGGCTTAAAGAAGACCTGGGAATGGAAGGCATAAGTATCCTCAAAGACAGAAATGATTGTCATGGAGAAGGACTCAACCTACTCCATGTAGCCGAAAAGGGTTGTCAAATAAAGGCAGACAGACGTGGGCTGCGTAATATAAAGGAGAACAGAATGATGAGGAGGCTTGAGAAACAGTGGAACCAAGCACTTGTCTTGTGCGGAAGTAAATTCACTGCTTGAAGCATCCAAGTGGAAGTGAAACGACTGCCTGCCTAGGAGGCTAAGAGGCACCTGAGAAGAGATGCCTGGGACTAGATGAGCTCTGAGTCCATCCCAACCATAAGAGTCCTTGGTTCTATTGTGTATTTGCTGGTGACCCTGAGTAAGTCACTGAACCTGTATGAGTCTAGTTTATCTGTAAATGCGGGAGTCTCTGCCTCACGTACCTCAATCGGGATATTGCGAGGGTTAAATGGCAAACCAACAGGCTGCTACTGCTAAGTCGCTTCAGTCGTGTCCGACTCTGTACAACCCCAGAGATGGCAGCCCACCAGGCTCCGCCATCCCTGGGATTCTCCAGGCAAGAACACTGGAGTGGGTTGCCATTTCCTTCTCCAGTGCATGAAAGTGAAAAGTGAAAGTGAAGTCGCTCAGTCATGTCCGACTCTTAGCGACCCCGTGGACTGCAGCCCACCAGGCTCCTCCATCCATGGGGTTTTCCAGGCAAGAGGACTGGAGTGGGGTGCCATTGCCTTCTCTGAAACCAACAGAAGCCCCTTGTAATTGTGAACACGAATCAGAGCACAGCTGATGACCATGGGGACAGTGATGTGGATGGTGGTGACGATAAGTGCATCTCCTACTTCCGTTATTTAGAAGAAGCTTTAGGGACCCAGTGCCTCGAATAATGTAAATGACTGGCTTGCCATTGGACACTTCAGGCACGAAAGGAGATAGTCAGAGAGGCGGAAGATGGCATTGTCATCTAAACAGGACATCATGAAACATCTCAGGTCGCCCATGTCCTCCGCATCTATTTGTGACCAAGTCTGGGAGAAGCCCTATATTAGCTGGAACTCTGCAAGCCAGGCAGGCCCTGGCATCTCACTCTGCCCCTGCATCTCAACCTCACCTGGCATTTGAGTTTATTGATTAAAGTTCTGCCGGCCCTGGGGCTCGTGCTCAGGAACAGCCCCTTCTCATTATAGCCCAGCTTGGTTTCGCTGAGGTGTCTTTTCAAGTTTCCAGCAGACGTGGGGGCAGGGGGACGCATCTATGTGTGTTTCAAGGCGCATTTGTTTCAAAGTGGGCTTGGAATAATGCTGCGGTGCAGAACTGAGCCATTGTGAGCGGATAAATGCAGGGCTGACGCCTGTGGGTCTATTATCTGAACTGTTATAACTGCCCAGGAAGGGCAGGCTTGCTGACCATCGCGACTCACTTGACCAAAAAGCAGAAGGGAGTGGGGGCGGAGCACCGAGCTCTCTGCTGATCACGTCACTTTGCTGATTGTGTAACGAGGGGGCTAGAGAAAGTTCCATCAACTCGCGCTGCACATCTGGGGTGGGGCAGGAATTGGTGGGGCTTCTGTCCTTCCTCTGGCTCTTGAACACCACACTGAAAAAGAAAAGCAGCAGTTACTCATTCTGTATTTTTTTTCTCTATTCTATTGGAGCCTTGGTTTCCCCTGTTTCTAGTATCAGTTGATATTATCTGGGACCCAGAGAGTAGATGATGACATTTTAGAACCCATGACATTTATAGTATTTTGTTAGATTGGTTTCTCCCATGCAGGAAGATATATAGGGATATTATGTGGAATTATAGGTATTCAATATTATTAGGATCAAAGCTTCAACTACTTAAGTGATGAAGCAAGTCATTTTTATAGATAAAGAAACTGGCTTGCTCACACTCAGATCCCAGGATTCAAACCCAGGTTTCCAGTATTGTTTCCATTACAACATAAATGCCTTTGTTCCTTTATTCATTAGGAAAAATATTGACTGACCCACCACCCCCACCCTACCCCCACCGCCACTATGTGCTGGGTACCATAATTGCTATTGTTTAATTGCTAAGTTGTGTCCTACTTTTTTGTGACCCCATGGACTGTAATCCACCAGGCTCCTCTGTCCATGGGATTTCCCAGACAAGAATATTGGAGTAGGTTGCCATATCCTTCTCCAGGATAGGGACTGGCAATAAAGTCGTGACTCAGACAAGCCGAGTCCCTGCTCCATGGACCTTATATTCTAGTGGGGGAGTACTTGTGGTTTTTTTAAATTAATTTTTATTAGAGTACAGTTTCTTTACAACATGGTGCTATTTGACTTGCACTTTTTGATTCACATGTGTGTACCTCCTACATGCCCAGTGCTGGGATCTAATCAGTTGTTAATAAATATTTGATAAGTGAATGAATGCGGAGCAGTGACCTTGATCCGTGACTTCATTCGATTCCCCAAGGCTGCATCAATGGGGTGTTGCAGCTAAGAGAACACCTAGACCCAGGCGAGGTCACTCATGGATGGGTACACTAACTCCAGGCCAGGGAGCAATCTGTAACTTTTCTCACAAAGCATGAACTTGGAATCATTTCTAAATGGCAGGCACAGAGATGATGTCTCCAAGGAGAAGACAATGTGTCTTCCCACTTTCCATCAGGCAAATCTTTTAATTGCCATAGGGAATAAGTGGAAACAGATCGAGGAGACCCAAAATTTGCATCTACCTGTTTGGAAGAAGAGTTGTCATGTCATGGCCAAGAGCAGCTGAACAGAACTCAGGGCTGGTTGGGGTGGGGGTGTTTCTGAGACGTGGCTGGAACTGCAACTGATGTAGATGTCAGAGCAGAGAAGGCAGGAGAACTGAGTTTTAGAGAGAATTTTACAATTTTTAATATCAAAGTTTAGTATTTCAGGGTCTGGGGAGCAATCAGTATTTGTCTTTTTTGGTCAGCTGTGCCTTCAGGATCAGACTTCAAGGCCTTGGCAGGGTGGGCAAAGCCCTTCACGACCTACACCACCTCCCCACCGACCCCATCTAAGCTCTCCTGCAGGCTCTGCACTCACTCAGTCCACCCCAGTTCTCTTCCTGGGGGCCCTTTCCTCTTCCAGAACACACCATTTTCACCTTGTGTCTCCACTCAGGCTGTTTCCTCTTCCGGGACAAACCCTACTCCATCTTTCAAGGACCAGTTCCAGTGTTAGCTCCCAGCAGAGCCTTCTGTTAGACCAGAAAGATCGAAGCCCTCCTTCCGCTGTATTCTTATGGCCCTTGGTTCGCATCTCTCATACAGCATGTTTGAATCCCTCTCCGGTTGTTCAGCTGATCTCTCTTTTTTGACTAGAGTTCCTGGAGTCTTAATTATCTTTGAATTATCCACAGTACTTAAAGCTGTGCCTGGCATCCATGCGTTAGAGCAAGAGGATACAATACCAATTAAACTTGAGGTTCAGATTGCGGGAAATGCTTGTTGGCTAGAAACGACTGGGCAATGCACTCAGTTACTAAAGCAGGATTATGGAACAGGCTTTTAGGAATATCTTAAAGTGTTCATTAGTCTGAGATACCATCTGGTCTTTTACAGAAAAAGTTGGCTCACACTCGATGTGCACTAACTATACATTAAGGGGCCCTACTTTAAGGTCTGTTTGCAAAGCGCCCTCTAGACATTTCAGCTTCTAAAGTCTTGTTCTCTCTCCCATCCCCCTTCCATCATCCAGTCCAGCGGTCCCCAAACTTTTTGGCACCAGGGACTGATTTCGTGGAAGATCATTTTTCCACCGACGGGGGCAGGAGGATGGTTTGGGGATGATTCAAGGGCTTTACATTTATTGTGCAATTTATTTCTCTTATTATTACATTGTGCTATATAATGAAATAATTATACAACTCACCAGATGCAGCTTCATTGTCACGTTCCACTCACTGATAGGGTTTGGTAAGAGTCCACAAGCAATTCATTCGTTATGGTCCCTGTGCAGTCAAACCTCTCTGCTAGTGATCATCTGTATCGCTAGCTGCTTCCCAACACTAGCGTCACTGCCTCAGCTCCACCTCAGATCATCAGGCATTGGACTCTCATCAGGATTAGAGAGACTCTCATTAGACCCCGATCGATCCCTCGCATGCGCAGGTCACAGCAGGGTTCGAGCGCCTATGAGAATCTAATGCCGCTGCTGATCTGACAGAAGGTGGAGCTCAGGAGGTGATGTGAGATGAGGAGCAGCTGTAAATACAGACGAAGCTTCACTAGCTCCCGCGCCGCTCACCTCCTACTGTGTGGCCAGGTTCCTAACAGGTCACGGACTAGTACTGATCCATGGCACGGGGGCTGGGAACCCCTATCCCAACCCATTCTTCACTGGACTTCTAGATAGATCTTGTCTTGTCAAAAGACCAATTTGACCCTTCCCACCCCCCTTCAGGCAGCTCCAGTAGATCAAGCCCAGAACACAACAGTTCTCCCCATTTCCTGCCTGCCCTGCCAAAGTGACGGTTACCTCTGCCACTTGCCACGCTGTCTCCTCTGATCCAATACGCTTCTGATTCTGTGATGCACCGTTGATTTATGAAGTTTCTCGGGGCAGGGGTGGGGTGGGGGATGAAAGTATGTGTGTCAGTTTCAGACATGTATAAATTTCAGAAATGTTACACATAAAAAAATAAAAAATCAAGCACACCCCTGAATAGAGGAACAACAGTAACAGGGAGAAAGAGAAGGTGCCAAGCAATGGCTGAAGCATTCCTGGGGAAGCCAGCCACAGCCACTTCCTCAAGGACCTTGGGTGTCAGGCCACGGGGCTGGGTTAATGTCCTGGAGGCAACACCAGCTCCTTGGGGATTCGGCGTGAGTGAGTGAGTGACGTGGTCAGACTCGACTTTGAAAGAAAGCACTATGCAGCCTGTATGAAAAGATGGCTTGAAGAGGGACCGAAGGAAATCACATGGAGGAGGCCAAGTGTGGGCTAAGCCTGACTGGGCAAAGGGGCAGGCACCAGGGTTTGGACCTGGAAGAAAGTTAGGAGATGAATGGACTGCAGTTGCTGACTGACTGAAGGTCAGTGGGGTCGGGGGAGGGGTTGGGAGGATGACTCCAGCCTCCTGTCTTGGGAATCTGGAAGAACCAGATATGGGCTCAGAAGAGAGGTTCACAGGAAGCCTTATATTTCCTGGATTCTTAAGCCCAGGTTCAATTCTCGTCCCCTTGAACAGGTTCCAATCTGACTGCCACACCTTGTCTCAATTTTATGAATTTAGTAATGGAACTAAACTACATGGCCTAGAACTGCAGGAAGAAAGGGATAACCAGAGAGGACCTTCATGTGCCATTGGAGGCAGTACCAGAGCTGCCCATGGAGGGGAAGGGATTCTCGTTTTCATGGAAGGTGGTCCTGAGGGGTACGGGTGAGGCAGGCACTGGCAAGAGTGGAGAAGCCTCATTCTCCTGAAGGACTGCCTGCAGAAGGGCCACCCCCAAGCTTCCCAGGACCGCTGTGTCCCCGCCGCTCCTCTGCCAACCCACTCCATGGATCAGGGTGCCAAAGAAGGAGAGTGAGGGCTCCAGCCAGTGGCAGAGCCTCTTTGAGGAATGGCCTCACCAGCACCACCACCTTCCCCGGCAGGGAAGGTTGCATTGCAGCCCCCGAGCAAGGACCTCACAGTTGCTGGGAACCAATGCTCTGGGACCTCCCAGAGCACACTCCCTGCCAGAGACAGGTCCAGCCCCACCTTGTGCCCTGGGCCTTAGAAAAGAGGGGAGATCTGACAAGAGTAAAGTGTGTGTCCTGGGGCCAGGCTTTGTTTTCTTTTGAGCTTTCTGATCAAAGGTGGAAATGGAGGCGTGGTGTGGCCCACTGTCCCTGGAACCTACAAGCGGCAGGCGGCAGTGTCTGGACCTGCAGGTGCGCCTCCACTCACAGCTGGAGTGGCAGTAGGTGGCCGGAGGCACCAAGCTGAGGGCGGCCTCCCCCTCGCTGGTGCTCTAAGGCTTTGCCTTCAGCAACCACAGGGGAGCAGCCGCGGGAGCCACAGGACCACGGGGGACGGAAGGACTAAGTTTGCTTTGGGAATCTCTGAGTATGACACTTTCTTTGCGGGTAATGCAAAATCAATGGGGAGGGACAGGTGAGGGAGTCCTAAAGAGTCGTCCCTTTGAATCAGAGTGTCAAGGCCAACTTCCGAGCAGGGCCTGGGCTGGAAGCTCATTTGATGTTTAAGTCAAAGAAAGTCATAGTACAGGGGACATCTACCAACTCCATTCCGGTCTCTTTGAGGTCGCTCAGATCATTTACTACATGGAGAATAGCACTTCCCACTTAACACAGTTTTGCAGTTTGATGTCAAGGTTGCTGACAGTCTCTCCTGCGGATGGGGCAGGTAAGGGCAGGAATCATTAAGCTCCACTCCCCTGCTGAGAACCTCATGACCCCTACACTTTTCTGAAGTCCTATAGTCAGTAGGGATGGAGGCATTTCCAGCCTGGGGTGGTGGTTATTATCTCCCTGGTGAGATGACCCCACATGATATAATCGAAAGGTCTCTCCCCCATATCTGTAATCAGATCTTCAAACAGGTCTCCCTGAAACAATCAAGCTTTTCATTGCCCGACAAGAGACCTCACATGAAAGAGATGTTCTCCTGGCCGGGGTCACCTGCTGGGTCCACATCTGCCAGGAAAGGCTGTTGGCTCAGGTATGTGTTGGTTTCAGCCCCACTGAGACATGCATGATATAGAAAAAAGTTTTAACTCAGTCAAGCTGTATTTTTTAAATCTTAACAATGTTAGAGATGTTCATCACCCCCCTCTAAAAGTTGAGACAATCATGCTGGAGTATTTGATTAGTCCTAATAACCACATGCTATTAAAAAATCATTGAAACTCATCCAATTAATTAAGCCTCCAATTACAAGGAAGGTAAGAAGAGGAAGCGGCAAGATTTTCTGAATGCTACTTAATAAGGCTTTTAGTTTGAAGAGAATTGTGTCATTTTGTTCTAACACCACAAAAACCTGCCTTGGGGGAGATTAAAGTAGGGATTCTTCAAAGAAGATAATTTTTGTTAAAGTACATAGTGAGCTCTTTATGCAGGGACTTGGCTGAGAACACTGAATTCATTCTACTTGAAACCTTTCAGAAGAAAGATGGGGTTTGAGAGGGAGAGAAAGAGGATGAGGAACAGAGGACAGAGAGAGGATAGGAATTGAGAGGGGGAGAAGCAGAGGCAGAAATTTCCTAAATTATAAAAAGTAATTTAAAGATGAAAATGTGTAACAAACTATTAGAAATTATCCCTGAAAGTATAGTCTTTATTGTACTAAGTGAAGTAAGACTGATGGAAAAAGACAAATACCATATAATTACACTTACATGTGAGATCTAAAAAGATACAAATGAGTTTACAAAACAAACAGATTCACAGACTTAGAAAACAAACCTATGGTTACCAAAGGGGGAAGGTCAGGAGGGAAGGGATAAATTAGGAGTTTGGGATGAACATAGACACACCATTATCTATGTCAGGTAAATGACAAGGACTCACTGCATAGCACAGGGAACTCTACTCAATATTCTAGTACTTCCCTAGATTCGAAGAGCCCACTCATTGGAAAAGACCGTGATGCTGGGAAAGAACGAGGGCAAGAAGTAAAGGGTAGGGGGTGGTGGAGACAGAGGATGAGATGGTTGAATGGCATCATCAACTCAACAGACATGAATTTGAGCAAACTCCAGGAGATAGTGAAGGACAAGGAAACCTGGCCTGCTGCAGTCCACGGGGTTGCAGAGTCATGACTGAGTGACTGAACAACAACAATCTGGAAAAGAATCTGAAAAAGAATGGATATATGTATATGTCTAACTGTGACTTCCCTGGTGGCTCAGACGGTAAAGCGTCTCCCTACAATGCAGGAGGGGTTCCATCCCTAGGTTGAGAAGATCCTCTGGAGAAGGAAATGGCAACCCACTCCAGTACTCCTGCCTGGAAAATCCCATGGACGGAGAAGCCTGGTAGGCTACAGTCCATGGGGTAGCAAAGAGTTGGACATGTATAACTGAACTACCTTGCTGAACACCTGAAACTAACACAACATTATAAATAAAATATACTCCAATATAAAATAAAAATTGAAAGTGAAAGTGAAGTCCGACTCTTTGCTACCCCTTGGACTGTAGCCTGCCAGGCTCCTCAGTCCATGGGATTCTCCAGAGAAGAATACTGGTATGGGTTGCCATTTCCTTCTCCAGGGGATATGAGCCACCAGGGACCTGCCTGCTAAATAAAAATTATAGGTAAATAAGTAAATAAAACAAACAAAAAACAAATGTGGAGGTTGTCAATCCTAAAATCAATCCTGAAGGAAATCAGTCGTGAATATTCATTGGAAGGACTGACGCTGAAGCTGAAACTCCAATACTTTGGCCACTTAATGCGAAGAACTAACTCATTTGAAAAGACCCTGTTGCTGGGGCAGGTTGAAGGTGGGAGGAGAAGGGCTCAATAGAGGATGAGATGGTAGTATGTCATCACTGACTCAATAGACATGAGTTTGAGCAAGCTCCAAACTTGAGTTGGTGATGGACAGGGAAGCCTGGTGTGCTGCAGTTCATGGGGTCGCAAAGAGTTGGACACAACTGAGCAACTGAACTGAACTGAACTGAGAGGCTGTTGGAGTGAGGAATGGGGCAGAATGGTGAATTTTAGAGAGCCAAACTCTGATTAAAGATCTCTGGTTCTGCTGGTTGACCTTGAGCAGTTCTCCATTCTGAGTTCTGCTTTAGAAACATCCTGGTATTAAATTCCCACAGCCTCCCACTCTAACACTTTCTCCCTCCCTCCTTAGAAATTGGGTTTTGTGGCCATCCTGATAAAATCAATACCTTAGATCTGTAAGCAATTTTCATTTCGAACTGGTTCACTCATATTCGCTCTCATTTGATCCCCCCAAAACCCCAAGAAATTGACAGGGCAGGAATTATAGACCCAGTTTACAGATGAGGAACTGGAGGTTTACAGATCTTAAGCATCTTATCCAAGGCTCCAGTCATTAGATTTCAGAAGAAGGTCTTGTAGTCAATGGCCTTCTACCAGAAGGTGCAAACTTTCTTGGGCTCAGGAGTGAATTCATACCCTGGAAATTGGATCAGGTATGGCTTCTCTCTCCAAATCTCCCCTGTTGTAACTAAATTGTGTTACCTGGCTGTCGAGACTTAACTCAGAAGGTCGAGGGAGTCTTCAAAATTGGGAAGCAGTGGACTACCATGGTGTCCAGTGGCTGAGATTCCACCCTCCCAACGCAGGGAGCCCAGGTTCAATCTTTCATCAGGGAACTAGATCCTGCATGCTGCAGCTTAAGGTTCCACATGTCACAACAAAGATCAAAGGTCATGCATGCTGCAATGAGACCCAGCACAGCCAAATAAATAAGTAACTTTTTAAAAAAGATTGGGAAGCAAAAAAATGACACAGCAACTCTAGCAAGTGGCCATAGCAGCAGAATAGGGTATTTGCAAGGTCACTCTGAGTCAGTCTGACAGTTTAGGACCTGAGTTTCTCTGAAGAGCCAGGGATGGCAGAGATTGGGTCTTGTTCTAACTGGGAGAGGACCTTGCTCAGGCTGCCATAACAAACTACAGCACAGAGGAGATCGTCAAACAACAGAAATTCTTTCTTTCATGCTTTTGGACCCAGAAGTCCAAGATCAAGGTGTTGGCAGAGTCAGATGCCATCTGAAGGGTCTAGGGACAAAGTCTGCATTGCCTCTTCCCAGCTTTCCGGTGGCTTGGACCCAGAAGTCCAAGATCAAGGTGTTGGCAGAGTTAGACGCCATCTGAAGGGTCTAGGGACAAAGTCTGCATTGCCTCTCTCCAGCTTTCCGGTGGCTTCGAGCAGTGTTCGTTGTTCTTTGGCGGGCAGCTGTACCAATCTCGCCTCTGCCTTTGTCCTCACTTCTTGCCTCTGCTTCTATTTCTGTATCCAGATGACACCAGTCTTTGGATTGGGGCCCACCCCAATTGAGTGTGACCTCATCTTTAATTGATTACATCTGCAAAGACCTCATTTGCAAATAAAATCTTATTTACAAGCTCTGGAGGTTTGCACTTCAGCATATCTTTCTGGGGAATACAATTGAACCCAGAACACTGGATGCCTTCTATTCCACCACTTTCCAGAGCTTCAGAGACAATTATCGGGATGGCTTGCCACAGTGGACACATTTCAGAAGTTTTGACTTTGGAAAAGATAATCTTAAGCAACTTTAGAGAAAAATCTTTACCTGCAGTTATGCAAAAAAGAGAATCTCAACAAGTTCTGGCCAGTTTTCCCCAGCACCGAATTACTTAAAGAAAACCGAAGCCCCTCCACTGGATACCCTCTAGATGGGACAAATACTTAGAGCTAAAGGACATTTTTAAGGCTCTCTGAATAAAGTCCTATTTGTTAATGGAGTTTGTGAGGCTGCTTTCTCTCTCTGCGTTTAAGATGCTCATTAGACGCGGAAAGAAAGCAGTTTCAGTCTGAACCACTTGAATACTTGTCCTAATACTTGCTGAAAAGATATGAACTTACTGTCTTCTGGTCCCATGCAATGAAGTGAATTTTTGCCAGAAATTTTAAGAAGATTTTTGCCCTTCTTACTAATGATATGGAGTATTGGCAAACAAATAAAGCAGTATAAAAATTATAGAGAAGCTTTCTGTTCTAATTTTGGCATCTATCACAATTGGTTGTGCCATTGGAGATGTAGTTTTACTTTGTGCCAATCTGAACCAGGAGGTATGGTACTGTGTTCATTTACGTTATGCTTTCATCCCCCTTCCTGATTCTTCGCATTTCTTTCCCCAGCTTGAGAAAGAATGTGTGTGTGCATGCTAAACCGCTTCAGTCCTCTCCGACTGTTTGTGATCCTATGGACTGTAGCCTGCCAGGATCCTCAGTCCATGGGGATTCTCCAGGCAAGAATACTAGAGTGGGTTGCCAAGCCCTCCTCCAGGGGATCTTCCCAACCCAGCAATCGAACCTGCAACTCTTATGTCTCCTGAATTGGCAGGTAGGTTCTTTACCACTAGCCCCACCTGGGAAACCCCTGAGAAAGAATATATCACAGTAAATGGATAATAACATAAGAATATATCACAGTAAATGGACAATGCACATTTTCCCCCACTTTGTTTTTGTTTTAAAAAAAATAACCCTATTTGCTGGTCCTCTGGATCCCACAGAAAACACCATCATTTCTGTGGCTGAGAAGCAAAAGCTTTCCTTAGGAAACACACAGGATGGAAGCAGCCCAGTCCTGCTCAGCGTCAACAGTGAGTTACAAGAGAGAAGCATGGTCCTGCAGCAGCTGCTGTTTGGCTTTCTTCAAATTCAACCCAAAGTACCCAAGTTCTGATTCTAAAGCTTGAAAATAAAGCTGCTGCTGCTGCTGCTGCTAAGTCACTTCAGTTGTATCCGACTCTGTGCGACCCCATAGATGGCAGCCCACCAGGCTCTCCCGTCCCTGGGATTTTCCAGGCAAGAACACTGGAGTGGGTTGCCATTGCCTTCTCCGGAAAATAAAGCAGACTCAAAATAAACTGCACTGATCAATCTCCTTTTAAAATCATGCTATCCCCTCCTGTCAGACATCTGTGAATAAGACCTCTGATTCATGTTTCTGTCATGTCTTCCCTGCAGCTCCCAGTTTCTGTCTGAGAACACTCGTGCATCAGGAAAACCTCATTCCAAGTGATTCCAGATCTGGGGATGGACCATTGCACTAAGCCAGTCAATACTTCCCATGCCCCTGGCCACAGTGATTGGTTCAGGCATAGGCAGTCAGCATGCACTGGTCCAACCAAAGTGAATCTCAAGATTTTGATTGATAATGCCAAAGCAAAAGCACTATTTACAATAACCATGACTGGCAGCAACCCAGGTGCCGATCACCAGATGGCTGGCTTAAGAAGATCTGGTACATACATACAACGGAAAATTACTCAGCCATAAAAAATGAAACATTGCCATTTGCAACAACATGGATGGATCTTGAGACTAGAATGCTTAGTGAAATAAGTCAGAGAAAGACAAAACTATATCACTTAATGTGGAATCTAAAAAATAATATTAATACAAATGAACCTATATACAAAACAGAAACAGACTCACAGACATATGACACCAACTTCAGGTTACTAAAGGGGAAAGGGAGGGAGGAAGGGCCAAATTCAGAGTAAGGGATTAATAGATACAAACTGAAAGTGAAAGTGTTAGTCACTTAGTCATGTCTGACTCTTTGTGACCCCATGGGCTGTAGCCTGCCAGGTTCCTCTGTCCATGGGACTCTCTAAGCAAGAATACTGGAGTGGGTTGCCATTCCCTACTCCAGGGAATCTTCCTGACTCCGGGACTGAACCCTGGTCTCCCACATTGCAGGCAGATTCTTTATCATCTGAGCTATCAGGGAAGCCCAGAGATACAAATTATTATACATTAAGTAGATAAGCATCAAGGATATATTGTATAGCTCAGGAAATTATACCAATATCTTGTAATAATGTATAATGGAATATAATCTGCAAAAAAAAAACAACAACAACACTGTGTTCTGTACCTGAAACTATCCCTGTCTTCCTTGGACAAGAGTGAGGAAGTTTGTTGCTTTGGAAGTTTCTGGAAGCCACCTTGTGTCTATAATCGGTGCCGGCCTTTGGATGAAGTCAGCACTGCAGATACAGTAGAGAGATAGTAGTCCTTGATAATGCTGCTGAATTGCTAGAACTCGCCCTTCTTTTAGAGCATTTAGCAATGTGGCTCAAAAACCCCCCTTATGATTTAAGACCATTGAAATGGGTTTTATATTACTTACAACTGAAAGGTTTTTTTCCCCTCTCTTATGTCTTTTTGTCAGCCTTTTCCATGCATACCAAAGTTAATCTGATAATATACTTGAGGCAGGATGAATTTGAGGTGTTTGTGGAACACTCAGTTCAGTTCAGTTCAGTCACTCAGTCGTGTCCGACTCTTTGCAACCTCATGAATTGCAGCACGCCAGGCCTCCCTGCCCATCACCAACTCCTGGAGTCCACCCAAACCCATGTCCATTGAGTTGGTGATGCCATCCAACCAACTCATCCTCTGTCGTCCCCTTCTCCTCCTGCCCCCAATCCCTCCCAGCATCAGATTCTTTTCCAGTGAGTTAACTCTTCGCATGAGGTGGCCAAAGTATTGGAGTTTCAGCTTCAACATCAGTCCCTCCAATGAACACCCAGGACTGATCTCCTTTAGGACGGACTGGTTAGATCTCCTTGCAGTCCAAGGGACTCTCAAGAGCCTTCTCCTACTATGCAGGTGGCAATAACTAGAACAGCATATCCAACAAAACTCTCTGTGGGGAATTCCCTGGTGGCCCAATGGTTCGGACTCTGTGCTTTCACTGCCAAGGGCCCGGGTTCAATCTGTGGTTGGGGAGCTAAAACCCCACAAGCCACAGGGCTGGACAAAAAAAACCAAAAAACCAAAAAACTTTCTGCAATGATGGCAGAGTTCTGTAGCTACACTGTCCAACATGAAAGCCACACACAGCTATCAAGACTTTAAAATATGGTTTGTGTGACCATTTATAAGAGCCAAGATGGAAACAACCTAAATGGCCATCGATAGATAAATGCACAAGGAAGATGTGGTATAGGTATATGTAATGAAAGACTGTTCAGCCATTACTAAAAGAATGAAGTGATGCCATTTGCCGCAACGTGGATGGACCTGGAGATTACTATATAACTGAAGTGAGCCAGACAAAGACAATATCACATGATATCATTTATCTGTGGAGTCTTAAAAATTGCCACAAATGAGCTCATTTACCGAGCAGAAGTAGACTCACAGACATAGAAAACAAACTTATGGTTACCAAATGGGCAGAGGGGGCAAAGAGGAATAAATAAGGAGTTTGGGATTAACAGATATATACCACTATGTATAAAGTAGATAAATAACAAGGACCTACAGAATATCACAGGGGACTGTATACAATATCTTGTAATAACCTATAATGGAAAAGAATCTGAAAAAGAGTAGGCATATATATATGTATATGTATATGTATGTATAACTGAAGCTTCTTGCTGTACATTTGAAACTAAGACAGCATTGTAAATCACCTATACTTCAATTTTTAAAATGTGGTTTATGCGAATGAAAATCCAACTGTTAAATTTTATTTTATTTTGAGATTTTTAATTTAAAAGGCCACATGTTACTAGCAGCAACTATATTAAACAGCACAGATCTAGAAAGAATGTGGAAACATGGAGCTAAGACATATAATGGGTGAAGACAGAAAGCTGAGACTCTCAAAGCTGCTCAGAATGTGTGGGGTGAGAGGAGAGTGAAGGACAGCCCTTGGGACATTAATATTCAAACACAAGTGGTGATAAGGAGCCGGCAAAGGATACCGAGAACACAAGGATGAGAAATGGGAAGAGAAGCACAAGGTGCAGGTATCACGAACGCTAAGAAAGGCACATTTCAGGGAGTCAGTATCAGTGCCACATGAAGCAAGGGGTAAAATATGATAAGTGTCCATTGGCCTCAATGGAAAAAGAAGTCACTGATGGTCATCAGAAGAGTAGCTGTATGATAGAAGGGGAAGCCAGATGCTTTGAGACATCAGAGCTGAAACATCTTCGGTCATGGTTATTAATGACCATAAAGAAGAACTCAGACCCTGGAATGTCCAGAAGACATCAGCCAAGGAAGCACTAAATTCATACTTTCCTGGGTCTTTACCTTGTTTGCCTTGATTTATTTCTAAGGGAAATGGCAACATTTTCCCAACTGGCCCTTAATTAATAGGCATTTTGCCAAATCAAATATGGCTCCCTAAAAGTCATGGTGATATCATACCCCATACTTATAATCTCTCATTCCAATATCTAGATTGTCAGCTTAAACCATCAAGCTATTCATTCCAAATCGCCATTTTCTCTTTTCTTCCTCTGATATATATTTATTTATTTGGGACTTCTATTTTTAGCCTCTCTGAAGGGGAAAAAAATAATAGGAATTCACAGGATTTATTGCACAAATTACTTCCCTGGCTCCCTCCAACCTCCATCAAGGCTTCTGACAGTGGCATTGTATTTCTTATTTATTAGATTTTTAAGTGCTCTGTTAGGTATTTTACAAGCTTTCCTTAATGTCTCTGCAACCCTAGTGCACAACAGCCACTGAAAATTGATCACAGGTCATATCTGACCCATCTTTAAATTTAAATCACATGTAGCCTTCTTCATCTCCACACTGGCTTCCAAGGGAGATTGTTGCAACCCTTGCATAAAAACCAAGGAGATTATTTTCCAAGTTATTTAAAATGAATACACAGAGCATCTTTTATCCTTAATACTAATGGTCTAAGTGAAATAACAAATATTCCCCCCAAGTGTGGCTGGATAGAGAAGAAACGAATGAATGATGTCTATGGAATCCAAAGCCAGCTAGGTCTGCAAAGTCATTGCAAAGCAGACATTTTGGAGCAAGTTCACAATGAATGTGGCTTAAAACAGATATTCTCTGAGCAAAGAAAACATGCTGGAAAGAGGTGCTATACTGGGAGTTGAGAAACAGGAATTCTAGGAGTGGCTCTGTCACTAACGACTTATGCGGCTTTGGGCAACTGGCTCCCATCTCCAGGTGCTCACTGTAAAAGAGAGGACATGACTGATTGATCACTAATATCCCTTCCAGTTCTTGTGTGTATTAGCCGCTTAGTCGTGTCAGACTCTTTGCAGCAATGTGGACTGCAGTCCATCAGACTCCTCTATTCATAGGATTCTCCAGGCAAGAATACTGGAGTGGATTGCCATCCCAGTGGACTCCTCCTTGGAGTCTTCCCAACCCAGGGATTGAACCCACATCTCTTATATCTCCTGCATTGGCAGGCACGTTCTTAACCATTAGCGCCACCTGGGAAGCCCCTTCCAGCTCTAACTTCTTTTAATCCCAAATCACAGGATGGAATTCCAAAGAACAAAGTTACATTGATGGTAACTTGCTACAGACAGGTGTCAACAACAATCAGATCTAGAGGGAGGAAGCTGTTTTCACAAGTTTGGGTCCAGCTTGTTTCCATCATTAGAACAAAGATCATATCTATACTTCTTTGTAAACCACTCATTTTTCTCCCCAGCATTCCTTCCCTCTACTCAGCACAATATAGGATAGCAGAGGTTCCAGAGATATTGATTAATTGATCCAGACACATCCAGGTTGGCCTTCTCCAATTTAGTGAGTTATAATTTTACTTACTCATCCATTAATCTATTTATTTATTCAACCAGTCACCTGTTCATCTAACCGTTCACCCATCTATCCTTGTATTCATCCAGCAAATATTTACTAAGTACCTTGCATGTGCCCAGGTACTAAGGTACTAAGTACTAAGGTACTAAGTACTGAGGTAGTGACAGCCGCATTGGATGTGAATAACTGTGGTTGGAATTCACATACCTGTCCTGGGAAGTAAGTGAACTGTGCCACTGGGGAGCTTTTCCCAAAGGGCTCCTGTCACAACACCTCCTTTATGTGGGAAAAGTGTAACACTGATGTGGGTTCCCATCCCCCACAGACGCAGTGTACAGAACCAGGGATGGTTAATTTGAGCAAGAGAAAACCTCCAATCCTTAACTTCTCTCTACATGACACAAGGAATCCAAGCAAGGCCCTCTTCTAGAAGTATCAGCTCATCTTATCATGGCATCCGGTTCCATCACTTCATGGCAAATAGATAGGGAAACAATGGAAACAGTGGCAGACTTTATTTTTGGGGGGGCTCCAAAATCACTGCAGATGGTGACTGCACCCATGAAATTAGAAGACACTTGCTTCTCGGAAGAAAAGCTATGACCAACCTAGATAGCATATTGAAAAGCAGAGACATCACTTTTCCAAAAAAGGTCCATCCAATCAAAGCTATGGTTTTTCCAGTAGTCATGAATGGATATGAGAGTAGAACTATAAAGAAAGCTGAGCGCCAAAGAATTGATGCTTTTGAACTGTGGTGTTGGAGAAGACTCTTGGGAGTCCCTTGGACTGCAAGGAGATCAAACCAGTCAGTCCTAAAAGATATCAGTCCTGAATATTCATTGGAAGGACTAATGCTGAAGCTGAAACTCCAATACTTTGGCCACCTGATGTGAAGAACTGACTCCTTGGAAAAGACCCTGATGCTGGGAAAGATTGAAGGCAGGAGGAGAAGGGGACAACAGAGGATGAGATGGTTGGATGGCATCACCGACTTGATGGACGAGTTTGAGCAAACTCCGGGAGCTGATGATGGACAGGGAAGCCTGGTGTGCTGCAGTTCATGGGGTCACAAAGAGTCAGACATGACTGAGTGACTGAACTGAACTGACCCCTATGAGAAAACTGGCAAGCAGAGCAATCAGAAAATGGAACGGGCTGCCTAAGAGAGTAATGAGTTCTCTGGCATGGGAAGTGATTGCATGGGGGTTAGATAATCAACATTTGCTGGGAATGTCACAAAGGTAGGTCAAGCGTGGAAAGAGGGGCTAGACAAGATGACCTCCAAAGTTCCTTCTCACCCTGAACTTCCAGAATTCTAGGAGCAAGACTGTATTGTTTGTGTCCAATTCAGCACCCGGCCAATTCATTTAGTGCTTGCCATCCTCCCCTTTCCCCAAACCCCTTAATTCTCCTGGAGACAAGTTGGCAAGGAATACAATAGCCTCACCACCAGAACAATTGGTTTGCATCTATGAAAATAGTTTAGCAGCAGGAATCCTTCAAGATATCAAATTCTCACACAGGAAAAACAGGAAGGAAGAGATCCATGCAGAAGAAATCAGATGAGTATCAACCCCAACTCTTTTTTTTTCTTTTTTTCAAAAAACATTTATTTTGTATTTTTGGGCTGCATCAGGTCTCAGTTGCAGCAAATGGGCTTCTCTCTAGTTGTGGCATGCAGGCTTAGTTGCTCCAAGGCATGTGGGATCTTAGTTCCCCAACCGGGGATTGAACACATGTCCCCTGCATTGGAAGGCAGATTCTCAATCACGAGACCACCAGGGATGTCCCAACCTCAACTCTTAAAACCAAATTTGTACCTGAATTCACAATGTCAGGGAGAAATTCTCCAGCAGTATTGGGTCGCCAGGAGGTAGGAAATATCCCCAGCCTGCATTTCTATAGCTTAGTACTTGGAGTCAGTTGGGTTTGCTAGCAACACACCCGTCAGCTCTGCTTTCCCTGACAGCTTAGCCACCCTTTTAGAATAAGAATCAGATTCTCCTTTTTCCATATTAAAAATTAGAGCAGTCAATAGAACAAAGAAACGAGTTCTGAGATTTTTTTTCCCCCTAAAGAAGCTCATTTAACCCTGCAAACACAGGAAACAAATGCCAGAGAACAGCCTTGATCAACTGCTGGCTGGTGGTGAGACTGAACCAAGTGTCCCTGGTCCCTTTCTTCTGCATTCCCCAGCACCAGCGATCTAGGTGCATCCTGTCCCTCCGTTTCTCAGCAGGAGGAGCAGATGAATGCGGCTGTCTGGAGAGCAGGGTTTATTGGAGAAATAAATCTCTTTGGCTAAATATGAACGATGCAGAAGAAACAAAGGAACTGCTCTTTAATGACCAAGGTTTAAATGAAGCCCAGCACCCTAAGGCAGAACCCCAATTAAGAAGAGATTGGAAATTAATGTCCAAGAGACCACTTAAAGTTACAGAAAAATTTACCAAGTACCAAGGATATACCAGAAAGTATGTTCGTTGCTGGGGTTTCAAAGAGAAAGAAGACAGTCCTCCTGTCACCTGGGGCTGACAGGGAGCAGGAGCATTGCCAGGTGGGGTTGAAGGATGAGGACACAGCAGGATGGAAAGTGCTATAAGCAGGTATGACCTTGCACTGCAGCCACAAGGATTTATCAGGAGGCAATCAGGGAAGGCTTCCAGAGGAGGTGCTGTTGCTGCTGCTGCTAAGTCGCTTCAGTCGTGTCCGATTCTGTGCGACCCCATAGGTGGCAGCCCACCAGGCTCCTCCATCCCTGGGATTCTCCAGGCAAGAATACTGGAGTAGGTTGCCATTTCCTTCTCCAATGCATGAAAGTGAAAGTGAAGTCCCTCAGTCATGTCCGACTCCTAGGGACCCCTTGGACTGCAGCCTACCAGGTTCCTCGGTCCATGGGATTTTCCAGGCAACAGTACTGGAGTGGGTTGCCATTGCCTTCTCCAGGGGCTGTTGGGTCTTTTCTTAAAAGGTGTGTAGGAGTTTGCAAGGGGGAAAGGAGGGACCATTCTTCCAGACAGAAGGATGAACATGTGTAGAGGAATGTGGAAAGGGTAGGACCCACACTTGCAAGGAAGAATGACAAGTTCACTGTGAGTCCTGTTGTGACGAACAAGGCTGGATAATTAGACCAGCGCCTAGCCGTGAAAGATGCCGGTGCTGCAAAGACAAGTGGTCTTGATTCTGTAGGTCAGGATGCCCCAAATTTAGACAAAAAACCGGAATCACCCAGGAGCTCATATGAGTGATAAAGTATGGATTCCAGGGCCACATCCCCAGAAACTCTGATTTTGCAAGTCCAAGAGGCAACCTGAGAATCTGCATGTTGATAAGCAGTGAGGAACGCTTGAAGAATCTCTCGGTAGGAGCCCAGGCACTGCGGTGGGGTTTCAAGGAAGGGGCAGGGCATTGTGTTTGGGAATTCTCAGCTGGAAGCTCAGAGAAAATGACCTGGACGAGGAGGCAGTGGAAAGAGACCATCATAGAGGGACAGGAAACGCAGAGCAGGTGCCCCGAGGGAAACTGCAGGGCCATCTCTGGCTTGATGCCAAAGAGGTCTCTCTCGGTGGACTTTCTGTGTCACCTGGAGCACTAAGGCCAATCCGGGCCAGGGAGAGAGGTTGGGGCAAGATCTGCGGCACCCCAGGGAGAGTGGCCGTCCCAGGGGAGACAGACTTCATTTCTGTGCCGTGCTGCTAATGAAGCCTGAGGCCCCAGGGCTGGGGAAGGGCTGGCACCCAGGCTGGGGGCAAAGCCGGAGCACAAACAAGTGTCAGGGCGGCAGGGTGGCCTGCCCCAGGGTGCAGGCTGCACCCACACCCCACGCTGCCCAGTGACGTTGCCAGTGACAACCTTGTCCCCAGGATTCTGTCCCAGCCGAGCCTCCGGGTGACTCGGTTTCTTGGGCTGTTGCCAGCTGCTTGGTACAGGTAGCCAGGCTCAGGGGAGATGTGCTTTCAGCGATGCTCTCACCCACACAAGCCCAGAGACCTCAGCCATGGCCGATTCTATCGTCTAAAGTGATGAGTAGTGACCAACACAGATGCCAGCACCTCACCGGGTGAGAGGCAGGAGAAATGACAAGAGCAAAGAAGTTCCCTTCTCTCTGAGGGAGCACCACTGTAACCAGATCACCTGGGATGTCAGGGCGCCTGTGCCCTGGGGCTGAAGAAATGCAAAATCCCCAGAGAGCCGCACTGACCAGCCAGGCACAAGTCGGTACCCACATGGTGCCTTTGAGCAGAATTTCTCAACCCCTATATTAGAGGCACCATTTAGAAATATTTAGCATTCACTTTACAATCTTTAAGTGAAATTCATAGATAATATAACTACCCAACTCATAATTTTAAGAAATATATGATGCCCTGGGATGGAAAAAAAAAAGTAAAAGGGATGGAAGGAAAGTAAATTAGGACAATATATTTCACAGACTTCCCTGGTGGCTTGGGCAGTAAAGAATCTGCCTGCAATGCAGGAGACTCGGGTTCCATCCCTGGGTTTGGAATATCCCCTAGAGGAGGAAATGGCGACCCACTCCAGTATTCTTGCCTGGCAAATCCCATGGGTAGAGAAGCCCAGAGGGCTCCAGTCCATGGGGTTGTTGGACACAATGGAATAACTAATAGTTTCACTTTTCATTTCACAGTTAAGCTAGGAGACAGCCTGAGGAGACACCTGCATCTCTAGCTGGAATGGACAAGGCTGCCACACATGCAAGCTGGTACAAGCATGTCTTACCAATGACTCAAGCACCATGCACAGCACTGCATTAGAGGACGGTTTGCTGAACATATTGTTAAAAATGCGAGTTTTCTAAAGTAATGAATAATTTTTGATATAGTTCCAAACAAAACAAGACACAATCTTCCCTTGATTTGCTGGCAGTGCCTTACCATAAAAAGTATACATTTAAACTTTGCAAAACAAAATCCTTTTTGTTTACGTGTAAAATAGGCTTAGGTGCTAGGTTCAGATGATTATCGGTTGTTTTTTTCACCTACATGAACACACAGAGGATATTAGAAAGTCGTGAGTGGCAGAGGACCGTTCTTGGTGTGGAAATGTCCCCCCAAAGCAGGACAGCTTCTGGCTCCTGCCCTCAAAAGGTCCTGAGGTCTTCCACCTATGGTGACAACCCAAAGCATGAAGCTGTAGACTTAAAAAAATGTTCCCATTTGCAGGGCAGCAATGAAGATGTAGACATAGAACAAACTGTGGACACAGGGCAGGGAGGAGAGGGCGGGATGAATGGAGAGAGCAACAGAAAAACAAAGAGGCTACCCTGTGTAAAGTAGATAGCCAGGGGGAATTGCTGTCCGACTCAGGGAGCTCTAACTGCGGCCCTATGACAACCTAGAGGGCTGGGAGATGGGAGGGAGGGGACATACGTGTACCTATGGCTGATTCAGGTTGATGTATGGCAGAAACCAACCCAATAAGGTAAAGCAATTATCCTTCAATTAAAAATAGATAAATTTTTTAATTTATCTCCCAGAACCACCCCTTTGGAGATGACCAAGCACTTTCTTGAACAGTAATTAATTTGAGCCTCCCAGGTGAGGGAGGCAGTGCAGATGGGGAAACTGAGGCCCAAGGGAGGATGTCACACCTAGGTTCATGGGGAGTTAGCAACAGAGAAGAGACCCTGAATTCCTGAGCTGTGAATGGAGTTGGGGACTGAACTGTGTCCCTACAAATCCATATGTTGACGTCCTAATTCCTAGTAGCTCAGAATGCAAATGTATATGGAGAGAGGGTCTTTAGAGAGGTAATTAGGTTAAAATGAAGTTATTAGCATGGACCCTAATCCAATATGACTGGTGTCCTTATAAGAAACGATTAGGACACAGGCATAGAAGGGAGACCACGTGAGGAAATGAGGAGAAGACGGCCATCCACAAGCCAAGAGGAAAGACCTCGGGAACAACAAATCCTGTCAATAACATGATGTTGGACTTCTAGCCTGCAGGACTGTGAGTTAATGCATTTCAGTTAAAGCCAGTCTGTGGTTCTCTGTTATGGTGGCCCTAGCTGACTAATACAGGTGGGATTTGAAGATCACCTAGCCTGCCTGCCTGCCCTCTGTGTAAGTGGTCTGTGGATTATCAGAAGCCAGTCTGATGGGTTCCCACCTACCACAGGGCTGAAAGTATAGACGCTGCATTTAACTCTATAAGCCAGGTGAAGTCATTCACACCCCGCCCCCACCAGGTGAACTCAGAGAATCTCCCACCAGCAGGTCAACAGGGAACAACCTCTAATTTAACGCAAATGTTGGTGAGACCTGTATAGTCCAGATGAGACCAAATCAGGTCAATTAATTCCCCAAATGATTCTAATTACCCAAATCTCTGTGTTGAGGCTCTGTCTGCTTGGCTGAAGAGAAACTTACTCACTGCCTGAGGTTCTTAGAATCACCAGATATGCTGATTCATGTCTGGAAATCAGAATTTTTGTCCTCACATTTGGTTTGTCCTGAGGGTGGGGAAAAAAATCAAGTGTCCCACCCATGATGGCCAGACTCCCCTGACTCAATCCACTACCACCTCTGACATCCCATTCCCAGCTGTTTAGGGCTCAGGTCCCCCATCTCATCCCACCAGCTCCAAGTTGCATTTCCAAATAAAAACACCTTCGGTTTAAGCTTAGGCAAGAGGATCCCGCAGCAAAGCGACCTCCTTGAAACTTGTGACTTGATTATCCCATGAGTCCACCGGGCTTCTCAAACTTGACCTGTTCACACAGCCCTTCTGACCTTCTGTCCCTACAAACCAGCTCCTGTCCCAGGCTTACCTCATCTCAATACACATCCACTCCACTCATCCAGTTCTTTGGACTCATCCCAAATACATGACCATCAGTAAGTTGCTTCACCTTGCAGCGCCTCAGGTTTCTCATTTGTAAAATGGGGTCCATAGTCTTTACCTCATAGGATGTTTATGAGGATTAAATGGGCTTGTGATGGATTGAGACCAGGGTCTGCAGCATAGTAAGTTCTGTTAGTACGAGCACGGACATGACTGACTGAATGAGCACACTAATTGCCTCTTCTTTCTTTCTCTCACATCTCACATCCAATCTGTCAGCAAATCCTATTTGTTGCCCCCACAAAATAGTGCCTGACTGTTTCTCACCACTTCCCCTCTTATCATTCTGGTTCAACCCAATGATTTTGAGTAAATGTATAATTACATAACCATCACTGCAGTCTCGTTCTAGAACACTCCATCACTTCTTTTCTAGACATTTCATGTAAGTGGAGTCATGCACTCTGTGGTCTTTGCGTCTGGTTTTTCATTTAGCAGGGTGTCCTGGAGGTTCTTCCATGTTGTAGCAGGTTCCACTTTGTTCTTTTTGATTGCTGAGAAGTAGATCCCCTTGTGTGGACTTTGACTAATGGTTGCAACAGACTTCTCTTGGGTCTCCCTGTCCCCTTGTCCCCTCTGTTCTGGGCAAGAAGCCAGACAATTTTTTTAACCATAGGTCAGTACATGCAACTCAAATTCAAACCCTCCTAGGGCTCCCAACTCAGAGTAAGAGCCAAAGTCCCTGCAGAGGCAGCTTAGTTGGCTCCAGTGGCCATAACAAATTCTACAGACTGGGGGACTTAAACAACAGACATTTATTTCTCATAGTTCTGGGTGCTGGAAGGCCAAGATCAGGAGGCCAGCATGGTCAGGTTCCGGTGAGACGCTCCGCTCGGCTTCACTGTGTGCTCACTGATTGTGATCTCTCTCTCCCTTTGCTTACAGAATCTTATCAGATTTGGGGCTTCCCTGGCGGCTCAGACAGTAAAGAATCCTCCTGCAATGTGGGCAGCCTGGGTTCGATCCCTGGGTTGGGAAGATCCCCTGGAGAAGGGAACGGCTACCCACTCCAGTATTCTGGCCTGGAGAATTCCATGGACGGAGGAGCCTGGCAGGCTACATACAGTCCCTGGGGTCACAGAGTCGGACACAACTGAGCAACTTTCACTTACCAGATTAGGACACCCCCCAACACCCTGTCATTTAACTTTGCCTTCTAAAGCCCTGTATCCAAACACAGCCACCTTGAGGGTTAGGGTTTCAACATGGGAATTTGGAGGGGACACGGCTCAGTCCACAGTAAGAGACCTACGAGGCTTTCCCTGATCTGACCTCAAGCACACCCAGCACCCTTCCACCACAGGGCCTTTTTCTTTGTGATCCCCTCTGTCCAAACCATCCTTCACCCAGACATCCACATGGCCTTGATGTCACTCACCTCCCATGAAACCCACTTGCCCACCCTCCTTCACACTGTGACGCCCTCAGCACAGCTCTCCTACCCCACACCCACCCTCCCTCTCCCCCTTCCAGGCTTCATTTTCTCCATTGCACCATCTGACAAAAGAGATGTTTTACTCATTTATTGCTTATTTTACTTAGAATGTGAACTTCATGAGGGCGGGGGATGGTGTTGCTTCGCCTGGGCTCCACTCCCCTTCCCCCAGTTCCTGCCATCCCTGCAGGAGGCGACTGACAAATGTTTATGGGAGAGAAGAAAGAGGAGCCAGGAACTCTAGGCCCGGCCCGGCCACGTGTCCTGCCAGCACTGGTGACAGGCCAGAGAATTGCAGGCAGCCGTATAGTCCAGAAACGGGGCTGGATTGCGTGTATGCAGAGGTTGGTGTGAGTTTGCTGTCTTGAGAGAACAGAACAACACCCCGGTTCCATAAGTGTACTTGGGGAGACAGGCCCATTGCAAGGCCACACCCAACTTCTGTCCATGCCCCTCACTAACATTTCCTAAGTGCTGCTCGTGTACCAGGCATACAAAGATAAAGGGCATGGCCCCTGCCCTCCAGGAGCTCACAGGCTGTTTAGGGAGACAGGTCCAATCCAAGACAGTTAAGGTACCAGTAAAGGAGGCGGACAGTGACTAACGCTTCTAGTTGAGTGCGGTCTACTTCAGGGCATTCAAACTGGTTCCTGAAAGATGATTTACGTGATACAAGCAGAGGAGGGGGGCGGGCATGTTAGGGAGAGGAAACTCATTGTGCCGGGCAGGGGGTGGCGACTTGGAGATGGAGGAGAACACAGTGGGCTGAGGCCAGGTCGCAAAGGGCCACCTGCAGAGCAGTCTGAACCTTAGCCTATGAACTAGTGGTTCTCCAACTCTCCTCTGAGGGCCCCTGTGGGGTTCCTTACAGCCTCTCAAAAGGTGGACAGGAGAGCTGGGGGACAGGGCGGGACCGAGAATCTGGTAGTGCTTATCAAGCGCCGTCTGATAGAACTTTCAGTTCTATTCAGTATGGCAGCCTCTACTCCCCACCCCAGGTGGGTGTTGAACATTTGAAATGTAGCTAGTGCAACTGAGGAACCAGCTATCCAGCTATATTTCACATTAATCAATATAAATTGAAACTGAAATAGCCGCTTGTGGCCAATATCCTGGACAACACAGTAATAGGAATGGAAAGTTTGCAGTGAGAGAACCTGACCAGAACCGGGCTGTAGAAGCAGCAGAGTCTCGAAACTACCTTAGGAAGTGGGTGCATTTATCTCCATTTTGTTGATGAGGAAATCAAGTCTTGGAGAAATGAACTGATTCGTTTAAGGTTTCTGAGCTAATCAGTAGCTGAGGTGGTCTTGAATCTGAGCCTTTTAACACCAAATCTGGGAGCCAGTCAGGGACCCTGGTACCAATGGGGCATGTCCAATGGGTTTATATACATTCTATCATTGGTAATTATGATGGCACAGACATCTTTTGTCAAACAAAATATTTTGTTGTTTAGTCACTAAGTCATGCCTGACTCTTTTGCAACTCCATGGACTCTAGCCTGCCAGGCTCCTCTGCTGGGATTTCCTGGGCAAGAATACTAGAATGGGTTGCCATTTCTTCTCCTGGAGATCTTCCTGACCCAAGGATCAAACCTGCTTCTCCTGCATTGGCATGCAGATTCTTTACCACTGACCCACTGGGAATCCCATTAGTTGGTCCAATACTAGAAACACACCAAGTTCTACTTCAGGGATAATGAGCCAATATGATAGGACTTAAATATGATAGGACTTAAAAACTTTATATTTGTAGAATTTTCTCAACAGGAAATTTTCTGCTAAAATTTCTTTCTTAAGTCTATACATTTGCTTTACTGAAATCAGCTACTATTTGGTTAGACATGAAAATTCTTACACATGTAATCAGCTTTCCTTGGTAATAAATGCCTGAGGCAAACAGTGAGATGGACAGCAGTAATAATCCCTCTCTATATTATTCAGAGTAAATCATGTCATCTACCAACATTACTGAAAACAATGAGGAAAGTTCTTACCCATCACATGACTCTTAAAGATAATTTCCTAATGAATATTTTCTTTTTTTCCCCCTGGCAGATAAAGTACCAAGTCAGGAAATGTCGCTAGACTCATTCCTGGAAGATCAAACTGTCTTGTTTTCCCTTCCTCAACTGCTTTCTCATCCATCTGACTCAGAAAGAGCTTGATAGGTAAAGGAAACTCCTCGTGTTGGGGTATGGAGTCAGGCTGGGGAGAAGAGGCAGAGGACAGACAGACCCCACATCCTAAGGTCTGAACTGACGCAGCAGGAATTTGCACAGATCTTCACCTTCATGCAGGATTCCCAAGGCCTCTTTATCCTTCAAAATTGCACCCTGGAATATGGGAAGGAAAGACTCAGTTAAGCTTCCGCTTAGGCATATTGTGTTTTTTGCTCTCCACCAATGAAGATTTAAGTGAAAGTTGCTCAGAGGAAATTAACCATGTTCTCTACTGCTCTTGACAAAATCTAGGTTTGTGTAATAGTCAGGACATACTGGGTTATGCTGCAGTAAGAAATAACCCCCAAGTTTCAGAGACCTAAGAAAAAAGGGTGTTTCTCTTTTCTGTTACATGTCTATCTAGGGTCAGCTGGACACTCTGTTTAACACAGTCACTCAGAGACCCAGACTGACTGAACAGACTGCTTCTCAAACACTGTCAAGAGCACCAGAGGGTTTCACCTCTCACCTCCATGCTCTGGCCGGGAAGTCATGTGCAAACTTCCCCTCATAACTTATTGGCCAGAATTAATCACATGGTCCCATCCAAACACAAAGGGGTCAGGAAGTGCAATCCTGCTGCTTACCCAGGAGGCAGAGGGCAGGAAACCCCTGGCACTTGACCAGCTCAGCAGAGACCCGTCCCTCTGTTCTGCCTGTGCGTTCCTTATTCTGGAATTCCACTTTCCTCTTGATTTCCAGGAGCAGAGAGCAGAAGGAGAGGGCAGGGGTCGCAAGTGTGACAGATTACAGAAGGTCTTCACTGAATGAATGCTCCTGCCGCCATGTTTTTCACATCAGGAAACTAATGGTCAGAGCAGAGCTGTCCCCAGGAGAGATGCTGAAGCACAGTGACTCGCCAAGCTTCAGGGAAGGCCAGACGCGGGTCTCACGCACAGCTGGGCGGGGCCAGCGACGTCATCTAATACAGCCCTGTCTTCTCAGGGTCGAGAACCGGGGCCCACAGGAGGTTTCCCTGAGGTCACCTCAGGGGCAGGACTGGAACCCAGCTCTCCTAGGACCCAAAACAGAATTTTCTCCATGGCTCACCCACTGCTGTCCTGGTCTGAAAGGAGTGGAGGGGAAGACAGGGGCTGGAAGGCAGGGGGTGTGGCCTCCGAGACATATAGCCCCTTTGGGAGGTCACTTGATCAAGGCCTTTCCTCATGCCTAAACCAATATCTCTGGCAGGCCCCCCTTGGGAATGCCATGTCATGTTGGCAAAAGCTGCCAGTCCAGATGCTTCTTCTAGCTTCCTGTGACATCCAAGAAAACTGGAGCTGTGTGTGTCAAAGAGGAGGAAAGTGATTCAGAGAAAGAAACACAGACAGCAGGGGTGAATGGGATGAGAGTGCGGTTCACAAAGAAGCACTAAATATGGGCCTTCCATCTGCCAGTCTGCCCAAGATTACGTACTCTGAGGGCTACAGTCTGGAAGGTTCTGGTTTGTTTTCACTTGTTCAGTCCCACTAGGAGACAGACTTGTAACTTGGAGTCTTGCCTGTAACCAGCATCAGTCCCAGGTATAGGGAGCCACAAGGCAACGTTTGCATAAGGAGTTCCATGTGTATTTGTTGAATAAATTCATAACAATGGGAAGTCATTTAAAGGTTCTAAACACAGAGGTGACAGCATCGTGTTTGTCTTTCAGAAAGATCAAGAGAGTGACATATACAAGCAATGTTAGAGCTGAGTCAAGGATGGCACAGGAGGGGCTGGAAAATGGAGCATGTGAAGAACATTCCAAGCCAAGAAGGAGTATGAGGGTCCGATGGAGGGAATAAGCAAGGTGAAGATCAACTTCATTCATTCATTCATCCACTCACTCAACCCATAATCTCTTCCCTTGGAAGTGGTAGTGAGGGTAGGAGAAGGTGCAAATGACAAAAACTCAATAGATAATGCCATTCCAAACCATTTTGTCCACATTATGGCTTCTCCAAGACTGCCTGGGGAGTTGATGTGAAACCTGAGTTGCATTCTTCCTGTGCCCAGCACAGGTGTGCTTCACCAGTCACTCCTGGAGAGAATGACCCAAAAGCAGAAACATAACAGGGGTCCAGTAACCCCTGAACTGGACAGACAGACAGCAATAACAGAGGGCTGAAAGGGATGATTGTCAAGGAGGCATTTTAGGACCCAAGGTCAGAGTCAATATGGATGAGACAAAACTATGGTGGAGACGGAAACCAGACTCTGTTCTGCGCTGCTCAGCGGGTCTCTGCTCTGCACCCCAAGCCTGGCCTCACATGCTCCCCTACTCTTCTCTGCTCCACCCCAGATCACCCCAACCCCCCTTCACTCACTCAATTTCTCACCCAGCTGTTGAGTCCTTTAATCTCACAAGTCCCCAGGAAATGCTCACTTTAGGGGACTAGCTTGGGGATCCATGCACTTGTTCTTCTGACTCACAGATTTTTCTTGGTCAAAGAGAATAATCACAGGGAAGTAACAGCTGGGTGCTATTTTTATATTATCTTTGTGATTGAAGAAAGCCCACTTCACAGATCACCAAGATTACCATCACCACTGTTACCAACCTGGGTTCCTGAACTCCTTTTAATCAGCAGCAATTGAGAAGAGACCAGATGAGAAATTCAGGCAAGGCTTTATTGGAGTTAGCGCTGCAACATGGGGGAGTGAAAACAAGTAAGAGGTGCCCTTGTTTGTTCCCTGAGGTGGGGGGCGGGGGTGCGGGGCGGTAGGTGAGCTGGTTCCTTAATTGGGGTGAGGGGCAGGGGCAGATCAGTGGCTTAGGTGGTCTGCCCACCCCCTTGGTGGTGCTGTATGTAGGAATCATGTGCCGTTCCTTGCTTTTGCTCCAGGCACTCAGAAGTGGCAGTTAGGTTTTGGCCTTTCTGTATCGTGTTGTTCATAATTAGCCCCAGTTGTGCATGTGTGCAATTATGTGTAGTCCCTTAGGGTTTTTTGTATCCTGTTGCTCGAGGAGTTGGTTGTCCAGATGCAAGCACTGCGGTAAAGGGTCCCAGATCTCAGGGCCCAGGCTACATCACTACAACCACATAAAGTTCACGAGGAGCCCCAGCAACTTGTCAGACTCCTGGGGAAGCCCAAGCATATGGCCTCTCCCAGCCTCGGGTAAAAAGCATCCAAAATCAAGAGAGTCACGTGGCAGCCTTTGCAAAGATGTTAGAACGCCTGTAATTAAAAACAAACCCTGATCAATCTGTGTGAGGGCATCTTGACTTAGTTTCTTCCTCAAATCCGAGGCAAATTGACTTGCCTCCGGTGGGCCAGAAGGCGAAGCACTTCCAAGGTGAGGGTCTCCCAGACTTGAAGCAGTGGTGGGGGAGGAAATCCCAGCTTGAATAACATGTCAAAAATAATGATCTTGTTATTTAAAGCGGAGGCACAGGGAGAATCCTGTAAAAGCACCGATGACATTGCCATTAATGCCAAGAGAGTTCAGCATGACTGATGGCTCCAATAAACAGCCAGCGAATCAGAAGTGATTGATTAGGCTTCTCTCTAAAGCGTGGCCAAAAACTGCCTCGGCCAGCATCCTTGCATTTTCACTGGTGAAAAATGCACGTTCGAATAACGTCAGCTGTATTAAATGATCACCCTTCTGCCCAGATATGTGCAAATCAATCTGCTAATACCTGCCCAAGGTGTGAAGTCTAGATTTGGGGGTGCATTATATATGCATGTCTGTGTACAGGCTTCCCTGTGCTGTCAGCCTCTGCTCTGGAAGGTCAGTTAAAGCTGGGGTGCATGAGGTTGACTTCTGCGGGTGGCCTCAGAGAAAGGTGTGAGGGAAGCAGGATGGAGGTGGGAAACCAGCTGAGCAGGGATGTGGACTCAGCTGGGACCAGCTTCATTTGGAGCACACAGGAGCTCTAGATCGTAGCTGTACCCCAGAGTTACCCCCACACAGAACTGTGGCAAAGAGAGCAGCTGGGTTGTAGCCCATGTCCGCCTTTGCCCGTGATCTGTAATGTAATGGTAGAGATGGAGGTAACCTCCCAGGTGAAACTCCTTCCTGGCAGAGGGCACCACTGCAGGGAAATGGGCATCAGTGAGGAGTTAGCAGCCAGCACTTGCAGTAGCAGGGCGATGCCTGCACTAATCTGTAAAGCTCACTGGGGGAGGGGCACCAGCAACATCCACTGTGCTGATGGGTGTCAGACCTGAGTGTCTGTAAAATTCTCTGCAAGGCTTCTTAGCACACAGACCACTGGGCCCCAGCCCCAGAGATTCTGATTCAGGAGGTCTGGGTTGGACTGACAGATTCCATGTCCAACAAGTTCCCAGGTGATGCTGATGCAGCTGGTCCAGACGTCATTCTTTGAGAGTCACCTTCTCTTCCTTTCCCTCTCTCCACCCTGTCACCAGAATGGAAATAACCACACCCTCACTTGGTTCACCCAACACCTGGTTGATTGCATCATTCAACCACGGCTGCTTTATGTGATGATCTATCTTCATTGTTCGGAGAAGGCAATGGCACCCCACTCCAGTACTCTTGCCTGGAAAATCCCATGGATGGAGGAGCCTGGTAGGCTGCAGTCCATGCTAAGGGTCGGACACAACTGAGCAACTTCCCTTTCACTTTTCACTTTCATGCATTGGAGGAGGAAATGGCAACCCACTCCAGTGTTCTTGCCTAGAGAAACCCAGGGACGGGGGAGCCTGGTGGGCTGCCGTCTATGGGGTTGCACAGAGTCAGACACGACTGAAGTGACTTAGCATAGCATAGCATCTTCATTGTTTAGTTGCTAAGTTGTGTCCGACTCTTTTGCGACCCCGTGGACTGTAGCCCACCAGGCTCCTCTGTCCACAGGATTTCCCATGCAAGGATACTGGAGTGGGTTGCCATCTCCTTTTCCAGGGGTCTCTCTGATCCAGAGATCAAACCTGCATTTCCTGCATTGGCAGGTATATTTTTTACCATCTGAGCCACCTGGGAAACCCCATTATCTGCTCTAGGTAGCTGCAAATAGAACATTCACCTTTAAATGCTTCTGATAAACACATCCCAGCTCAGTGCCCAGTACACGCTAGGTCTCAGTAAATGTCTTGAGTGCATACATGAATGCCTCAATGTAAATGCAAAAATGATGTATTTTTTTACTGTCCCAGGGGTCAGGAGCAGGCTGCTATTTTAATGTTGCCTTGCTCTAGGAATGACTGCAGAAGTCACGTTGGAGGGAAGGAAGCTCTGACTGTTTTGAAAAAACCGTGTCTATGAATCTTCTCACTGGCAGAAGTGAAGCCAAGTTGGGGGCATGAAAATCAGAGGCTGAGGTGTGCTGTGGTAATAATGTGAGAGCCAGTCTTCACTGTAGAGAAGCACCTCTAAGAAAGATTGGAATGGTGATTGGGAAGAAGAGCATGGATGTTAGTGATATGAGGCCCGACAGGTCAGGGTCCTCTGTTCAGGAGAGATGAGGCTGAGCAGCCTCAGCAGAGGCCATATTGACCCATGTCAAGCAGCAGCAGGCTGGTGACCAATGAGAGAACCAGTCTGGGCAAGCGTAACGGGTATCCAGGGGCTTTGAGATCCACAATAAGATATTAGGCTGTTCTCTTACCCATAATATAATTCCCAGGTCTTCGGAGAAATTGCAAAGCAAGAGACAGCCTGGTTTAGGCTGGGCTTTGGAGAAGTATGCAAGGTAGGCAAAGAAGAATCAGCTTGGATAGGTGAGTAATGAGAGAGTAGGGATGACCCAGGGGCCTGGAGCAGCTGTTCAGGTAAGAAGTTGACTTGGGAGGGTGGCCAACTACCCCTGCTTGTCCCTGAAGGAGGAGCTTCTCAGGTGATAGGATTTTCAATGCAAACACTGGGAATGTTCCAGACGAACCAGGATAAGTTGAGAAACCAACTAGATGGGGTGATCAGAGAAAACCAGTGCCCATGAAAACCTGTAAACACTCCTCTAAGATCTCCCTAACCTGTCAGGAGGAGAAGCAGTTAAAAGCTGGCCTTCTTTCCATCTCTCAGAAAGGGGACTGGGTTAGTTGGCTAGTAAAGGGATGGGTGACCTTCAAGGCTGCCCATCTGGGGGACATGCAGGATATACCATTATAATCTGAAGGCATTTTGAAAATTTGTATCACAGCTAATGATTTTATACTAATCTTCACCAGGGAAGAATAACCAGCAAAAGTGATGGAGTGGACCCAGCAGTGGACTAGAAATCAGAAGATTTCAGCTCTTGCCCAGCCCTTCCACCAACCAAGCTGTGGGACCACAGATAAGTCAATTTCCTCTCTGGGCTCCCTTTTTCTCCCTGGTAAAAATGAAGGTTTCAACTAGGTCCAGGGTTTTTAATGTACCATGGATCCCTTTGGCAGTCTGGTGAGGCTTCTGGACGCCTTCTCAGAATAATGTTTAAAAGTGCAAAATATAAAACTGAATTTGCAAGGGAAACCAATTATCATAAAGTTATCAACATACTGAGAAAACCATTTTATATAGCAACATATAGGCTTCTTAATAAATGCAATGAAGAAGAACCAGCAGTGGGCTTAACAACTGTAATTTCAAAGTAGTTATAAATATAAACAATATTTCAGGATATCTGCAACAACTATAATTTGATGTGAAAATATTTGTGACTTTTATTGGTAATAATGTCACAGGTGCTGCCAGTGCAACCATGGTTTATTGCCCACATTTGTAATGTAGGAAGGAAATGTCACATTTCAGTTAGAGGTTTGTGAAAATAAAAATGTCACTTTTTTTCCCTTTCTACTTTCCTCTAGTTTTATCCACAAACCCTATTGGGAGCTGAGTGGTCCCTCACCCTTAAATTCATTATGTTGAAGTCTTAACTCCCAGGACCTCAGAATAGGGCTATATTTGGAAATATGGTCCTTAAACAGGTAGTTAAGTTAAAATGAGGTCAATAGGCTGGGCTGTAATCCAACAGGACTGGGGTCCTTAAGAAAAGAGGAGATCAGGACAGGCACACACAGAAGGAAGAGCGTGTGAAGACACAGGAGAAGGTGGCCGTCTGCAAGTCAACAAGAGAGGCCTCAGGAGAAATCGAACCTACACACACCTTGATCTTGGACTTCCAGCTTCTAGAACTGTGAGAGAATAAACATCTGTTGTCTCAGCTGCCCAGTCTGTGGTGCTTTGCTACGGCAGCACAAGCAGGCTAATATAAACCTCCAAGCCATAGACTCAGTTGAAGAATTCCAGATTATAAGGAACAAGGACCTATTATATAGCACAGGGAACTATACTCAGTATCCTATAATAAACCATAATGGAAAAGAATATATATGTATAACTAAATCACTTTACACCAGGAACCAACACATTGTAAATCAACTATACTTCAATAGAACTTTTTTTTTAATTTAAAAAAAAAAAGAATTCCAGATCAGAACGGTCTCTAAGGTTCTTTGACTCTGCCCATGCTAACAAAGCTCTCAATGCGGTAAAAGAAGGGCTGTGAGAATGAAGGTGAAAGGACATGTTCTTTGGGCCACAAGACAGGAGGAGAAGGATTCCCACATGCTCCAGGCCCCCTCCATTTAATGTGATGGCTGGTGGTCCCCAGCATGCTAAGAATCTCACCACCCACATACTCTCACCTCCGAGAATATGTACGACCTGCAAGCTCTTGGGGGCAGCCCCTGTGCACCTCACAGTGTATCTGCAGAAACCTTCGGCCCAGATGGATTTATGACCTTGATCCCAGGACACAGTGGATGGTGCCTGCCAGCAAAAGAGTGAGGTTTGAGGAGTATCTCCTGCCAGTTCCTGGTGAGAAGCTGATGTTCATTTTTCCCAAGCTCTCATCACTTTCCCAGCACCAAGGGCCTGCCACAGGGGTACCACACCCAGCCAAGGGGCACGAGCTGTGGGCATGGTGAGGATGGGTCTGGACTCCCTGGAGCTCATGACGAGGAGCCAGAAAGTGGAAGAGAATTGGGGACCGAGGAGAGGGACAGGGAGCCCGGGGAGGAAAGAAGGTGAAGACAAAAGAGAAAGGGATTGTTGAGCAGAAAGGAAGAAGATAAAAGAAAGGAGATGGAGGGAGAATGAGATAGTTAGACATGGGAGACAGGAGAGAAATGGAGGAAGGAAGAGAAGGAAGAGAAGAAAAAAAGGGGAATGGGTGTGAGCAGTTGATTCTGCCTTCAGGGAAGGCTGTCCAAGGCTCTCTGGCTTATCCAGGGACTTCCATGACACAAGGCCAATGAGAACCAGGAGAACACAGAGGACCCCTCCCCTTCACATCAAATGTGGAGCCTCAGCAGCTCCCACGTCTGTTATTTCAGCAATCGGTAGTTACACAAAACGCATTCCCCTGCAGAGCCTCAGCTGCTAGTTCTGGGGAGGCAACGCAAGAAGGGGCTGCCTCTCAGCCTGACCTGTGACCATCTTTGAAAGGAGCTGCCGCCATTCATGCAGCAGGCTGCCCCACCCACAGCTGGACAACGACACCTCTTCCCAGAGCCCCAGACTTCTGGCTTCTCATGGAAAAATCAATGACAGGGTTTATTTTCTTGATGCTGGCTTGTTTTTCAGCCCTGTCGGCCTTGATATGATGCTTAATACTTCCCTGGGGAGTTGGGTGAAGCCATTGCAATCCGTTAGATAAATACCTAATTAGGATGCTTCTGAACAGAGTACTATTTACTTGGGAGAATGTATCTTGGGTCAGTGTGCAATTAAGGAGGTTATTATTTTCTCAAGAGAGAGAGGTGGTTCCGGCAGGTTTTGTACTTAAATATGTCATTAGATGCTTAAAGCATCTGGGGTACCTGGAAGTCACCCTTTATTTATTTTTAAGAAACTCACCTATTGCAACATTGATACCACTGAGCCACTGGGATGAGGAGAGACAGATGATGGTTCTAACTATGCAGTTGAGGGAGGCAAAGCCATACTCTGGGGTCACCATTCAAGTAAACCTGTAGCAATGAATGATGTAAAACTAAATAGGCCCATTGATCCAGCCAAGAATCAAATCTATACTGGCTATGGTGCTCAGTGTTTCATTTAGGAATTCATTTGATCCTCAGCACAACCCTACGAGGGGCTCTTCTTCTTTTTCGGGGAAGAACACTCCACACTGAATTTTTTCCACTTAAAAAAAATTAGGAAATTTCCTGGTGGCCCAGTGGAAGACTCCATGATTTCACTGCCAAAGGCACAGGTTCAATTCCTGGTTGGGGAACTGAGACCCCATAAGCCGTTTGGCATGGCCAAAAAAAAAAAAATAATGATACAATATTTAGAGTTTACGTTCCCCTTACAGTTACTACAAAATATTGGCTATGTCCCCCATGTTATACAGTACATCCCTGAAAATACATATTATACTCGATAGTATGTACCTTCTACCCTCCCACCCCTAAACTACTCCCCCAACTAGTAACTGCTAGTTTGTTCTCTATATCTGTGAGTCTGCTTTCTGTTATATTGGCTTGTTTGTTGTATTTTTTAGATTCTACATAGAAGTGATATCATATAGTATTTGTCTTTCTCTGCCTGACTTATTTCATTTAGCATAAGGCTCTCCAAGTCTATGTTGCTGCAAATGACAAAATTATGCTCTTTTTATGACTGAGTAGTATTCCGAGTAGTGTTCCATTGTATATATAGCACATCTTCTTTATCTATTCATCTGTTGATGGACACTTAGGTTGCTTCCATATCTTGGTATATTACTATTCTTATTTTATAGGTTAGGACATGAGCTCAGTGAAGAAATGTGCCCAAAGTTAATGAATCACAAAGCCACACCAAGGGTGCCCCAATATGATAATACTGGATTATAGCTGAAAGGGATGCCAGACACGGACTCTAAGGAAGAGGGCTTCAGTCAGTTAAGTTGCTTAGTTGTGTCCAGCTCTTTTTGACACCATGGACTGCAGCATGCCAGACTTCCCTGTCCTTCACCAACTCCAAGAGCTTGCTCAAACTCATTTCCATCAAGTCAGTGATGCCATCCAGCCATCTTATCCTCTGTCATCCCCTGTTGCCTTCAGTCTTGCCCAACATCAGAATCTTTTCCAGTGAATAAGTTCTTCACATCAGGTGGCCAAGTATAGGAGTGTCATCTTCAGCATCAGTTCTTTCAATGAAATTCAAGACTGATTTCCTTTAAGATTGACTGGTTGGATCTCCTTGCTGTCCAAGGGACTCTTAAGAGTCTTCTCCAACACCGCTGTTCAAAGCATCAATTCTTCAGCACTCAACTTTCTTTATGGTCCAACTCTCACATCCATACATGACCACTGGAAAAACCATAGCTTTGACTATAGGGGCCTTTGTTGGCAAAGTAATGTCTCTGCTTTTTAACATGCTGTCTAGGTTGGTCATAGCTTTTCTTCCAAGGAGCAGTGTCTTTTAATATCATGGTTGCAGTCACCATCTGCAGTGATTTTGGAGCCCAATAAAATAAAATCTGTCACTGTTTCCACTGTTTCCCCATCTATTTTGCCATGAAGTGATGGGGCCAGATGCCATGATTTTCATTTTTTGAATGTTGAGTTTTAAGCCATCTTTTTCACTCTCCTCTTTCAATTCCATCAAGAGGCTCTTTGGTTCCTCTTTGCTTTCTGCCGTAAGAGTGGTGTCATCTGCATATCTGAGGTTACTGATATTTCTCCTTGCAATCTTGATTCCAGGTTGTGCTTCATCCAGCCCAGCATTTCACATAATGTACTCTGCATAAAGGAGAAGGAAATGGCAACCCACTACACTCTTGCCTGGAAAATCCTATGGACGGAGGAGCCTGGTAGGCTGCAGTCCATGGGTTGCGAAGTCGGACACGACTGAGCAACTTCACTTTCACTTTTCACTTTCATGCATTGGAGCAGGAAATGGCAACCCACTCCAGTATTCTTGCCTGGAAAATGCCAGGGACAGAGGAGCCTGGTGGGTTGCCATCTGTGGGGTCGCACAGAGTTAGAAATGACTGAAGCGACTTAGCAGCAGCAGCAGCACTCTGCATAAAAGTTAAATAAGCAGGGTGACAACATACAGCCTTAATGTACTCCTTTCCCATTTTGGAACCAGTCCTTTGTTCCATATCCAGTTCTAACTGTTGCTTCTTGACCTGCATTCTGGTTTATCAGGAGGCAGGTAAGGTGATCTGGTATTTCCATCTCTTTAAGAATTTTCCACAGTTTGTTGTGATCCACACAGTCAAAGGCTTTAGCATAGTCAATGAAGCAGAAGTAGATGTTTTTCTGGAATTCTCTTGCTTTTCCTATGATCCAGTGGATTTTGGCAATTTGATCTCTGCTTCCTTTCTAAAACCAGCTTGAACATCTGGAAGTTCTCAATTCACGTACTGTCAAAGCCTGGCTTGAAGAATTTTCAGCATTACATTGCTAGTGTGTGAGATGAGTGCAATTGTGTGGTAGTTTGAACATTCTTTGGTATTGCCTTTATTTGGGATTTGAATGAAAACTGACCTTTCCCAGTCCTGTGGCCACTGCTGAGTTTTCCAAATTTGCTGGCATATTGAGTGCAGCACTTTCACATCATCGTCTTTTAGGATTTGAAATAGCTCTGGAATTTCATCACTACCACTAGCGCTGTTCATAATGAAGCTTCCCAAGGCCCACCTGACCTCACACTCCAGGATGTCTGGCCCCAGCTGAGTGATCACACCATCACGGCTATCTGGGACACTAAGATCTTTTTTGTATAGTTCTTCTGTATAGTCTTGCCATCTTTTCTTGATATCTTCTATGGAATGCCCAGATTCAAACAGGAGTAAAAACAAGGAAACTAGAGAAATTGAAGTCTCTGGAACACAGGGCTGCAGCAAACACTAACACAGTCCAACTTCTAGACAGATTAACAGAAACTCTCACACTGAAGGCTATTTACCCCATGCCTTATTGCCCAGTGCATGCCTGGCTTTCAAGAAGAAATAACAATGTCTGACAAAAGGCAAGAGAGAACAGTCCAAAGAAACAAAGCAGTCATAAGAGCCAGACTCAGACATGCTATACCTGTTGGATATCAGGGAGTACTGAAATAAATGTGGTTAATGTGTTGAGGGCTCTAGTGGAAAGAGTGGAGAACATATGAATAATGTAACCAGGAAGATGGAAGCTCTAAGAAAGAATACTAGAAGAGAAATGCTAGAAGTCAAAAACACCATCAGAGAATGAAGATACCTTGGATGAGCTCATCAGGAGACTAAACACAGCCAAGGAAAGAATCGGTGAACTGGGAGACAGGTCAATAGCAATTTCCTGAACTGAAATACAAAGAGAAAAAAGCATGAATAAAAACAGAAAATCCAAAAATTGTGGGATGCTATCAAAAGGTATATGCATAGTTGGAATGCCAGAAGGACAAGAAAGAGAAAATAGGGCAAAAGAAACATTTGAATAATGGCCCAAACCTTTCCAAATCACAGATGTAGGAAGATCAGAGAACACTATGCAGAATAAACACCAAAACAGACAAGCAAGCAAACAAGCAAAATAACTTCACACCTAGACACATCATATTTAAGTGACAGAAAACCCAAGCCAAAGAGAAAATCTTCAAAGAAGCCAGGGGTGTGGGAGAGTAGGGGAACCTATCTATAGAGGGGAAAAAATGAGAATAGTTACAGCAGACTTCCCAACAAGAAGAGAATGGCATGGAATATTTTAAATGTTGAAAGAAAAAGCCCACCAACCTAGAATTCTATACCCATAGAAATTACTCTTCCACAGTAAAGGAGACATAAAGAAATTCTCAGGCAAACAAAAAGTGAGGGAATATAATACCACCATACCTCTCCTGCCAAAAAAAAAAATAAAAAAATAGATATAAGAAGTTCTGTAGGCCCCAAGAAAGTGATATAAAGAAAAGGAAAGGATTAGAGAAGGAAAATATTTTTACTTTTCTTATTCTTGATTGATCTAAAAAATAAATTTGTTTAGAGCAATAACAATAAAATGTATAATTATAGCATATGGCAAGTGAAATGAATAACAGCAATGTCAAAAGGGATAGAAGGAGAAATTGGGGGGAAAGTACCTGTACCACATGGGAAGTGGCATAGTGTTATTTGAAAGTAGACTTACATTGGGACTTCCCTGGTGGACCAGTGGCTAAGATTCCTTGCTCCCAATGCAGGGGGTGGGGTTCAATCACTGGTCCGGGAACTAGATCCCACACGCTGCAGCTAGGAGTTCTCACGCCATAACTAAAGATCTTGTGTTCCTCAGCTAAAAAGATCTAAGATCCCAGAAGCCGCAACTGAGACCCAGAGTGGCCAAATAAATAAATAAACTTTTTTTAAAAAAAGTAAACTAACATCAATTAAAAATGTGTTTTGTAAGCTACCACCAAAACAAAAGAGTTATAATTGATAAGTTAAGAGGATAGATTAAATGAAATAATATAAAATGTTCAATTATAACTAGAAAAAGGAGACTTCTGGTTTCTGTTTCACCATATAAGAAGCTCTTGGAAGTCACCAAACTATCCTAACAATAAGCAAAATGTCAAATAAACAGGGTAAACCAACACCTCTCCTTAGATCTGTAAAAGAAGTGAGGTCATGCAGCAAACAAACCACTGCCCTCCAAATTGTAGAGGCCAATAGATAAATACAGAGAATCACAACTTATTGGAGCAGAAACCCACAAGCTGCAACCTCTAAACATGACCTGTAATTAACAAATTGCTGGAGGCTCAGTGTGATCAAGTCTGGGAATAAAACACTCCAGGTGACCCCATCATCAGGAGGCCGCCAGACTTTTGTGTAGCACTAGCCTTCCGAATGGAAAAAGGGAAATACTCAACTTCTAGCCATCCTGTCTCACCTAAGGGGAAGGAAAAAACTGAAAAGCAGGAGTGTAGTTCACAGTCCAGAGGTGCAGTCTCATGGAAAGGCCAATATCTTGTCATAGGACTACAGAATGCTTCCCCCACCACAAACACACACCTCATCGTTACATCACTAAAGGTCTGTCTACAGCAGTTCATTTCACCCAGTATATCATGTCCAGTTATCAAGAAAACATTACCAGACATGCTAAAAGGCAAAACACAAAAACAAAAAACCATAGTTTGTAGAGACAGAGCAAACATCAAAACCAGATTCAGATATGGCAATCATGTTGAAATTATCAGATCAGGAATTTAAAACAACTAGTCTTAATATGTTAAGGGCTGCTGCTGCTGCTGCTGCTGCTGCTGCTGCTAAGTCACTTCAGTCATGTCTGATTCTGTGAGACCCCATAGACAGCAGCCCACCAGGCTCCTCCATCCCTGGGATTCTCCAGGCAAGAACAGTGGAGTGGGTTGCCATTGACTTCTCCAGATATGCTAAAGGCGCTAACTGATACTGTAGACAGTAAGCAAGAACAGATGGGAAACGAAACAGATGAGAAATGAAAATTCTAAGAAAAAACCAAAAGAAATGCTGGAAATAAAAAACAGTAACAGAAGTGAAGAATGCCTGCAATGGGCTTCTTAGTAGGCCAGACTCAGTTGAGGAAAGAAGCTCTAAGCTTGAGGATACAGCAATAGAAACTTCCAAAATGGAAAAGCAAAGAGAACAAAGACTGAGAACCAGAACAGAATATCCAGATTGTGAGACAACTACAAAAGGTATAAGATACACACCATGGTAATACCAGAAGGAGAGGAAAGAGATGAAAAGAACAGAAGAAATGGATAAAAAACGACGGAGAATTTCCCCTGCATTAATGTCAGACATCAAACCACAGATCCAGGAAGCTCTTAGAAGATGCCAGATAAATTAAACACACACATAGAAAACAAGAAAAACCTACACTTAGGTATATCATTTTCAAGCTATAGAAAATCAAAGGTAAAGAAAAAAATCCTGAAAAAAAGAGAGGAAAAATATTACCTGCAGAGGAACAAAGATAAAAATTATATCCAACTGCGCCTCAGAAACCATGCAAGCAAGAAGAGAGTAGAGTGAAATATTTAAAGTGCTGACAGGAAAAAAAAAAAAGCACCAAACTAGAATTCTGTACTCTGCAAAATAATCCATCAGAAATAAAGGGGAAATAAAGAGTTTCTCAGACAAATGAAAATTAAGAGAATTTGTTGCCAGTAGGTTTCTATGGGAGAAATGTTAAAAGTTCTTTAGAGAGAAGGAAAATTATATAGGAAAGAAACTCAGATCTATATAAAGAAATAAAGAGCACTGGAGAAAGAATAATTGAAAGTAAAAACTTTTTAAAAAACTCAATTGATCCAACAGACAATGGTTTGTACAAAGTAATAATAGCAACAATGTATTTGTTACTTATATATATGGCTTAGGTATAAATGAAACAAATGACAGCAATGATAAGAGGGACAAGCCAGCAAAATTAGTATTATTGTTATTGTTTTGTACTTGCACTGCCCATGAAGCAGTATAGTATTATTTGAAAGTGGACCTAGATTAGTTGTAAATGTATATTGCAAACTCTAGTGTGTTCAGTTCAGTTCAGTCGCTCAGTCGTGTCCAACTCTTTGTGACTCCATGAATCATAGCACGCCAGTATGTATATGCTAAGTTGCTCAGTTGTGTCTGAATCTTTGTGACCCCATGGGCTATAGCCCACCAAGCCCCTCAGTCCATGGGATTATCCTGGCAAGAAACTAGAGTAGGTTGCCATTTTCACCTCTGGAGGATCTTCCCAACCCAGGAATCAAACCTGCATCTCTGGCTGATCCTGCACTGGCAGGATCTTTACCACTGAGGGAAAACCACCAAAAAAAATTTTTTTAATGCTCAGTTAAAACCACACAAGAAAAAGAAAGAGACAAAAATATAAGCAAAGAACAAGGACAACTTACAGAAAAAAATAAGTGTGGTAAATATTAGTCAAATTGTATCAGTGATCACTTTGACTAAATCAGTGGTCTAAACTCCCAGTTAAAAGAGAGAGACTATCAGAAGGGATGCAAAAAACAAAACACAACGATATGTTGTCTACAAGAAATGTAATTTAAATATAAAGACACATATGTATTAAAGGAAAATGGATAAAGATATACATTGCTAAGACATTAAAAGAAAGGAGGAGTAGCTATAGTAATATTAGAGCAGACTTCAGAGTGAGGAAAGCTATCACAAGTGAATAAGGGCATTACATAATGTTGAGAGGCCAATTTCCATGAAGACAAAATGATTCTAAATGTGTATGAGCCTAACAACAGAGGAAAAAAACACATAGGACAGAACTGATAGAACTGCAAGGAGAAATACATGAATCCACTATCAGAAACTTCAGTCCTCCTCTACCAGAAATGGACAGATTCAGCAGGCAGAAAATCACTAAGGACGTGAATGAATTCAACACCATCAGTCAGCTGTGTGTAAAGGACGTCTACGGCCTACTTCCATCCCCACATATCTGGAGATTAAACAACATATTTCTAAATAACACATGGGTCCAGGAATAAATCTCAAGAGAAATTTAACAATATTTTGAACTGCATGAAAATGAAAACACAACAAATTTGTGGAATGCAGCAAAAACAGGGCTTAGAGGGACATTTATTTATTATGATCTTAAAAAAGAAATAAAAAATAAACATGTCCTGAAAAATAAGCCCCCAAACATGTATACATTTTCAAAGGATAACATATATCAATTAAACTTACATGAGGCAAATTGGAAGCATGTTTGTTATCCACTGAGGAGGACATGGCAACCCACTCCAGTATTCTTGCCTGGATAATTCCACGAACAGAGGAGCCTGGTGGGCTATAGTCTCCAGGGATGCAAAGAGTCAGACGTGACTGAAGTGACTTATTAGCTTACTTACTGCAGAGTGGACAGCGCCAGGCGGAAGGGCCTAGTATGGGGACCTGTGTGAAGGAGAAAAGATGATCAAGATAAAAGAGGATCTGGGCACAGGTGGATGGTGATGGTGAGCCATAAAACGGGACATTGATGCCCCGTCTGTGCATCTGAAATTCCTTAACAACAGGAAGTTTTGGCTTAGAGACAGTATTCTGGGAGCTTGTGCATGGTGGAAGTAGAGAAACACAGGATGCAGGCATGCGGCTCAGCTACACAGAGCAAGTCTGCCGTTACCACCTGCATCCACCTGATCTCAGGCAATGTATTCAACCTCTTACAATCCTGTTTTCTCATCTGTCAAAGGGGGAAAACAATCAAGCTGACTTCTGAGACTGACAGTGAGACTTAAAAGAGGTGAACACATAAAAAGCACTTATAGAATGTCTGACACATAAAAGCTTGATAAATTGATAAATGGTCACTATTATCACTTTAAATGCTTTTCTGTATTCAGTATACTTCTTAAGCCAGATTTGTAATTATTTCTTGCAGGAAGCGTGTTTCATTGCCTGTCCTCAGCCCCCTTGTCAGAACCTGCCCCTCCCAAGGGCAGCCCACACAGCCCTTCCCCTGCCTCCCCACTGCCTGTCCTGTCCAGGCCACCCTGATGGGACATGCAGTCTGACTCAAGAGAGCTGGGCAAGGCCAGGATCTCTCTCCATAATGTAATCAGACAGACCAACGATCTTGTTTGGTGAGACTGCGCGGGACTTGTATAATCTCAGGGAGTCGGGGCCTGAGCCAGCAGACTGCAGGGAAGGCAGCATCGCCCCACAGGCAGATGTTCTGGGGGAGCAGGAACCACATGTGATGTGGTTTGCCGATGCTCAGAGAGGCAGAGAGCAAGATGAGGCCAGGTCCCTGAGATCTAGCTGTACTTCCTAAAGTTTGATTCCATCACATTCCCTTATCCCAAGTGGGCCTTAGAAAGCATCACTACGAACAAAGCTAGTGGAGGTGATGGAATTCCAGTGGAGCTATTTCAAATCCTGAAAGATGACGCTGTGAAAGTGCTGCACTCAATATGCCAGCAAATTTGGAAAACTCAGCAGTGGCCACAGGACTGGAAAAGGTCAGTTTTCATTCCAATCCCAAAGAAAGGTAATGCCAAAGAATGCTCAGACTACCACACAATTGCACTCGTCTCACACGCTAGTAAAGTAATGCTCAAAATTCTCCAAGCCAGGCTTCAACAATATGTGAACCGTGAACTTCCTGATGTTCAAGCTGGTTTTAGAAAAGGCAGAGGAACCAGAGATCAAATTGCCAACATCCGCTGCATCTTGGAAAAAGCAAGAGAGTTCCAGAAAAACATCTATTTCTGCTTTATTGACTATGCCAAAGCCTTTGACTGTGTGGATCACAATAAACTGTGGAAAATTCTGAAAGAGATGGGAATACCAGACCACCCGACCTGCCTCTTGAGAAATCTGTATGCAGGTCAAGAAGCAACAGTTAGAACTGGACATGGAACAACAGACTAGTTCCAAATAGGAAAAGGAGTATGTCAAGGCTGTATATTGTCACCCTGTTAATTTAACTTCTGTGCAGAGTACATCATGAGAAACGCTGGACTGGAAGAAACACAAGCTGGAATCAAGATTGCCGGGACAAACATCAATAACCTCAGATATGCAGATGACACCACCCTTATGGCAGAAAGTGAAGAGGAACTAAAAAGGCTCTTGATGAAAGTGAAAGAGGAGAGTGAAAAAGTTGGCTTAAAGCTCAACATTCAGAAAACGAAGATCATGGCATCCAGTTCCATCACTTCATGGGAAATAGATGGGCAAACAGTGGAAACAGTGTCAGACTTTATTTTTTGAGGCTCCAAAATCACTGCAGATGGTGACTACAGCCATGAAATTAAAAGACGCTTACTCCTTGGAAGAAAAGTTATGACCAACCTAGACAGCATATTGAAAAGCAGAGACATTACTTTGCCGACTAATGTCTGTCTAGTCAAGGCTATGGTTTTTCCAGTGGTCATGTATGGATGTGAGAGTTGGACTGTGAAGAAAGCTGAACACCGAAGAATTCATGCTTTTGAACTGTGGTGTTGGAGAAGCCTCTTGAGAGTCCCTTGGACTGCAAGGAGATCCAACCAGTCCATTGTAAAGGAGATCAGCCCTGGGATTTCTTTGGAAGGAATGATGCTAAAGCTGAAACTCCAGTACTTTGGCCACCTCATGCGAAGAGTTGACTCATTGGAAAAGACTCTGATGTTGGGAGGGATTGGGGGCAGGAGGAGAAGGGGATGACAGAGGATGAGATGGCTGGATGGCATCATGGACTCGATGGACGTGAGTCTGAGTGAACTCTGGGAGTTGGTGATGGACAGGGAGGCCTGGCGTGCTGCGATTCATGGGGTTGCAAAGAATCGGACATGGCTGAGCGACTGAACTAACTAAGACTCCTTGAGTTTTTTAATGGGTTTCTGTTTCTTACAACCAAGACAGCCTTGACTGAAACATTAATTTACAGGCCGGTATTGCCCACCAGACACTGTCTGCATTCCTAGCACCTGATGTGGTTCTGGCTAACTAACTGCCTGTTAAAAGAAGAATGGGCATCCCTGGTGGCTCAGTGGTAAAGAATCCACCTGCCAATTCAGGAGACATGGGTTCAGTCCCTGGGTTGGGAAGATCCCCTTGGAGAAGGGAATGGCTATCCACTCTAGTATTCTTGCCTGAAAATTCCATGGACAAAGGAGCCTAGAGGGCTATGGTCCATGGGGTCTCAAAGAGTCAGACAGTTCTTAGCAACTAAACAAGAGCAAGAGAAGAATGGATGAATGAATGAACAGACAACACAACGACAGGCCTGTCCAGGCCCTCACCCCTGGCCAGTGTCCCCGCATCCAGCCTTGGGTACTTCCCTGGTCCTTTGGTCTGAAGAACCCTTCCCAATCCATCCTAGGATCAGGAGAGGCCAGCGGAGATGGATTCTCTTGAGTTACAGAGCCTGCAGTCCCACATAGATAGGAGTGACAAGGGAAACCACTGACAGTCAAGATGGCATCCCAAAAGACATGGTTCAGTTCAGTTCAGTTCAGTCGCTCAGTCGTGTCCGACTCTTTGCAACCCCATGAATCACAGCATGCCAGGCCTCCCTGTCCATCACCATCTCCCGGAGTTCACTCAAACTCATGTCCATCGAGTTGGTAATGCCATCCAGCCGTCTCATCCTGTGTCGTCCCCTTTTCCTCCTGCCCCCAATCCCTCCCAGCATCAGAGTCTTTTCCAATGAGTCAACTCTTCTTATGAGGTGACCAAAGTACTGGAGTTTCAGCTTTAGCATCATTCCTTCCAAAGAAATCCCAGGGCTGATCTCCTTTACAATGGACTGGTTGGATCTCCTTGCAGTCCAAGGGACTCTCAAGAGGCTTCTCCAACACCACAGTTCAAAAGCATGAATTCTTCGGTGTTCAGCTTTCTTCACAGTCCAACTCTCGCTTCGATACATGACCACTGGAAAAACCATAGTCTTGACTAGATGGACCTCTGTTGGCAAAGTAATGTCTCTGCTTTTGAATATGCTACCTAGGTTGGTCATAACTTTTCTTCCAAGGAGTAAGCGTCTTTTAATTTCATTGCTACAATCACCATCTGCAGTGATTCTGGAGCCCCCAAAGATAAAGTCTGACACTGTTTCCACTGTTTGCCCATCTATTTCCCATGAAGTGATGGAACTGGATGCCATGATCTTCGTTTTCTGAATGTTGAGCTTTAAGCCAACTTTTTCACTCTCCTCTTTCACTTTCATCAAGAGCCTTTTTAGTTCCTCTTCACTTTCTGCCATAAGGGTGGTGTCATCTGCATATCTGAGGTTATTGATGTTTGTCCCGGCAATCTTGATTCCAGCTTGTGTTTCTTCCAGTCCAGCATTTCTCATGATGTACTCTGCATATAAGTTAAATAAGCAGGGTGACAATATACAGCCTTGACATACTCCTTTTCCTATTTGGAACTAGTCTGTTGTTCCATGTCCAGTTCTAACTGTTGCTTCCTGACCTCCATACTCCCCTGTTTAACCTGGCTGGCTGTTTCCAGGGGCAGGAAGGACATGCACTTCATTGATGTGCTTGGCAGTGTGCTGGGACGTTTACACAGGCTTCCCCGCCAAGTCATTGACCCTATGAGACAGGTCCTGAGCACGTTCATCCTCGGAGCTGGTCCTCCCCTTTCTTGCTCTGCCCTGGGGTTGCAGCATGGCTGAAACCAGCAGGCCATGATTCCCAGCATCCAGCTACTTTCAGCCAAGAGACTGGAGGGTGGCGGAGGGAAAAGCAGGGATCTTTCTCCTGCTTAGTCCTGGTTGAGGTAGCATCCTGGCAAGCCTGTGTTCTCTGTGGCTCCAGCTCCCTCTCCATGGCCTGGCCCCTGGGCTGTGGAAACACTGCCTCCTTCCTGGGCCTCGAGCCCACAGCTGTCTCCCTTCTAATCTTGATGCCACTCATTCCCCCACATGGCTTCCCAAGTCTGCCTTTTCATCTGTAACCAATCCCCTACATTACATCACTCTATTTTAAATCCTCCAGGAGTTTTGATTCTTTTTTTTTTTAATCAAACCTGGCATCATCTGTATGCTATCCTGAAGAAAAAGACCCACAGGGATAAGGTATTTGCCGTGGGTTGCACAGCCTGCAAGTGGCAACGGATTGGAATCTGGCTCTGTCTGACTCTGCCATGCACTTCCTCCCACTGCCCTCGAACATCCTTCCACCTGCTAGGGGAACAGGCCTGGGTCCCACCTGTACCATGGCTGCCATCGGAAGGACTCACAGCCCTCTCTGGAGAGTAGCCTCCAGGCAATTTGGCAAGTGCTGGGCTCCCTGCTAAGTTCAGACATGCAGCCCCAGACCTAAGCTCTGTTCCTAATGTTGGAAAGTATTTACCCTGCACCTTTCCTGGAAACTGTGAGAATAGTCTGTTCCAGTGAGACTTTAAAAAGCTGTCTTTGATTGACTCACTTCATCATCCCCTCAAAGAATGTCTATCCTGAGGATCTGTAATCCTCTTACCACCAAAGTAAGACATGAGTTATTTTTCTCTGTTTTCCACCTCTGCATCCACCCTGCAAGGAACTGGATGTTTTCTAGCTGATGGCTTGCTAAATGATCTAGATCTTTGAACCCGCAGTGTGGCCTGTGGACTGGCAGCATCACCTGGCAGCTGAGAGCCTCTTGGAAATGCAGGACCCCAGGCCCCACCCCAGCCCCACTGAATCAGGATGTACTTTAACAAGATCAAGACCCCTGGATGATTCCTGTTTATGTTAAAGTTGGAGAAGGGCGGCCCTAGATGCTTCAGTAGATATTTGCTTGGCATCTATTCTGTATAATCTCATAACAGTAACACATACCTTGTTGGGAAGCAGGAAGACTTAAATGAATTAATACATAAGTTCGGAGTCCGTCGCATGGTACATGGCTATATGTTTTTGTATAATGATCACTAGTAGTATAACTGTTCGCTGGACCACAAGTCAAGCACTAGGGGGCTCAAAGGTTAATAGATGAATAAGACAGGCCCTGCTTCAAGGAGCTCTCAGGCTGTTGAGAGACGTGCATATAAACAAATTACTCTAAATCACATAGAGTCTGTGCTCTGATAGTTACACACCAAGCTATTGAACCTGCTGCTAAGTTGCTTCAGTCATGTCTGACTCTGTGTGACCCCACAGACGGCAGCCCACCAGGCTCCCCCGTCCCTGGGATTCTCCAGGCAAAGAATACTGGAGTGAGTTGCCGTTTCCTTCTCCAACGCATGCATGCATGCTAAGTCGCTTCAGTCATGTCTGACTCTGTGTGACCCCATGGATAGCAGCCCACCAGGCTCCTCTGTCCCTGGGATTCTCCAGGCAAGAATACTGGAGTGGGTTGCCGTTTCCTTCTCCAATGCATGCATGCACGCTAAGTCGCTTTAGTTGTGGCCGACTCTGTGTGACCCCATGGATAGCAGCCCACCAGGCTTGACAGTATTCTGTGACTTAAAATCGCATCCCATATCAGTTGAGCATAAAACTGCTTTGTAAAGTAAGTAACATGACCATGTTACCCCATTATTGAACTCAGAGGGGCAATGCCCAAGATCACACAGTGACTTGAATCCAAACCTTTCAACTCCAAATCCAGTGCTTTCCGGTCCCTTAATGGCCTCTCAGAAAGAGAAGCTAACAAGTACCTGTGGGTCTTGAAAAGCTCAAGGTAGAAAGAAAACTGCAACCAAGAACCAGTATCTTAGGGGACATTGGAGTGGCTCCTCGTTTTCTGTTTTTAATCTTTTAACGTTTTTCTTCGGAGAAGGCGATGGCACCCCACTCCAGTACTCTTGCCTGGAAAATCCCATGGACAGAGGAGCCTGGTAGGCTGCAGTTCATGGGGTCGCGAAGAGTCGGACACGACTGAGCGACTTCCCTTTCACTTTTCACTTTCACACATTGGAGAAGGAAATGGCAACCCACTCCAGTGTTCTTGCCTGGAGAATCCCAGGGACAGGGAAGCCTGGTGGTCTATGGGGTCGCACAGAGTCAGACACGACTGAAGCGACTTAGCAGCAGCAGCAACGTTTTTCTTTACTTACTTATTTTCGGTCGTCCCGAGTCTTCGCTGCTGCACCGGCTTTTCTCTGGTTGTGATGAGTGTGCTTTTCACCGTGACGGCTTCTCTGGTTGTGGAGCATGGGCCTAGGGTGCTCGGACTCCAGCAGTTGTGGCTCCTGGGCTCTGGAGCACAGGTTCTAACCCATGACTCCTGTGCTAGCAGGCTGATTCTTATCCACTGAGCCACCAGGGAAGCCCTGAGTCCTTGCTTTGTATTCATTTTTTTTTTTTTTTTTTTATGAATTTGGAGAAGAACAGTGATCAGGGTTGGAACAAAGTGGCTCCTTCTGGGAACATACAGACAAGTGGAAATCAAGCCCAGCCAGCCTATGGGGATGCAGGAATGTTCTGTTGGGGTGAGATGGGGTTTTTTTTTTGGCAAATTCAAAAATATACCCCACTGTCCCACCAATGTTTGCTTTTAGAAAACTGGTCCCAGGTTCCATCTGGAAGCTTGGCTCAGGGAGTTGTGTCCACCAGTTCTTCTTTTGCACCATCAACTCCAGGTCAGCACACGGGGCCTTCCAACCAGGCTTTCCAGTGGTTGGTGAACAGAGCAGCGGTTCTCAAAGTAGGGGCCCTGGAGGAACCACCGTAGCATCACCTAGGAAACCATCAAAGGTGAAAATCCTCCAACCTGTCTCAGACCCACTGAGATAGAAACTCTGAGGTTGGCTGGGGGAGAGCATGGGCAGTATTAGATGTTTTAACAATTCCTCTGGATGATTCTGAGCTTGAGAACCACAGCTCCATCCCCATGCAATGAAACTTTCTGCAGTGGTGCATTTGCTTATGTCTGCCTGGTCCCGTATAGGAGCCACCAGTCATGTGTGGCTGTCAACATTTGAAACATGACTAGTGCAGTGAAGGAACTGGATTTTTAAATTTTATTGGCTTTTCATCAATTTAAATATCCAGATGTGACAAGCGGTGGGCAGTGCAGGTCTAGAGGGCAGTCTCTCCCACCTCCTACTTCACATATTAGAAATAATCACTCCCCAACCAGGTGGAAGGCGGGAAGTCAGGAGAAGCTCAAGGAGACAAGATGTTCAGAGAGACGCTTCATTGCCAGGTCTGGGGAGAAACAGAGGCTGAGCTGAGACTGTGGCTGGAGTGGACATTCCCTAGAGACTCCTGGTCCTCTTGTCCCTGAAGGTAGCACAAGAAGAACCCTCAGGGAGAGGCACTGAAGTGGACGTGTGAGGACAAACAGGGCAGGGCTGAGTGGCAGGGGGAAGGCTCATTGGCTCATAAAGTAGCAATTCAATTAGATGAGGAAGAGGCCTCTGTAGAGATGCAGCAAAAGATGAACATAAATTGAAGCAGGAAAGATTTGGGTCTGACATGAGGAAGAACGCCTGATGAAGTAGCTGAGACAAATCTTGCTGACAGTCTAAGACACTGCATACCCTGCAGGGGAGGGTGGGCTGGTGAAAGGTACCTGTATCCTAGCCCCTCTTTTATTGACTAACTAGGCCACCATGAACTAGGGGGCTTCACTTGGCTGGCCTCAGTTCATCTGCAGTAGAGAACCCAAGAGGCCAAACACCAGGGGAAGGAGACAGGATAGCAAAGTGATTAAGAGCTCAGGCTTCCAGAGCCAGATGTGGTCTGACACTCAGTGTGGCCTCAGCTACGGGACCCTCTGAGTCACCTGACACTTCTTTAATTTCCTCATCTGTAAGACAAATCTGCTAATGATAAAGGTGCTATAAGGACTAGATAGGGCTTCCCTGGTGGCTCAGCAGTAAAGAATTCGCCTGCAGTACAGGACACTCCGGTTCAATCCCTAGGTCAGGAAGATCCCCTGAAGGAGGGCATGGCAACCCACTCCAGTATCCTTGCCTGGAGAATCCAGACAGAGGAGCCTGGCGGGCTATAGTCCATAGGGTCACAAAGAGTCAAACATGACTAAAGCAACATAGTAGGGGCACTATAATAATTTTACTTTTTTAATAATAATTTTAAAAGCTTACTTTTAAAATTACACATATTCACTCATTTATTCCTCACAATAACTGGAGGAAGTGGTCCAGTTATTATACCCACTTTTTTTCAGGTGAGGAAACTGAGGAACAGAAAGGCTATATTACTTACCTAAGGATACAAAGCCAGACGTCAAACTCCACTGGCCATGATTTCAAATGCTGCTCTAAAGTGCCTCCAAAACCTGCTGGCTTTTACTAGCATTCACCTGCGAAACAGCCAGGCGGAGAAAAAGGGCAACAGCAAGAATCAGGAGCTGAGGGACTTCCCTGCTGGTCCAGTGGTTAAGACTCCACGCTTCCAATGCAGGGGGCACAGGTTTGATCCCTGGTTGGGGAACTAAGGGCCCCCACGCTCCACGTGCTCTAGTGCGTCCTCAGTCATGCCCGACTCTTTGTGACCCCATGGGTGGCAGCCTGCCAGGCTCCTCTGTCCACGGGACTATCCTGGCAAGAATACTGGAGTGGGTTGTCATTTCCTCCTCCAGAGGATCTTCCCCACCCAGGGATCAAACTCGTGTCTCCCGCAGCTCCTGCAGTGGCAGGTGGATGCTATACTACTGAGCCACCTGGGAAGCTCATGATGTACAGTACAGCTTAAAAAAAAAAAACTAAAGAAAAAAGAGAATGAGGAGTTGAAGGCTCAGATTCCTGTCCCTTCATGTTGCGACCATAAGCCCCTTCTCCCCACCCCACCCCCACCCCAGCATCCCCATCTGTGCTATAAAAAGCACTACATGGACCCTGAGCCTCAGAAGTTGTGACAGTCTTTGGGAAGAAGTGAGACAACTCTGTTCTGCAGAGTTTAAACCCACCTATGCTAGCTGGTCAGAAAGAGACTGGCCCAAAAGTCCCTGGAGGCTCCTTCCAAGTTGAAGACCATTTAAGGTTATGAGCTCATTCCAAGGACTTGGAGAGAATTCCAAGGACTACTGGGAAAGGCCAAAGTGTAAGTTGGAACCGAAGAATCCAGTCCTGGCTTGACAGGGTGAACTGAGGCAAGCCATGCCTTCCATCTCCCCTGCAGGTGCTGGTGCCCATTCACTCTCCCAGCCTCAGGGGATCAAGGCTGACTGGTCCTAGTCAGTCATAACTCCGCCCCTCAGTTGGTGATTGGCTTAGACCTAAATACAGGACTCAATCCTGGCCAATGAGGAGAAGTCACCAAGGCACAGCTGGGAGAGGATTCCCTCCTTTACAGCACTTGACCCCTAGGAATCTGCTTCCCTCTAGGATGCTATGAGTACCTAGGACTGCTGCAGCCGCCTTGTGACCATGAAGAGTAGTCAAGAGATGCACAGAGAAGCTGGGACTTGGTGTTACAGAGTCCTGGAATTAACCAGCCCTGCAGCTACCAGGAATACTTCTCAAGAAGATAATAAACCTATTGCTGTCTAAGTCATTTTGGTCCAGTGTCCTGTTTCTCAGGATCAAATGCATCCTAAATTACACAATTAGTTTTCTTCATTTCTCTAATGAAGATAATACCACCAAATTCTTATGAGGATAAAATGAGGTGAAAGATGTGAAAATGCCTAAAACATCTGTGAGAGGCTTAGTATTTCAGTGCCCTGAAATCTAACAGCTTTACAGATGGGAATGGGGAGGGACTATTAGTCCTATTGTAACCCACTGACAGATGATTTAATTGCCTAAGGGGCTTTTTTATAGGGGAAAAGAAGCTTTTCTTAATTCTTAATTTGTTACAATTACATCTAATTAAGAGAACTCAGAAAACCTATTTTTCTCGGTTACAAATATAATGAATGATATGTTCTTAATTTGAAATGCAGTTACAAACACTCCATTTGATTCTTTTTCAGATCAATTCTTTCAAAGATCTCAAATGGCAGACAAAACATTCAGAAATGCAATGGTTACAGAACTTATTACTGCACCTACTTATGTCCACTCTAGAACACACACACACCATGGCCTTAATTCATTATTTCTGCACCTGATATATTACCTTCCCAGGATTTTTGCTACATTTACTCTTTACTGCATTTCTTATATCATCTTAGGGTTTCAGTAATATCTACTCCTTCCTGAGGAGTCCTGCTAGAGCCAAAAGACAGAGGACAATTTCTCAGACAAGCTGAGGACATAGAATTGGGCAATTGGCTAATTGGTTCTTGGCTGGGACATAAGACCTGGATGTCCAATGTAAGGTGATGCAAACATGAGTCCCTGGACTCCAAGCTGGGTCCCTTTTTATAAAAAAAGATTTTTACTTGTGATGACTTGGGAATTTTAAGCATCTGGTTTTTATTATGGATTTTTTTAAAAAGCTTGTTTAGCTGTGCCAGCTATTAGTTGAGGTGTGCATGAGCTTTAGTTGTGGCGTTCAATCTCTTAGTTGCAGCATGTGGGATCTAATTCTCTGATCAGGGATCAGCCTCACGCCTGCTGCATTGGGAGCATGAAGTCTTAGCCACTAGACCACCAGGGAAGTCCCTATTAAGTATTTTTTTTTTAAGTTTGTAAATTTGGTGTCTTCTCTAAGATGATCCACTGAGAGGGGCATTTAAGTTGTGAAATACTTTTCCTCTAAACCCATCATTTTGTCTAACCTTGAGGAAAATATCAGAAAAATATCAACCCAAATCAAATGACATTCTACAAAATGCCTGAGCAGTACTCCTCAGAACTGTCAAGGTCATGAAAAATAAGGAAACACTGAGACACTGTCACAGATACTATGGGATCCTCCAGGAAGAGGACGTTCAGTTCAGTTCAGTCGCTCAGCACGCGACCCCATGAACTGCAGCATGCCAGGCCTCCCTGTCCATCACCAACTCCTGGAGTTCACCCAAACCCGTGTCCATTGAGTCGGTGATGCAATCCAACCGTCTCATCCTCTGCTGTTCCCTTCTCCTGCCCTCAGTCTTTCCCAGCATCAGGGTCTTTTCAAATGAGTCAGCTCTTCACATCAGGTGGCCAAAGTATTGGAGTTTCAGTTTCAACATCAGTCCTACCAATGAACACCCAGGACTGATCTCCTTTAGAATGGACTGGTTGGATCTCCTTGCAGCCCAAGGGACTCTCAAGAGGCTTCTCCAACACCACAGTTCAAAAGCATCAATTCTTCAGCGCTCAGCTTTCTTTATAGTCCAACTCTCACATCCATACATGACCACTGGAAAAACCATAGCCTTGACTAGACAGACCTTTGTTGGCAAAGTAATGTCTCTGCTTTTCAATATGCTGTCTAGGTTGGTCATAACTTTCCTTCCAAGGAGTAAGCATCTTTTAATTTTATGGCTGCAATCACCATCTGCAGTGATTTTGGAGCCCAAAAAAATAAAGTCTGACACTGTTTCTACTGTTTCCCCATCTATTTCCCATGAAGTGATGGGACCAGATGCTATGATCTTCATTTTCTGCATGTTGAGCTTTAAGCCAACTTTTTCACTCTCCTCTTTCACTTTTATCAAGAGGCTCTTTAGTTCCTCTTCACTTTCTGTCATAAGGGTGGTGTCATCTGCATATCTGAGGTTATTGATATTTCTCCCAGCAATCTTGATTCCAGCTTGTGCTTCCTCCAGCCCAGTGTTTCTCATGATGTATTCTGCATATAAGTTAAATAAGTAGGGTGACAATATACAGCCTTGACATACTCCTTTTCCTATTTGGAACCAGTCTGTTGTTCCATGTCCAGTTCTAATTGTTGCTTCCTGACCTGCATATAGGTCTCTCAAGAGGCAGGTCAGATGGTCATTAACAATTGATAAAATCTGATGAAACCCTGGAGTTTAGTTAGCAGTAATGCTCAGGGCTAACCTCTTAGGTTTAACAAATGGCAAATGATAATGTGTGGGTATAAAGTTTCAGTTATGCAAGATGGATAAGGTCTAGAGATCTGCTGTATAAAATAGTATCTATGATTGCCACTATGCATGGTGAACTTCAAAATTTGTTAAGAGGGCAAATCTTATGTTAAGTGTCCTTACCAAAAAAAAAAGGAACAGGATACAAAGATACTTTGGGAGGTGTTGAGTATGTCTATTACCTTGATTGAGGTGATGGTATTCTGATGTATGCATATTTCCATATGCATCCAATTGTACAGGTTAAATATGTGCAGTTCTTGGTATATAGATTACACCTCAATAAAGCTGGGTTGTTTTTTTTTTTTAAGAAATTAAATTTGGAAGGACTTGAGTGAGAAGTCTCTGTATTATCTTTGCACCTTTTCTCCAAACCTAAAATTATTCCAAATGAGTTTATCTTTTAAATGGTGCCTTAGTCTCATCTCCCCCAGAAGCAGACAGTGAGACAAGAATATAAGTGGAAGTAGTTTTTTTTGGAAGACGATTCTTGGAATTACCCAGAAGGACTCAGAGACGTGAGACCAGGAAAGGAGGAATCCAGAGAGGCCGTGTCAGCAAGCTGGTGACTGCTGTGGGTGACCAGGAGCAGTCCTGCCCAGAAACATGGGAGATGGTGTAGATCGGCACCTCGGTTACCCCAAGTGGTAGGCAGGGATGCCGGAATATTTATCCACCCTTCTCCTCAAATACTGGTTGAGGGCTGCCCTGGAGATGGACACTTCCGGGCTGCTCATGTGGACCCTGTAGGTTCCAGTGGCCAGAGACAGACCTCAGGCCAAGAGTGGCAGGGCTGGTGGTCCAAAGCTGTCCAGTGAGGTGAGGAAAGGATGGTTACCAAAGGGAGCTGGACAGGACACAGACGACTCCTGCCTCTCTTGGCAGCTTTCCCAGGATTGATTTCACTTTTAGACGTCTCTTGGCTGAAAGCATCTAACCCATCGTCTTATTAGTATGTACTGACTTGGTCCAACAATATTATTTAAAATTTATTGTTCTTTTATTTGCATTTTATTATAATTCATATAAGACCATCTAAAAATTGCATCTCCTGGGATTGAATGAGCAAAGTGAGTCCCCCCCTCAGGACATGTGCTGAACATGTCACCAGGAACGTCCTGCAGAACCCTGTCCTGCCTCGATTTTTGCACGGACTGCCTCTTGGCTTTGAGTCCCCTGCCTGGATTTTATGCCACGGAAGTGCTCACTGACCGTTCTCACCCTTGCCACTGTGTCCGTTTATTCTGGGATTATTTGGTTTACTCACAGTTCCTGGTGTTTACTCTTTCCTGCCTGTGTGGATAGAAATAATAACATATTCTATTAGACACTAACTGGGAAACAGGTCATTTCAGTAATTTACATGGAGGGGATTCATTGAACTGACTATACAGCTGGGAAGACAAACAGAGGACAGTGAGATTAGCGATTCAGGGAAATTGCTAGCATCTTTGGGCTGGTGGGACAAAGGAGAGGTGCTAGTGCAGCCCTGGGGGCTAGTGCAGCCCTGGGGCTGGAGCTGGGGGACCCTCAAAAGAACCTGGCAGTGTGGAGCCTCCAACAGGACAGCAGCTGGAGGTATGGAAGGCAGTGCTGGGAGGCGAGGCAGCCGATGCTGAAGACAGAAGCATGGGGAGAAACAGCCTGGCTTCTCCTTCCTTCTCACTCTCCAGCCTCCCTCCCAATTGGCCATGCCCAGCCAGAAGCCTGGGAAACCCAGCCTGTGGGAGCCAGTGCCTGTGTGATAAGCAGCAGAGGAAAGAGGCCAGGAGTGAACCTAAGGTTCTCACATTCATCCCCAGTTATTACAACCAGTCACATGACTTAGAGAAGAAATAAAATATGCATACATGTTAACAATCCCTTAATCTTAGAATAAGAAGTGAATACTGTACCCTACTAGTCATCCACCTCAAATCATTCAATTACCCTTTCGTTCAAGGTCAAACTAACCATTCTTATTTATATATCATAAAAAGCCCATGGCCTTTCACGAGTTCTCTCCAATATACCACACGATTAGAAGGTCAAATTGTCAAACGTGTCCATGTGAGCACCTTCAGGATGCCCTTGGCCTCCTTGATAGCATTCTTTCCTTTCTGACAATAATAAGATGATCCAGAACTTTCCAGCTTGATTTGTCTTCCTCCCGCCCCCATCCAAGACATGATCACCTACCTTCCAAGGAGACCTGATTCCATTAGTGGAGAACAAATGTTAAAAGCCAAACTCTGGCCACAAGGCGTTTACCCTTGGTTGTGACACAGTTGGAAACACTTCTTTGTGAGACTGTGGATTTATATCAACAGTTCCAATTCAACATAATGTCTTGCGGAATCTCACTTTTAGAAAACAGTATCTTGCCCTGGCAGGACCAAAGTGCCTTGGAAGAACTGAACTAGCACACAAACTCCTCTGACACTGATGCCTGTGAAACACTCTGAGCGCGAGCCCGGAGGGCCCCAAGCACTTTACCTGCATCATCTCATTTAATCACAGTTGCCTCGTACAAGCGTGATTACTACCCCCCTTTCACAGACAAGAGCCTCGAGAGAGTGGATGCAGTGCTCCTGGTCCTGTCCTATTGACAGCATCCCACCTAACTGCCCACCATGCCGGCACTCTGCAGCCCTGCACCACGTGGCCAGGCTGGGGGCCTCCCTGGACCTGAAACAAACTGCCTCTCCGCTCTTCCCTCTGCCTCTGTGTGTGCTGTCAGCTCTCCCTCCCGTGCTCGGGATGCCTCCTTGAACTTCAAATTCCAGCTTCAATGCTCCTCTGTGCTCCTTGCTCCGTGTACATCTCAACACACGTTAGAGCTGCGTGTGTGCTTCTGTGCGTGTGTGTGTGCAGCCCCTCTTATACTGCAAGCCCCTCATGGGCAAGTTCTGTGTTTCATTCATCTCTGCATCCGTAACGCACAGTGCCTGACATTTTCAGATGCTCAAATCACACGTGACGGAGAAGGGAGGAGGGGGAGCTGGCTCCCAGGTAGCTCAACACCTGGCAGGTGCCGAGGGATGCCCTCTCCTCCACAGCCATTTCCTGTGCTAAAAAGGGGCCTTCCCCCAAGCTTCGGCTTCCCTGGTGGCTCAGGCGGTGAAGAATCCGCCTGCAATCTGGGAGACCTGAGTTGGATCCCTGGGTTGGGAAGACCCCCTGGAGGAGGCCACGGCAACCCAGTCCAGTATTCTTGCCTGGAGAATCCCCATGGACAGAGGAGCCTGGGGGGCTGCAGTCCATGGGGTCACAAACTGCCTCCCAAATACACACCAGTATTAGATGGCTGCTTTTCCTAAAATGAACGAGTTTTTATCTGCTTAGGGAAACAATAGTCGGATTTGCTCTAGTCTTTAAGATTTCAGTGACAATCTGGGAGGCCAACAAGGAAAACTGAACTGTGGTCCAGACCAAGGACTTGCATCTCCCGGGTATGAGGGCTTGTGGCAAAATCTCCACAATTCAAGTGAGGCGCTTGCCAGCTGGTGTTCAATCTCTGTCTCTGTCTCTGTCTCTGTCTCTGTCTCTGTGTCTCTCTCTCTCTCTCTCTCTCACACACACACACACACACACACACACACACACACGCACGCACACACAGGCATGCACACGCTGCCTTGGTAACCAGTGGCTACTAAAAAAATGCAAACGCAGCCACTTTGCCAGGAGAAGAAATCCTCCGCCAGTGCACAAAGCCCAAGCCAAGTTTCTTCCGCCGACTCTCGTGTGCGTTGCGTTGTCACCGCCCGTGAACGCGAGTCCAGGCGTGTGCATTGCTTCCGGTGCATGTGCCCTGGAGCCTCGTCCGTCAGGGTTTAAAACTGTGAGCATTGGGGCAGTACCTGCTGTGGTATATGCATAGTTAGCACCGTGTTGTTCTGCCAGGGGCTACGGCTCCTCGCAAGAGGTCCGTTCCCTGAAATAGGTTGAACCCTCCTCCACCGCCTGTTCCTGCGTGCACACTGCTGACTCAGCCACTGTGGCCTGTAGAAACTCCCCCAAAGACGTGATTCGTGTTGGCATAGCCACAATATGTTAATAGCGTCTTCCCTGGAGCAGGCCGGCAAGACCTCTACCCGGTGTTGGTCCAGTTACTGTGCACATCAAACTGGAGTAAAAACCAACTGCCTTCCTTTGAACAGAGGCTGTAATTCAGAACTTTTCCCCCTTTAAACCCAAGTTAATAAGGTTTAGGTGATTTTTAATGCTTTCATGATAAAAGAGGAAAAAATGACACTAGGTCCATGCAACTGTCTTGATGTTGCACCATTAAAGAGAGAAGTCATTGTCTTTCCCTCCTTTTTCCTTCGTCCTCACTCCCAGAGTCGCGCTGTACCTTTGAAGGCTGACTCGTGAACTAAGCTTAATGAGGGGACAGCGTATAACAGCTGCTGCGTTCGGATGGCAAAGAAGAGACTGGACTCAAGCCAAATTAAACTGTAGAGAAGATGGTCAGCTTCAGCAAAGACTTCCAGGCCGGATGGACCTGAGTCAGGCTCAGGGAGGAACCAAAGACTTCCAGGCCGGAAAGGACCTGAGTCAGGCTCAGGGAGGAACCAAGGACTCAGGTCCTTTTCACATCTCTTCTTGTCCAGCCTCAACACCAACTCCTTCCAAGTCTAAGCCCCTGTGGGCTTAGCTGCCAGCACCCCAGCAGAGGGGAGGAAAGTCAGAGACAGAGAGACACACAGACCAACAGGGTGAGACACAGTGAATGGATCTGGCTTCTCATTCCCCCAATGGAATGCAGAACTACTTCCCAGAGACCTTCAGCAAACCATTCCTTGTGTCCCATTAACAGAATCAGGTCATGTGCATTAAAGAACCAGTCAGTAGCAGGGTGAATGGGATTGTCCTCCAATGCCTCAGGGTCACCCTGTGAGCTGAAGTTAATTCTTCAAACTGAAGTTGTCCTGTGCTTAATGGGAGGAGTGGAATGGACAGTGGGGAGGCCACCACTATACCCACTATTATAACATGAGCACTGCTAGAATACAGCTTAGCACTACTAGCTTACAGGTGAGCACTAACAGACTGGGCTTCCCGGGTGGCTCAGTGGTAAAGAATATGCCTGCCAATGCAGAAATGCAGAAGATGCATGTTCGATCCCTGGGTCAGGAAGATCCCTTGGAGTAGGAAATGGCAACTTGTTCCAGTATTTTTGCTTGTAAAATTGCATGGACAGAGGAGCCTGGTGGGCTACTGTCCATGGGGTCACAAAGAGTTGGACATGACTGAGCGACTGAGTACATGTGCACGTGCACACATGTGTGCATGCGCACGCGCACACACACACTCACACACTCCTAGATTACAGGTGAGCACTACGAAGACACAGCTGAGCACTGCAAGGACACATGTCCTACACATGTTGCCGCTACTGTCTCCTCTTAGCCACCCTCAAGCTTGTCTCACTCACATGCAACCCAGCAAAGCAATGGGAGCTGGAAAATGGAGTCCAACTGTCCTACCTTCAGTTACGAACAGGACACATCCTCTCCGGCATGTCTTTCTTCAGCCCTCAGTTGTGACATGTGATCCGCTCTCAATAAGAGTGCTGGGCTCTGCCTGGGCCAGCAAGAGCTGCTTCCTGAGCCTGGGGCAGGTGATGTGCTAAGGAACTCCTGACATCAGCTACTCAGCCACCATCAACCTCTACACCCTCCTGGCCAAGTCTCCTGGGCTTTTGGGGAGGAAATTATGCTCCAGCAGTGATACACAAGGTATAGGTGTCAGCAGTTGTCCATTTCTCTGCACAATTTCCTTTCATCTTGAACCTTTTTATTTGTCAAGTACCTGCTTAGAAGGAACATAATATTATGCAAAAAATACCTGCTGGTCACAGACCATTCACACAAGAACCTGGGTAGCCCAAATAGCAAAGGTGGTTCCTTCCCAACTACCAATGTTTCATTTGCCTTTATCATTTGATCTTCAGAGCAACCTTTGGAAAAAGGCAGAGAAAACTACATACGTTATCCCCATTTGATGAGGGGAAGGCCCAGGTACTTAAGTATTTGTTTAAACCTTGTCTCTGATCTGACAAAGGACTTCTATCCAAAATACATAAAAAAACTCTTAAAACTCAATGGTAAGGAATCCAGCAACACACTTTTAAAAATGACAAAGGTCTTGAATAGACCTTCACCAAAGAGGATGTAAGACCAGCAAATAAACATATGAAAAGATGTTCAACATCATTAGCCATTAGGAAAATGCAAATCAAAACTATAGTGAAATATCACTTCATCCCCACTGGAATAACTGTAATACAAAAGACAGACAATACTGAGGGCTGACAAGGACACAGAATTATTGAAACACTTCTGATGGGAATGCAAAAATGGTACAGTCACTCTGAAAATGGTTTAGTGGCTTCTTATGAATTTAAATATATACTTTCCACATAACCTAACAATCTCAGTCCTGAATATTTACCTTAGAGAAATGAAAACTTATATTCACACAAAACCTGTACAGAAATGTTAATAGTCGTTTTACTTCTGATAGCCAAAAGCTGGGAAAACCCAGATGTCCCTCACCAGAGGTGAATAAGCAATACAATGGAATATCACTCAGCAGTAAAAAAAAACAAAAACAAAAACAAAAAAAAGACTGTTGATAGATGACAACTTGGATGAATATCATAGATTTTATACTGAGTGAGAGAAGCCAGTCTCAGAATCACATATGGTTTCATCTACATAATATTCTGGAAAAGACAAAACTATCACGATGCAGAGCACATCAGAATTTGCCAGTTTCTGGGTCAGGGAGAACATGGCTATAAAGAAGTCTTTTGGGGTCATAGAACTATTCTATATCCCAATTGTGGTGGTGGTTACATACATTTACACATGTGTTAAACTTAGTCAAAAGGGGATAAAAAGATCATCATCTTGCTGGATGATCATTTTTTTTAAATAAAACTTTAAAAAGTTGGTGATTTGACACCAGCTCAACTCTTTGCCCATGCTGTCTCTACCAGAGTACGCAGCCTGCATAGACTCCAAGCTTTGTTCACAGCACAGTGCTCAGACCCTCACTCAAAGCCTTGTCTTTCACAGAAAAGTGCAGTAAAGTTCACTCTCAAGTTTCCCAGCCCATGGAAGTAAGAATTAGAAGGAGAAGGAAGGGAGCTGCTGGAAGTGGGCACACTGGCAATGCCCACAGCAGCAGCTGGCAGTGAAAGAGGAAGCAGAAAAGTATGCGATGCAGACATTCACATTTAGAACACACTAGTGTCTGGGCCATTTTGTTCAAGGGCTAACAGCCCAAGCACACACCTCTGAGATATGGGAGACTCACCTGCATATCAACCCCGGCTCCTGATGAGGAGAAGGGTCACTTCAGTGTGCTACCTCTCTCTTTGCAGCAGCAGGAAGGACTCTAAGTAGAGCAGGCATCTGGTCTACTCACCAGCAACCCTGAAGGTTAGATGCGATTTGCCTTGAAACAGGTTAAGAATTTGGGCACGTGAGTACACCTGTCAACAGCCAGCACCTGCCCTCAGACCTTGATGATGTCTATTATTCCCATGACCAGCGGCCATCACCGCTAACATTTATTGAGCACCTACTATGTCCCTGGCACTTTCTTAAGAGCTTTGTGTGGATTGTCCTATTTGATTCTCACAACATCCCTATGTGTAGGAACCATAATAAGTCCCATTTTACAGATGAGGAAACTAAAGCCAAAGAGGTCAAGTGACTTGCCTAAATTCACACATCCAGTAAGCAGTGGAGCCAAGACTGTGTAGCTGCAGACCATCCTGGCCTAACCACGGTGCCCTGCTCAAAGAGGAAGCTGAGGCATAGAAAAGAACGCAGGGAAACAGATTTTAGAGCTATAACACAGGTGAAGAGAAAGTGAGGAGAACTAAGAAATTGGTGCTTCTTTTGCGGGAAATAGATGTTCAGAGTAACCTACAGAATAAAGTGTCTCATTTACACCACAATGTGTTTATACCATAAATACCTTTGTTCACCCTTTGCATCTGAATATTTGTCAGTTACATCATTTCTAGATGGTTTAGACTCTATTCTTCCTCAAAGTCATTGCATGTGTTTTGTCTTGGTTTACAGTGGTATAAATTCAATGCCCTTTGCCTGTTCTTTTGTTGAAGATTTTCCTATCATCTCTCAAGGGATCTAAATTTATCCTCTAATAGATCCTGTGATTCAAACATACAGGAATTCTCAGTTGCCTATGCACTTGAATGACAGCTCGGCTTGGAATAAAAGATAATACTCATTTTTTAAAGAAAGACTGAAGGGTTTCATTCAATGGTGGTGCATAACAAGAAAAATTCATCCTCAAAGCTATTTTAGCAATTGCTTCAACCTGCACAAAAGTTTTTAATCAAGTGAGAGATTTCAGGAAAACTTACAAAGTTGTTTATTTAACATAATATGTGTTTACAAGAAAGGAGGCATCATGGAATTGTGATTCCTGAGAAATCCAATCATACATACACAACTTTTCTTTTGTAATCTAGGTATTCTCAGTGGTCTCAGGAATTAGATTCCAGAATTACACAGGTCTCCTGTACAGTGTGGAAAGAACTTGGGTGCTCAAAGGAAAAAGACCTCGGTTGTCTGGAAAATCCACTTTGTGGAACATTTATGCTCAAACCACAGAAGATAAAGACTTTGTAACCCCAGGATAGAATTTCCTCTCCAGTGCCAAGATCTAGATTCCTGAAAACTCCTTTGCAGGAATGCTTGTGGTTGAGGAACTTCTAACATTAAAGAAAAACATAGTAGGGACACCAGGATAATAATTAAGCCACAAAAATTCCTGAAGTATTTGTGATGCTTGTGTGTTAGTTGCTCAATCGTGTCCAACTCTTTGGGACCCCATGGACTGTAAGAAAAGGCAAAATCTGTGGAAGTCAGCCTTTGAGATGCGGGCTCCCCCCCACCCTCAATGATCACTACCTCCTATTTTCACATCCTTGTTTCATCCCTTCCCTTCAGTATGGGTGGAGCAAATGACTTGCTTCTAACAAGCAGAATGTGGCACAAGTAATGGGACCCTGCTTTCAAGATTAGGTTATAAAAAGACTGGTGTCTGTCTCGGGCTTCATGCTTTCTTGCTCTACTCACTCTGCGGAAGCCCCTTATCATGTCTCAAGGCAGCACTGTGGTGAAGCCCTCCTGATGAGGGACCAAGGACTGCCAAGAGCAGGGGCATGAGCTCGGAAGCTGATCCTCCACCTCTGTCGGGGCTTCAGATGAGTCTGCAGCCCTGGCCGACAGCTTGACTGCAACCTCCTGGGAGATCTTGAGCCAAAAACCCTGAGCTAAGCCTCTCCTGATTTCTGACCCACAGGAGCTATGAAATAATAAATACTGCTTCATGCTGCTGTTTGGAGGTAATGTGTTATACAGCAATAGATAACTAAGACACAAATTAGACTGCCAGTGACAGTTTACACGTTGTTGTTCAGTTGCTCACTCGTGTCTGACTCTTTGCAACCGCATGGACTGCAGCACGCCAGGCTTCCCTCTCCTTCACTGTCTCCCGGATTTTGCTCAAACTCATGTGCATTGAGTCTATGATGCCATCCAACCATCTCATCCTCCGTCACCCGCTTCTCCTCCTGACTTCAATCTTCCCCAGCATCAGGGTCTTTTCCAATGAGTTGGCTCTTCTCATTAGGTGGCCAAAGTTTACATATTATAATTTGGTTTAAAAAAAGACTACCTTATATTATATTCCATTTACCACCCCTTGGATACTGGAAACTTAAGATTCTGTCATTGTCACTGTTTCAAAGCAATATTGCCATTTGTAACTGGATTTGTACTGATCACTTGAGTGGAGAGCTAGGCATGGTAAAAATAAATCTTGCTTGATGAGGACTAGGTATAATAAAAGAAACTTCTAAGCTCTTCTAGGCTATTGTGTAAGACACCCCAAGGCCCTGTTTCCCGAAGCACCATTTAATTTTTGCATTTATGGAAAATGTGTGCATAGTGCAAAATATGATAGTTTGCTAGAATTTTCCAAGGGAGGAGGAGTGGTTTTACTCCATAAAATTTGGAATACTGGCAGGAAAACTTGCTCCCTCAGGGCCTTGAACTCCTTCCCACATACTCAAAGGAAGGAGCCTGGGTTTACAGGACATGGGGAACTGAGTCTACTTCTGTTGAGCTGCAGAGGGGCATCCGTGGTTGAGCGAGGACCCTGTGAAGGGAAGGAACCACCACTCTGAGGAGCATTTTCCTAGGAACGCTGGCTTGCGGAACTTTCCTGAACCTCCCCGGGTCTCACCGTCCACACATCAGCCTCGGTCTTCTGCTGTCTCAGCGTCTCCACAGCGCAAAGACCCTCCCAGGCCGTAACTGGAGACTGCAGGAAGGAAGGAGGGCTGCACACTTTGAACACTGTGATGCACGCTGGGTCACCAGCCTCAGCCTGACCCCTGGATTCCTCAGGCGTCTTGGTGGAAAATAACCCAGACTCCTCATCCCAGGCTGGGCTGAGGAGGAAAAGTGAGGAAGGGGAACAGGAGGATGATGACTCCAGCCCTCACAGTCTTGGACTAGAGAAGCACGCTTCCCATATTTCTCAGAGACGTGGAATGAAATTGTCTCTTGGCTTGGCCCGTTCATTCCATTGTTTAGGAATGTTTTTTACTCTCCTTTTCTTTAGTTCAATTCATTTAACAAGCTGAATTTCTAGAACTGGCTTAGATCTGATTTCCTGCTTCAAGACAAATCATTAAAATAACAGAAGTCATTCAACCACATGTGTCTCTCATAATCAAGAGAATCTCTGCATCCACAATAGCCTAGATTCCGGTCAGTGTGAGGGAGAGGAGGGGAGGAGGTAACCCAGGAGATCCAGAGGGTATCTGGGATGAGGCAGACCTCAGAGGGCCATGATGGACTGTTGGAGAAGACGGATTGAGCTCGCCTGGTGTTCCTGAGTCTGGTCTCAACTGAAATCATTCAACATTATTAGTTCCATCATTAATGTTCCATTCAACATTATTAGTTGTGTAGAGATGCCTCTGAGGTCAGAAGCTTCATCTTCTCCCTTTGGGACCCCCCACCACAACCATGGCTCAGCAGGAAGTGTTATTGACTGATGGTGGCTGCCCCTCTGAGCTCAGGGTCTTGCCCAGCAATGTCCTGAAATGGAGGCAAGGGTGGAAAGTGGAAAGGGACCTCTGGGGGAAAATTCATTTTTAGCTGCTTATGTAGGATTCCCTACCTGGTGTAGCCCTCTGTGTTACAGCCCAGAACTAGGAGGTGGAAGGAGTCAACCATCTACACATATAAAGAATGGAGAGAATGCCAACTAATTTTTATTGAGCCCTTGTGCTCAGAACAGGAGAAGGCAATGGCAACCCACTCCAGTACCCTTCCCTGGAAAATCCCATGGATGGAGGAGCCTGGTAGGCTGCAGTCCATGGGGTCGCAAAGAGTCGGACATGACTGAGCGACTTCACTTTCACTTTTCACTTTCATGCTCTGGAGAAGGAAATGGGAACCCACTCCAATGTTCTTGCCTGGAGAATCCCAGGGACAGGGGAGCCTGGTGGGCTGCCATCTATGGGGTCACGTAGAGTCGGACACGACTGAAGCGACTTAGCACCAGCAGCTCAGAACTGTGCCAGACCATGTATTATTAATTTGCAAAGCAAAAATTGAGACCCAGACATAGAGAACAAACATATGGTCACCAAGGGGGAAAAGGAGGAGGGGGATGAACTGTGAGGTTGGGACTGATGTATATACATGACTATGTATAAAATAGAGAACTAATGAGGATCTACTGTATAGCCCAGGGAACTCTACTCAATACTCTGCCGTGACCTAAAAGGGAAGGAAATCCAAAACAGGGAGGATATATGTGTACGTATGACTGATTCACTTAGCTGTACAGCAGAAAATAACACAACGTTATAGAGCAACTATACTTCAAAAACATTTTTTTAAATAACAGAAGAGCTAAAATGTGATGAATACAGACTCTGTGTCAAGTACTTAGCATAGGTTATGAGGGATGCCATTTGATTCTAGGTGGGATTTGGGTGTGCCTGGTCACATCTGGAATGCCAGTGGAGACGATCTCTTCAGAAATCTATTTTCATGAAGACTGAGAGATCACCTGGCAAGAATGCACCCCAAGGAAATTACCTAGTGTGAGTGAGTGTGGTATCATCCATTAGGATCAGTTTCAGCTGGTTATAATTTCAGCTGATTATTTCCTTTTTTCACCCTTGAAATAACTATCCCAAAAATAAGATTGAAGTTTATTTTTCTTTGATGCAAAAGAGGTCCAGAACCAACAATCCAGGACTGGCATGGAGATTTCACAGTTTCTTTAGGGACACAGACTTCAATCTTTCTGCTCCACTGTTTAAGGGCATAGCTTCTATCTACAAGCTCTCCTCAGGCTCCAAAATAGCTGTTGGAGCTCCAGTCATCACACCTCAGGCTGTCACCTGGAGGATAGAGGGAAGAGGGCAAAAAGGGACAAACTGACTTCTGAGAAATGCTGTGATCAGCCTTTCTTACACACCACACTTCTGCTTATGTCCTGTTGGCCAGAACTTAGACAAATGGACATTGTAAGTTCCAAGGGAAGCAAAGAAATCTTGTCTTTTACTCTAGGTAGCAAGGGGCCCAGCTGGAAATCAGTGTTCACTGCCCAAGGAGAAAGGAGAAGACGGATTTCTGTATAGGCAACGACAAACTTCAGCCATTGAAATCCAGATGGGAAGCCCCATGGCTGCATGTCTGAGCCTCAGAAAGGGGGCAGGCTGCCAGAAAACTGAGACTTGGGGGCCTAAGGATTGCTAAATGGGATCCCTCCCACTCAGAGTAACAGCAAATAGGATAAAAGAGCTTTTATCCAGCAATGTTCCCAAACCATAGCTCATCTCTGATAGAGGTTCCCCTGGGCTGAGTGAAGGACAAAGGTTAAGGTGCCTGATGGGGCAGCACCCAGGCATGGGAGTATCCAATGTGTTGGTGAGCACGTATGTAGTGTGAGTGCTAAGTCACTTCAGCCGTGTCTAACTGTGACCCTATGGACGATAGCCCACCAGGTTTCTCTGTCCATGGGATTATCCCGACAAAGATACTGGAGTGGGTTGCCATGCCCCCATCCAGGGGATCTTCCTGACCCAGAGGTCGAACCTGCTTCTCTTACATTTACCTGCATTAGGCAGGTGGGTCCTCTACCACTAGCACCACCTGGGAGGCCTGCACATGTGTAGGGTGTGTTTTAAATGTCCTCACCAACACTTGAAGCAGGGGAGGCGGGGTTCACAGTTCATGGAGAACCAGTGAACCTTAGGCTACTACTGTCAAAGTGACACTATTGATCCTCAAGACCAGTGAGACTGTGACAATCCCGCTATGTTAATCCTCACAACCAACTTTTTTTTAAGGCAACAAATTTATTTATTCCTTAAAATATGACAAATTTAAGAGGGTCTCTCTTCTGTTTTAAATAAAGTGGAATCATACAAGTAGGACATCCTCACAGCCAACTTTAAAGCACATACGATTATCCCCTTTCCAACAGCTGAAGAAACTGAGGCTCAGAGAAGTAAAGTAACACGGGCCCAGCGTCAGACACCTGCGCCATGGCAGAACCATGAGTAAATCCAGGTGCGCAGATCTCAAAAACCCTGTTTCCACTCCACACCCTACCACGCCTTCTCTCTGCCGAGAAGAGTCTGGGGCTGGAAGAGAGGATGAGATGGGACAACATATGAAGCCTGGGAGACATCTGTGACATTTTTCTGTCTAGAATCCCTTCTTTTGAGCAAGGATCTTGTTCCAGTCCTTATGGTGTGGGGTCCTATGCAGGTCCACTTCCCCTATCCCCCAATCAGCAGCTCAGGCAAACTTAAATTTAGACTCTCTTTCTCTTTGAGTAGGGTCACAGGGGCTGAAGGCAACAGAGAAAAATAATTTCACAACAGCTTTCTAAAGAGACTTTCCATGGGTTCCTGAGATGTCCGAGTCCCTGACCTTCAGTTCCATGAGCTACCCAAAAGCAACTAAGCCTGGGACTTCCTGGCAGTCCAGTGATGATAACTCCATGCGTCCACTGCAGGGGCTTGGGTTCGGTCCCTGGTCAGGGAACTAAAAATCCAGTTAGCTGCACAACATGGCCAAAACAAGAAGAAAGAAAGAAAAAGAAAAAAACAAAGGATAGGTGCCAATAGCTATTCTCCCTTCTTCCCTAAAAACAAAACATGGAGTTTATTGGGCGTGTAAATATACCCAGCTTTAAAAGCACTAACCCATTTAGAAGATGCACTTTTTTTATCCCTCCTTCCTCTGAAGTGCTGGTGTGATGGCTAGAGTTGTGCTGTGTGTCTGCTCAGTTGCTCGGTTGTGTCCAAGTCTTTGCAACCCCATGGACTAAAGCCCAGCAGGCTCTTCTGTCCTTGGAATTTTCCAGGCAGGAGTACTGAAGTACGTTGCCATTGCCTGCTCCAGGGGATCTTCCCCACCCAGGGACGGAACCTGCCTCTCCACATCTCCTTGCATTGCTGGGATGATTCTTTACCCTGCGCCACCTGGGAAGCCTGATGGCTGGAGTTACAATGACTATATTGCAGCCACAAAGTGAGCTTGAGGATGGAAACCAGCCCAGAGGATGGTGACAAGAAAGGCAGAAGGAGCCTGAGTCCCTGAGGAATTTGTGAAACTACTGTGGGTGCATGCTAAGTTGCTCCAGTTGTGTCTGACTCTTTGCGACCCTATGGACTGTAGTCCCCCAGGCTTCTCTGACTATGGGATTCTTCAGGCAGGAATACTGGAGTGGGTTGCATGCCTTCCTCCAGGGGATCTTCGGACCCAGGAATCGAACCCAGGTCTCCTGCATTGCAGGCAGATTCTTTATTGACTGAGCTCTGAGGGAAGCCTTATATTACCCACCTTCAGACTTGAGGTGAGAAAATAAACAATCCTTCAGATTATATGGGCTGATATTATTTCAAGTCTCAGTCATTAGCAACCACAATAAATTCTAAGCAAGCACCCATTTTCTTGCTTAAGTCAGAGACAGTAACTTTGTTTCCAATTAGAAATGAGACAGACCCCTTAGAATTAAAGTCTAATTGGGAGCCCAAGGGGCAAAACATATCCCTGAAAAACTGCTAAGGTCATTTGTCTCTCCTGACTAATACTTCTGCCTTTGGCCATGGCCTACTGAATCCCCTACCAGCATGTGGGAGACTAGGCCGGTAAAGGAGAATGTCCAGGAATGTGGTTACAGGAATAGGTATGTACAGGATGATCCGAGATGAACTGCTTCAAACCCTGCTCCCTGGGACTAGTTCTAGAAGATCACAAATGTGACATCAGCAGACCAGATTCAAGCTCCTGTGACTGACTCTATAATCCTTACTCTCTTAACCTCTCCAGGCCTTGGTTTCCAAATCATTAAAAGGGAAAGAAAGTAAAAATTAGGGAATATACAAATACTTCAAAATCATAATGCTCTTTACACATCATTGTTGCTAGTTTTATTAAGTTTTAGCTATGTTAAGAGGTCTCAATGTGTTTGGGGGCTCACTCAGAAATGATATTCACAACAGTGGCTGTGTTGAAACGAAGTCAGTGCCAAAAAATTCACTTGCTTTTGAAACCCTGCTGCTGCTGCTGCTAAGTCGCTTCAGTCGTGTCTGACTCTGTGCGACCCCATAGACGGCAGCCCACCAGGCTCCCCCGTCCCTGGGATTCTCCAGGCAAGAACACTGGAGGGGGTCACCATTGAAACCCTACTGATCCTAGATGGAGGTCAGTGCTGTTTTGTGTTACTCTCTAGCTGTTGCTTGTGCTAATGTACACTTGACAATTGAAATAACTTTTAAGGGAGAGATAGTCAAGCCAATCAATCCTAAAGGAAATCAACCCTGAATACTCATTGGAAGGACTGATGCTGAAGCTGAGGCTCCAATACTTTGGCTACTTGATGCAAAGAGCCAACTCACTGGAAAAGACCCTGAAGCTGGGAAAGATTGAAGGCAAAAGGAGAAGGTGTATGAGATAGTTAGATAGCATCACCAACTCACTGGACATGAATCTGAGCAAACTCTGGGAGATAGTGAAGGACAGGGAAGTCTGGCATGCTGCAGTCCATGGGGTCGTAGAGTCAGACATGACTTAGCGACTAAACAACAATAATCATATCCAACTGGCTTCCTTTGGAGTTGGTCAAAATCCAAAGGTTTGGAAGACTTGTGCTTGGATTAAGTTAGGACCAACAGCAAAATATTCTACTGCCTTCATTGTGTTCTGCATTCACCCACTGTGCCTGTGGCCACAGCCCGGGTGAAATCATTTTTTCATAATTTGATACAGGAATTTTTGCCCTGAACTTTTCTGTGTCTAAGATAATCCTTTGCATTTGGAAATTTACAATTTCCAAAGTGCTTCTAGGCCCCGCAGATCTTCCAGACTCACAGTGACTGGTTCTAAGGACAGATATTATTTTTCCTGTTTTACAAATGAGCATATTATTTCCAAAGAACTAACCAAAAGTGAAATGATTTTCCCAGCATGGCCCAGAAGTGGTAGAAGCAGGACTTGGAGGCACCTCTCTTTCCTTCTCCATCCCCAAGAAGTGTGCAGGGCAGGCCGTGTGATGTTGACATCTCCCACCACACCAGTGCCCCAACCACAGATGCTCTTGGCTTCCTCCTCTTCCCATCCGCCCTTGCTTGCTGGATCCTCTTTGCCTTACAGTCTAGACCATCTGAAGTATAACTAGAACTTATAGAAATAAGGAACCTAGGAGGGATTTGGCAGTTAATCTGATGGACGGGGAAGGAAGGATAACAAATACATCAGAAATAGCTGAGAAAATCCACCCAAACCAGGGACCACAGAGAAGAAAACAGAAGAAGTTCAGTACCGGTGGTGAAACCATGTATACTTTGAGGGAAACCTAATATGCACATGTCTGAGACTTTTTAAATCATCAGAATACTTTCTGGTGAGAGCTATTTGATATCCAGGAAGCCTTTGGAATTATTTTAATAGGCTTTATTAAGCTCTATTTTCAACATCGGGAAACTGTGTTCCGCCAGGAGAAGATTACTTGGATATAAGATCAAAGCCTCTAAGATTCCAGAAAAACTTGTGAGACCCAGTTGGCTCACTTGACCTCCCACACCCACCCTGGCACTTCTCTCCAGGTTCCTCTCCAACCGGTAGCTCTGAATCCAGGGATTTTAGTAAGCTCAGGCTACCATTACAGATATCTATTGTTGAACAATAGAAACAATAGAAATTCATTTTCTCACAATTCTGGAGGCTAGAAGACAAAAGCAAGGTGCTGGCAAGGTTGATTTCTGGTGAGGCCTCGCGGCCTGGCTTGCAGACGGCTACCTTCTTACCATGTCCACAGATGGTCTTTCCTCTGTGCACACATGGAGAGGAAAAAGAGAGAGCTCTGGCATCTCTTCCTCTTCTTATAAGGACACCAGCCCTATTGGATTAGGGCCCCATCCTCATGAACTCATTTTACTGGAATTACCTCCTTCAGGGCCCTATCTCCAAATGCAGTCACACTGGGGCTTGAAGCTTCAACATGCGGATTTGGGGACAGGAGACACAATTGAGAGCATAGCACCAGGGTTGAGAATCTGGGCCCCAATCACTCAGCAAGATGCAGCAAGTGGAGCCTGGAGGCCACAGCCCTAAATAGCCGAAGAGCATGTCCTCACCTCTCCACCTGTGTTCCCTCCTCTATAAAGAATGAATCCAACCTGTTCATCCGAAGGATATCCGTCTTGAGTGTTCATTGGAAGGACTGATACTAAAGCTGAAACTCCTCTACTCCTATACTTTGGCCACCTGATGTGAAGAACTGACTCATTTGAAAAGACCCTGATGCTGGGAAAGATTGAAGGCAGGAAGAGAAGGGGATGACACAGGACGAGATGTTTGGATGGCATCACTGACTCAATGGACATGAGTTTGAGTAAACTCCGGGAGTTGGTGGTGGACAGGGAAGCCTGCCGTGCTGCAGTCCATGGGGTCTCAAAGAGCTGGACATGACTGAGTAACTGAACTGAACTGAACTGAACTGAAGGAATGAAGTGGGACAATGCCCTGTTGTGTTACTGGAGCCCTTAAATTCTGATTCTGGCTCTGCCACCATCTGACTGAGGATCTTTGGATAAGTGCAACCTTCCTGTGACCCATTTAATAACATATCTAATGTGAGGTATTAACAACAATCACAAAAAGAAACCATTTTAAAGTGGGCAAAGGACTTGAATAGACATTTCTCCAAAGAAGATATGCTGATGGCCAATAAGTACATGAGAAAGTGAAGTGAAGTGAAGTAAAAGTCACTCAGTCATGTCCAACTCTTTGCAACCCCATAGACTATACAATCCATGGAATTCTCCAGGCCAGAATACTGGAGTGGGTAGTCTTTCCCTTCTTCAGGGGATCTTACCAACCCAAGGGTCCAACCCAGGTCTCCTGCACTGCAGGCAGATTCTTTACCAGCTGAGCCACCAGGGAAGCCGAAGAATACTGGAGTGTGTAGCCCATCTCTTCTCCAATAGATCTTCCCAACCCTGGAATTGAACCAGGGTCTCCTGCATTGCAGGCAGACTCTTTACCAACTGAGCTATCCGGAAAGCCAAGTACATGAAAAGATGCTCAATATCACTAATCATTAGAGAAATGCAAATTAAAGTTACAGCAAGGGGCCTCTCTGGTGATCTAGTTGTTAAGAATTCACCTGCCAAAAATAAATAAATAGATAATAAAAAAGAAATAATTCACCTGCTAATGCAGGAGACACCAGCTTGTTCCCTGATCCTGGAAGATCCCACATGCTGCAGGGCAACTGAGCCCATGTACAACTACTGAGCCAACATGTTGCAACTGCTAAAGCCCACATGCCCTAGTTCCTACGCTCCACAACAAGAGAAGCCACCACAGTGAGAAGCCTGCACACCACAAAGAGTACCCCCACTCACTACAACTAGAGAAAGCATGTGCACAGCAATGGAGACCCAGCACAGCCAGAAGTAAATCTTAAAAAAAAAAAATACAGTGAGATACCACCTTACACCCATTAGGATGGCCATAATCAAAAACTGACAATAACAAATGTTGGTGAAGATACAGAGAAATCAGAACCCTTGTGCATTGTTAGTGGTTATGTAAAATAGTGCGGCTGGTGTGGGAAACATTATGATAATCCGTCAAAAAAGTAATTATAGAATTACCATATGATCCAGCAATCCTGCCTCTGAGTATATACTCAAAAGAATTGAAAGCAGAGTCAAGCATACACTTGTACACTAATGTTCATAGCAGCATTTGCTAAGAAGCGGAAACAACCATTGATGGATGAATGGATAAAAAGTGGTATTCATGGATATTAATACCATTAATTAACACCGATAAAAATGGATATTACATAGCCTTAAAAAGAAAGGAAATCCTATCACATGCAACAATATAGATGACTTTGAACACACTATGCTAAGTGAAATAATAGTCGTAAAAGGACAAATACTGTGTGATTCCATTTATATGAGGCTCCTAGAGTAGAGTAGTCAAAATCACAGAGAACAGAAGTAGAATGGTAGTTGCTGGGAGTTCGGGGAGGGGAGACTGGAAAGTTATTGTTTAATGTTATTGCTTGTTACTCTTTAATGGGTACAGTACGTCCCCTACATACAAACCTTCAAGTAGCGAACTTCCATGGATTCAAATGCCAGGCATGAGTGAAACTGCAGCTTACCCTCCATCGCTTACTACTGATGATTCTTCAGCTCTACCATCTCCCACCTCCTCTCCCTCCTGAGTCACTAACTCTTCTTGCCTGTTCACTCAATGCCAGCCTCTGTATGCCAACTGTTGTAGTGTACTACTGCACTTTTCTAGACTGTACCAGGTGGTGCTAGTGGTAAAGAACCCACCTGCCAGTGCAGGAGACACAGGTTTGATCCATGGGTTGGGAAGATCTCCTGGAGGAGGGAAGAGCTACCTACTCCAGGATTCTTGCCTGGAGAGACCTCTAGACAGAGGAGTCTGGCAGGCTACAGTCCATAGGGTATCAAAAAGCTGGACACGACTGAAGCAACTTAGCATGCATGCATGCACTGTAAGATTAAGAATGTTTTCTTAATTTTTCATGTTTTGGTTTTTTATGTGTTTTTTGTGTGAAAAGTATTATAAACCTATTCCAGTAAAGTACAGTATAGTGGCTATGTTTACTGGGTACCTAGGCTAACTTCATTGGACTTAACAAACACACTCTCAGAGCAGAACTTGTTCATATGCAGGAGACTTACTGTACTGGGTTTCAGTTTGGGAAAGATAAAAAGTTCTGGAGATGGAAAATGAAGAGCAGTCATTGGGTCAAATCTAAGCTGTCATCAGCTCTGAAATTCTAAGTTTCTTGGTGCCAACAGAGCATAAGAGGAGATCCCTCCTTTCCATCACCAAAGGGCAAAACTGAATCCTCAGCCCCTTTCTCAGCATTTCCCAGACCTGTTTGGGAGACAGACACTGGATGAGAGTCTGTGGCTTTGGCTGGTCTAGACAACTGAGGGGAAATTGGAAGCCTCTGAGGAAATTTGCACTTGCAGGCAGCTCGGGGTAAATATTTTGTGATCCTTGGAAGAATGAAATTCTTTTCTTAAAAAAAGTCAATGTACTTTGAGATAAGTCTTACTTATTGTATTTCTAAGCTGGGCAACACTGCTGGTGCTTAGATTCAGGAAAACTTAATTCAGTGCCTGTCTGTTCAGTATGTGGAGCAAAATTATGGGGAGTACTCGGGCTGAAAATGGGTCTGGAGTTTTAGAGGTGGTCTTAAAAACAAACAAACAAAAAAACCTTCAACCACCATATAGATGACTGTAGTATCTTAAAACATACCGCCTTGTGAAAACATGCCAAATACCATCTTCCACTTTCCTGACCTTTGGACATTCTAATTTCAGATGTCTGCCCTTCAAATGTGATGAGTGGCTGTCAGTTTAAATATCAGACTCTTAATTCAGGATGTGCTTAAGGAACCAGAAAGTCTGGTAGCTCTTCAAAGGAATGGTTTCTAACCCAGTCCCCCTCTGCTGGTGCTCACTCCATGGAAATCCCTGGCCAGAGTACAGTTTGAAGTGTGTCCAGTGTGTGCGTCTATGGGTTTTGTCCCCTCGTCTCCTTCAAACCCAAGGCTAAGGCTGGGGCTCATCTCCAAGGCCTATGTACAAATTAAAAGAGGGAACAGCTATCCTATTCACCCCAGTATCCCCAGCTTGGGAGCAAAATGGAAACAGCAAATATCTATTGAGTTGAACTGAATCTCTTCCTGAGTGGTAGAGAATGGAACATCCAGATCAAACTCTTTCAGTTCCAAATAAGCCAACTTAAACACACATCCCTCATCTCCTTCATATTCCCAGCCAGGTAAACAAAGAAGAAACACTTGAAATTTGTTCCTTGTACTAATTAATGCTCCCAATTTTAAATTCTGAAACCTTTGTATTATTTCTATGACCTAAGATGTATTAATGCTGAAAAACAAAGGCAATTATAATGAGAAATTGATGATTAATTTTTCTCATTTGGGTTTACCCCTTCTGGCCAGTTTTTTCTTTGTAATAAAAAACAAATTTGAGAACAGGATGACTGCACACAACTCAAACAGATCTTCCAACCCTTTATGAGACAGCAAGGTCTGGCTAGAGATGCATCCACCGGCCCACCTCATCCCTAAATACTGAAAGTCCTTGGTTTTGCCACTAGGTGTGTTTTTTTTACTAAGTTCCTACGTGTAAAACCCTTGAATTTTTGTGTTACACTTTGTACTTCTCAAAGCATTTCGACATATATCTATACCATTCTAATCTCACAACCGTCTGGTTAAATCAAAAGGATTTCCATTTTGCAGAAGAGAAGACTGAGATGTGGAGAGGTCGATTTGATCTGCTCGCTTGAATTAATAATGTTGTTTGGGCCATAATTACTTCCCTACTTCTCTGGTTAATAATTTCCCATTTTAATGCACATTTATAAGTTCAAAGCTCTGTAGTGTTCTGCTAGTTGTTTAAATAGTCTGCCCACCTTCCCCTGGGCACACAACAGCCAAGCTGACACCCAGGATGCCTGCCAGCTGCCAGTCACTACTCTTCTGGAGCAAGAGCTTTTTTCCAAACTAGCAAGTTTCTTGGACTCCAAGCTGTCTGGGCTCCTTGGTGGCTTGGCACAGAACCTGTTTTCTCAGGAACTGGGGGATTTATGGTCAGAATCCAGAAGCAGGGGAACTTAGGACAAGACAAAGAGCTGAACCTCAGAATGATGAGGAGGGGATGGCTGGTTCTGGTCCAAACCAGGTGACCCAGAGTCAGGGGCAGCAAAGTTTGTAGAATTTCACCCCTGCCTGGAATGTTCCTGTTAATGAGACTCAGCTCCCAGAGAGAGAGTTCAGGCTGTTTATCTCTGTTGTCTTTACTTGTCTTATGCTTTACCGCTGCTCAGAGTATGTGGAGGTAATGCTTTAAAGTCAGCGCAGTAGGTGAAATTCCAGCAGAGACCAAATTTACCCTCGAAAATTCTTTTTTTTTTTTTTGTCATATCACACAGCACGTGTGATCTAATCTCCAAGACAAGGATCAAACCCATGCCTTGGCAGTGGAAGCTTGGAGTCTTAACCACTGGACTACCAGGGAAGTCCTCGAAAATTCCTGAAATCCCCTGGAGTACAGTTGACATGGTTTGTTGCATCCAGCCCTGTTTAGTAGTATGAGTTACATGCAGAATGTATGAGATAAGAGTCCTTACAAAAAAACTTTCTTTTCCTGACACTGACCTTTAAACCATCCCAGTAGGGGGCATCCTTTTCCAGGCCCTGGATGAACATTTGGGCCAGCCAGCCCGTTGATTTTTTCTTAAATGAGGATAAAATTCGCATAACATTAAATTAACCATTTAAAGTGAACAATTCAAAGGCTTTTAGTATTAATACATCCACAGAGCTGTACAACTGTCAGCTCTATCGAGTTCCAAGATATTTTCCTCCCCCCTAAAACAAGACCTTGGACCACTTCCCCTCCCATTCCCTCCTCCCCCTAACCACTCCCACAGCCCCCAAACCCCAACCCCAGCTACCTCCAGTCAGTCCACTTTCTTCCTCCATGGATTTACCTGTTCTGGGGGTTTCACATAAATGGAATCATACAATATGTGACCTTTGTGTCTGACTTTTTTTGCTGTGGATAATGTTCTTGAGGTCCATCCACATTGTAACATCAGTGTTTCATTCCTTATTAGCCTCTCAATTTTTGTTTTGCGATTAAGGCTCCGTGGTTCCAATGCAGGAGTTTGATCTTTAGTCAGGGGACTAAGATCCCGCCTGCTACCTGGCACAGTCGAAAACAAAAGAGCTGAATAAATAAATAAATATTTTATTCTAGGTTCGATACAGGATACAGGATGCTTGGGGCTGGTGCACTGGGATGACACAGAGAGATGATACGGGAAGGGTGGTGGGAGGGGGGTTCAGAGTTGGGAATTCATGTACACCTGTGGTGGACTCATGTCAATGTATGGCAAAACCAATACAGTAAAGTAAAAAAATAAAAATAAAATAAAAATAACTAATATATATATATTTTTTTTTTTAATGAAAAGTCCTTTGGGTAATTTTCTTTGCAACCATCGTCTCAATTCAGAAATTCAACTCTCCAGTCCAACCAATACCCAAGTCTTGACTCAGATGAGACAACACCAAGACTTCTGTCCCACCTCCAGCCCTCGTGCTTCAGCACTGGACTGTGGTCCTTCGCTCCTTTCCCTCTCCCTCTCTGGCTAACTCCAGTTTCTGGTTTCTGTCTGGTTTCTGTGGGTTGGACTATGGAGGAGGGAGAGCAGGGAAGGGAGGCACGAGATTTGCCACCTGACTGATTCTACAGTAAAATGGCTCACCTGAGTCACCTTGTTCACATTACCATGGCTCTTTCAGGGGCTCCAGCTGGGGCACTGCAGTTGCAACACCTTAATGTGGGCAAAGCATTCTTTTCTTTTCCTCTGGTCCACTCACTTTGTATGGTCACTATGGCGTCCCAGCCTTTCCAAAAAGTCTTCTGAGCAGGATTGTAAAGTCTTGGACTGGTCTCTCTCCCATGAGGTTCAGTTCAGTTCAATTCAGTTGCTCAGTCGTGTCCAACTCTTTGCATCCCCGTGAATCGCAGCACGCCAGGCATCCCTGTCTATCACTAACTGCCAGAGTTCACTCAAACTCACGTCCATCGAGTTGGTGATGCCATCCAGCCATCTCATCCTCTGTCGTCCCCTTCTCCTCCTGCTGTCAATCCCTCCCAGCATCAGAGTGTTTTCCAATGAGTCAACTCTTTGCATGAAGTGGCCAAAGTATTGGAGTTTCAGCTTCAGCCTCAGTCCTTCCAATGAACACCCAGGACTGGTTAGAGGATACTAAAAGCCATTTCAGTTGTGTTGTGTGCTATGCTAAGTCGCTTCAGTTGTGTCTGACTCTTTGCTACCCAATGGACTGTAGCCGGCCAGGCTCCTCTGTCCATGGGATTCTCCAGGCAAGAATACTGGAGTGGGTTGCCATGCCCTCCTCCAGGAGATCTTTCTGACCCAGGGATTGAATCTGCATCTCTTACATCTGCTGCATTGGCAGGTGGGTTCTTTACCACTTGCACCATCTGGAAAGTTGTATTAAATATATTTATATATTGATAAACAAACTGGTTTTATGACATTGGTGGACCCATAAAATAATTTGATTCAAAAACTGTATTTAAAAATAGAATTCTCAAAGTAAAAATAACATATCTGTATGTACCTGAACAAAATTTTTAAAGTATTTATACTAATTGCATGAACATTAAACAAAAATTAGAAGGATCATTACTTTAGGTACACAATCAAGTACTTTATTTTGTAGCTGTATATAATTATAATATTATATCATACATACTCTTCTGAAAAATGTTTTTTTTTCAACTTGGACTCAGTATTTTTAGGTTTTTATAACATAACCTGAAATTATCTTCAAAGTTGCATTTGTTAGTACACTTGAAATTACTGAGATCTTTAAAAGACTCCTCTACAGACCATGATTTTTTATTTTTTAATTTATTTTATTGAAGTATAGTTGATTTACAATGTTGTGTTATAGCAAAGTAATTCAGTTAATATTCTTTTTTTTTTTATTCTTTTTTATATTCTTTTCCATTATGGTTTATCACAGGATATTGAATATAGTTCCCTGTGCTACACAGTTGGACCTTGTTGCTTATCCATTCTATATATAATAGTTTGCATCTGCTAGTCCCAAACTCCCAATCCATCCCTCCCACACCCCCTGCCCTTGCAGCAACCACAGGCAGACCATGATATTTTTAATGGAGAAAATATTCTTTACAGGTGCTGAGGTGCCTGGTAAGCTCAAAGGAAATTTTGCTAGATGAAGGAGATTCTCATTTCTAATTTATTTCATATCAAAATGTATAACATTTCACCCAAGGTATTCTTACACATTGCCTTTTTGCCTCCTTTCAGATTACTTTTCCTTAGCAAGTGTCATTATAAGATAAAAAGGCATCAACTAATGGATCTCCATTTATGACTCTTGAATGTTCTGTTAGACTTGGATTGTAGGCCTTTCTTAATGTTATTCCATCTGGTATTGAATATAAATGTATACAGTTAAAAACAGAAGTTCCACCCAAAGATTCTCCCCTCAAGTTAAGATTTCCCAAAGCACATCCTAGAATTTTTCAATTCCTCTTTTTCATTGTCATGGTTTCCTATTTGCAAGCTTTGTCTTCAATCACTGCATTTTGCTAAACAGCTGAAGTTTTATTTTAGTGCTCCATTCATTGAGTACTTTGATTAAATATTTCCAACTAATTTTTGACAAAAATGTTGCAACTCCCTTTAAGAAAAGAAGAAGCTTGGTAAGACTCTCGGGCTGATGTACAAAGTAATTCTTCCACAGCTCAAGCATTTCTAACATCTGATTAATGACTCGCCAGCACAAAAAGAAAGCATTTTTTAATGCTGCTTCAGCGATATCAGTTACTCTGAGTATGTATAAAAATATTCGTAATGTTTAACAACTGCAGTTTTTATTTCCGTTGGTGAATATCACAGTTAGTTTAAATGAGTTAAAAACTACATGTATATCACAACCAAATCCAAGGTCATTGCTGATTTAGTAAAGACATCATTTTGATCATGAAGCTGTGATTCACCAGAGTATATATGTGTATTGAGACCACAGAAACAATTTTATCTTCAGTGTTGGATATTTTAACTAGATTTACAATTATGTGTACATTAATTTCTGAAGTTTTATCCTTGGCAGAATGAACTGCTTAAAGCTTTATTTTGATTTCACTAATTGACTGAAAAAATCAAATCCCCACTAGAGTCAGTTCAGTTCAGTTCACTAGAGTCAACTGATACACTGAAAACATTGGATGACACTGATATCAAATTGCCATCATTTAACTGTTTGCAAGTGAAAGAGGAGAGTGAAAAAGTTGGCTTAAAGCTCAACATTCAGAAAACGAAGATCATGGCATCTGGTCCCATCACTTCATGGGAAATAAATGGGGAAACAGTGAAAACAGTGTCAGACTTTATTTTTGGGGGGCTCCAAAATCACTGCAGATGGTGATTGCAGCCATGAAATTAAAAGATGCTTACTCCTTGGAAGGAAAGTTATGACCAACCTAGACAGCATATTGAAAAACAGAGATATTACCTTGCCAACAAAGGTCCATCTAGTCAAGGCTATGTTTCTTCCTGTGGTCATGTATGGATGTGAGAGTTGGACTGTGAAGAAAGCTGAGCACTGAAGAATTGATGCTTTTGAACTGTGGTGTTGGAGAAGACTCTTGAGAGTCCCTTGGACTGCAAGGAGATCCAACCAGTCCATTCTGAAGGAGATCAACCCTGGGATTTCTTTGGAAGGAATGATGCTAAAGCTGAAACTCCAGTACGTTGGCCACCTCATGCGAAGAGTTGACTCATTGGAAAAGACTCTGATGTTGGGAGGGATTGTGGGCAGGAGGAGAAGGGGACGACAGAGGATTAGATGGCTGGATGGCATCACGGACTCGATGGACGTGAGTCTGAGTGAACCCTGGGAGTTGGTGATGGACAAGGAGGCCTGGCGCACTGCAATTCATGGGGTCGCAAAGAGTCAGACACGACTGAGCGACTGAACTGAAGGTCGTTCTTTTACCAGTGGAGCCCACACACTAACAGTTATCACTTCTCTTTGTATATGTACAAGGAAACTGGGAATAAAAATATATATGATTGATTCTTATTGCAGTAAAACATACATAACAAAATTTACCATGTTAAGGGTATAGGTTAGTGGCACTTAGTACATTCACATTGTTGCGCAACTAGCCCCAGAACCTTTTCATCATCCCACACTGAAACTCTGCACCTGTTAAAAAATGTATACTCATTTCTCTCTCCCTCTAGCTTCTTGCAACCACTATTCTACTTTCCTTCCGTATGAATTAAACTATTCTGAACACTTCAAGTAGAAGCATAGAATATTCATCTTTTTGTATCTAGGTGGCGCCAGTGGTAAAGAACCCCCTGCCAATGCAGGTTTGATCCCTGGGTCAGGAAGGTCCCCTGGAGGAGGTCATGGCAATCCACTCTAGTATTCTTGCCTGGGGCGCACGGAGTCGCACAGAGTCGGACACAACTGAAGCAACTTAGCATGGACACAATTTCACTCAGCATAATGTCCACAAGGTTCATCCATATTGTAGCACATATTCAAATATCCTTCTTTAAGCTGAATAATATTCCATTGTATATATCTATCACCTTTTGTTTCTCACTCATCTGTTGACGGACATTTTGGTTGTTTCCACCTCTTGGCTATCATGAATAATGCTTCTATGAACATGGAACTATAAAGATCTGTTCAAGACCCTCATTTCAACTTTTTCAGGCTTATTATTAGAAGTAGAATTGCTAGATCAAATGGCAGTTCTATGTTTACTATTTTGAGTAACTGGTATCCCATTTTCCATTGAGACTGTTCCATTTTACATTCCCAACAACTATACACATGAGACCCAATTTCCCCACATCATCACCAATACTTGTTATTTTCTGCTTTTTAGTAACAGTCATTCTGATGGATGTGAGCTGGTCTCTCATTGTGATGTTAATTTCCATTTCTCTAAGGGTTAGGGACATCAAGCATCTTTTCATACTTTTCAGCTATTTATATATCTTCTTTGAAGACATGTCTATTCAAATTCTTTGCCCCAAGATATGCAAGATTAATTTTAAGGAGCAGTCATTTGATAGGAATGAAAAGTCCTTGTTCACAGAGAGATGTGTCAATGGACTTTACTGGAGCTGCGCATGTTAAAGTCATTCACTTAGGGCATCACATCCTAAAAATAATCACTACCTTTTGCAGTGGATGTTGATGCTTCTTCAGTAGATTCACGTCTTCTGGTTTCATTGTCTTCAGTGACCATAGCTCCTGTGGTGTCTGCGTAAACATCAGCGTTTTTTGCTAGATACATGCTCATCATCAACTTTCTTGAGAAGCAGAAAAATAGTGCTTAAGCTTTCATTAAATATGCACATGGATGTTTTTGAGCTTCATTATGACCAGGGGGTTTATTGAAAATGTAAAGTGTTACAAAGCAGTGCAACGAATAAACAGAGCTCCACCATGTGATAAGGGACAGCACCCCTACAGCGAGAGAGCACGCGGACTTCTCTCCATGCTGCAGGATAAAACTGCTCAGCTTCTATCCCACACACATGCCATACACCTCATCTAGAGCCTCCATACCTCCCGTTGACACCATCAACGAGCAGCCTGGTGGCTTTGAGCATCACAGCCTTACTGGCACAACTGGCTGGCACAACAAATGGTCACCAGATCATCAGTATCAAACACTTTCTTCTACTATCAGATGAGACTGGCAGAAGCTGGCTTTCCCTGGTCACCCATGTCACCGTGCACTTCATTGCTTTGTGAGCATCCTGCGTGCTGTCCTTCAAAGAAAGGTGTTGGTTAAGTTGTGCACCTGGAAAAGACAGACATTGGTAGCAAACATCTGGCTTGAGCCACACATGTCACACACAACTAGATGAGGGCATAGTGGCAGCTGCAAGTGTCAAGGGAGGTCCACCACACCCATGCAGTTTATTTGAATGAAACTATTTATAACAGACTTTGGTGGGGACTTCCCTGTGGGCCAGTGGCAGGGGGCTTGGGCTCGATCGCTGGTCAAGGAACTAGACCCCACATGCTGCAACTAAGACCCAGCACAGCCAAATAAATACATAATAAATAAAACAAATATAGGCTTTCGGTAGAAAGACATGTGGTCATCTCTTCCTGCGAAAGCACCAAAATTGCAACTAGCTGTTGAATGACCATCGATAGACAGACACTGGAACCCACCAAAAAAGAAGGTACTCTATGTCCACAGACAAAGAAGAAGCCACACCGAGGTGTGGCTGAGAGAGGTGCAAACATGATAAAATCAAATTCCATACCTGCCAGGTGGGCAACCCACAATCTGGAGAACAAATCAAATAAATATAAAAAACAGACTGTTTATGAACAACACACTGAACAGAATGAGACCTCAAGACAACTGATCTAAACTAGAACTGCCTCCACAAATTAGGGCAGGTGGTTTTTTATTGATGGTCCCCAAGAAGTCCACGCAAAACCTCTCACATCCTTGCCTGGACAAGCTCTGATGCACACACAGCAGCAACCCCCCTTTGCTTCTCCACCAAGGCAACTTACAAGCTCATCTTTCTTGTCTTAAAGACTTCCTAGGCAGGACTCAGAAAACTAAGATCATGGCATCCGGTCCCATCACTTCATGGGAAATAGATGGGGAAACAATGGAAACAGTGGCATATTTTTTTTTTTTTTTGGACTCCCAAATCACTGCAGATGGTGACTGCAGCCATGAAATTAAAAGACGCTTGCTCTGTGGAAGAAAAGCTGTGAACAACCTAGACAGCATATTGAAAAGCAGAGATATTACTTTGCCAACAAAGGTCCGTCTAGTCAAAGCTATGGTTTTTCCAGTGGTCATGTATGGATGTGAGAGTTGGACTATAAAGAAAGCTGAGCACTGAAGAATTGATGCTTTTGAACTGTGGTATTGGAGAAGACTCTTGGGAGTCCCTTGGACTGCAAGGAGATCAAACCAGTCAATCCTAAAGGAAATCAGTCCTGAATATTCATTGGAAGGATTGATGCTGAAGCTGAAAATCCAATATTTTGGTCACCTGATGTGAAGAAAAGACCCTGATGTTGGGAAAGATTGAAGGCTGGAGGAGAAGGGGATGACAGAAGATGAGATGGTTGGATGGCATTACTGACTTGATGGACATGAGTTTGAGCAAACTCCGGGAGTTGGTGACGGACAGGAAAGGCTGGGGTGCTGCAGTCCGTGGGGTCGCGAAGAGTCGGACACGACTGAGCAACTAAACTGAACTGAGGCAAGACTCAAACACCAATCCACTATGTCCCCACTTGACCACAAAGAATTAGCAGCAGAGAATCCACTGCTTTGAGATCATCTGGGTACACAGCCTGGCCCTACTACTTGGCCACTATGTGAACCCGAATTAATGGCAAAGACCAGGAGCAGTTAATACTCTGGTCCCTCATCTATAAAATGATCATGAGTACTCGCCTTATGGTACATTGAATTTTCAGATTCAAGGCAACACCCAGCTAAATCTGAATTTCAGATAACAAATAAAGGAAATGTAAAATAAACAAATGTTTAGGAAATGTATGTTCCAAAAATATTAGAGCAGCCTGGATTTTTCATTGCTGAAATCTAACAACTGAATTGGTGTAGCCATTGGGAAAGTGCCTGGCATAGAGTAAGTTACATAGAGTTAACTGTTGTTTTATTAAATTTCATTTATTATATTTTAGTGTTTTATTATAGTATAAGTCACATGATATAAACATATTTTTAAACCATATTTAACTGCACATTTCAGTGGAACTAAGTACATTCACATTGTTGTGCAGCCCTCACCATCGGTTCAGTTCAGTTCAGTTGCTCAGCCGTGTCCGACTCTTTGCAACCTCATGGACTGCAGCACCCCAGCCTTCCCTGTCCATCACCAACTCCTGGAGCTTGCTCTAACTCATGTCCACTGAGTCAGTGATGCCAGCCAACCATCTCATCCTCTGTCATCCCCTTCTCCTCCTGCCTTCAATCTTTCCCATCATCAGGGTCTTTTCCAAGGAGTCAGTTCTTTGCATCAGGTGGCCAAAGTATTGGAGTTTCAGCTTCAGCATCAGTCCTTCCAATGAATATTCAGGACTGATTTCTTATAAACTGGGACTCTGTCCCCGTTAAATACTAACTTCCCATCTTCCCTCCCCACCACCCACCACCCCCTCCCTGGCCCCTGGCATCTACTAAGGTATTTTCTGACTCTGAATTTGACTATTTTCGGTATCTCAAATAAGGAGAATCAAACAGTATTTGTCCAGTGTATATTAGAATGCATTTTAAAAGTTCAGTTCAGAATGAATTTTAAAAGTTAACTTAATATATATCCTGGGCTTCCCTGGTGGCTTAGCAGTAAAGAATCCACCTGCAATATGGGAGACCTGGGTTCGAGCCCTGGGTGGGGAAGATCCCCTGGAGAAGGGCATGGCAACCCACTCCAGTATTCTTGCCTGGGAAATCTCATGGACAGAGGATCCCATGGGGTTGCAAACAGTTGGACGCAACGTAGCAACTAAACAACAATAATATATGTGCTACAAACAGACGATACCTTCTTTTTCCTTTTTCTTGTGCTGTTAAGTTCTCATCAGCTGTTTGTATTACACACAGTAGTGTATACTTTCGCTGTTGTTAAAGCTTTAGGGCCAAGGGGAAACTTTTCAGCACAGGGAAAGGGGCTGTGGCAGGGAGGGGCACAGGGCTGTTCCCTCTATTTCTCAGGCGGCTTCTATTTCTTTCTCTCCTTTCTTGTGGGCGTAGGACTTTTATTTTCTTGTCTCCGAGAGGCCTCGTTGACCCGCAGAGTCTGCTCCTCTCCGACCCACGTTTCCTGCCTTCATGCTAATGTCCCTCCCCACACAGCCTTCTGCTCCCAGTCTACACAACCCAGGAGACCCAGCCCTGTCTTAGATTGGGTTGTTCTAGGAGCAGACCCTGACGAAAGGAATCTAGGGATGTAGTTTGTTTGGAGGGCCACCCCACGAACCCTGTGGAGACTGAGGAGGTAAGACAGAGAAGAAGGAAGGCAATATAAAAGATTTCACTGTGCAAATTACCACCACATGCAATGAACCTCAGTCCTGCTCGGAAACCCTAGAAAACGGAGTCATCCCAACCGGGGGCTGAGGAAGCTGCCTATTTACCCCCTGGATCTACTCCTCAGGCTGAGGGCTGCTTCTCGGGGCATTAGCTCGCTGGCATTTCTGTCTGGCCTGGTGCTATGCATGCTCCCACTGCCAGACAGACGTCCTCAGGTGGTGAGCACAGGTGTGGCTCCTAGCTGCCCTGGGTGAGCAGACAGGAGGGTAGAGGGGACATGGTGGGGAGGGTGCGGGGCTCTGGAAGCATCTCCTCTGCATGCACCCACGCCTGTGGAGGAATCTGTGTCTCAGTGCAAATTCTCAAGGAAGAGCACCTGATTGGTCACTGTCCAGCCAATGGGCTGGTTGGTATTGGGTCACATGGTAGCCCTCACTCCACTCACCCAAGGCTGGGTGGTCAGGGTCTGGGAAGGCATCCTGACCGGCTCCTTCCGCTGCAGCACTGAGCTGGGTAGTTCTCAGAGCAAAAGCACCCAACACACAACCACCACATTCTGGTAGCTCATTATGTTTGTGCTTTCCTTTGAGGCTAAGATTCATCTCCTAAATCTGCCCCTTACCAGTCAGGAACCTTCCAGACCAGGTCCAGTCAATCTTCTGTGGCATACCTTTCCAAGGCCACGTTCACAGGCCCTTGTTTCTTCTCCTTTCTGGACTAAATCAACAGCCTCAATTTCTCCATCTTTTCTTCTTAGCGCACTTGTATTTTCATCTGGTCAGAAGAACCCTCCGTCCAAAAGAGCAGATGAGGAGGAGGAAGGTAGGGGCAGGAAGCCCGATCCCCATGTTCTGACTTGGGCCTTGAGTGTTTAGAGGGCTGGCAAGGTGGCCGTGTGGCAGAAGGCCTGGCCTCGGTCTGAACCGTCTCATTCCAAGTGAGGCTTCATCTCAGAAGCCAGATGGTGCTGCGCCCTGCTGTCTCCAGGAAGAGCCGCTGGGCAACGAGGTGAGGAATCAGCTCCCATCGCCCACACCATGCCAGCTGTCCAGGAAACCAAAGTAAACCACCTTCCTGGGGGCTGGAGAGACTGCACCACTGCCTACGGGACCCCAGGAAGACAAAGGATTGTCTGTAACAGGAACATCTCCTGAGGCGGGCCTCTAACTAGGCCATTTGTATCAACGGGGACCCATTCATTAAAGAGCACAAGTTTTCATCAGGGATGCTAACTAGGGTGGGACAAACAACAAAATAGGAGGACAAATGAAAGTCAGACCAAGAGGCGTGCACACACCCAGCTTTGGCCGATAACTTCTCCGTCTGAGTTCTGTCTCTGGGTTCAACAGATTTAACTCACCTTGGCCCTTCTTAGAGCTGAATCCTCCCGTCTGGCTGATGACTCGATGCCACCTAGAGGCTTTCTTTAGTTGTCAGTGGCTTCTGTCCCCATCAGGGTCAGTTTTTCCTTAGTTAAGCTTATCAACTTTATTAGTTTCCGGAGACTGCCACAACCCATAACCACCAACTGGGTGCTTAGCATGTCAGGAATTTATTACCTCCCGGTTCTACAGGCTGGAAGTCTGAAAGCAGGGTGTCGGCAGGGCCAGCTCCCTCCGATAGCTCCTGGGAAGCTCTGTCCTCTGCTTTCCCAGCCTCAGCAGGATGCCAGCATTCCCTGGCTTCCCTTGCTCATGGCTTCATCCCTCCAATCTCCACTTCCATCTTCACACCATCTCTTCTGCAGATGTCTGCGTTTCCTCTCCTTTCTTTGTAAGGCCATGTGTCATTAAAAATAGAGTCCATGGGGTTAATCCAGGATGACTCACCTGTCATCTCTAAGATCCAAATACCTTTTTCCCAAAAAAGTCACATTCCTAGGCTCCCAGGACCCATCTTTTCGGAGGTCACCATTCAATCCGCTACACCAGCTAATTTAAAAGTCTTGAAAAGTTTGCTCTTGAAGGATTTATTGAGTGCCAGCTCCATGCCAGGCTCTGCAGAGTGGGGTCTCCTTTACAACACCCCCTACCTGTGGTCCAGCAGTGTCTCAAGGAACTACTCCACTCTCATTTCACAGTCATCACCTGGCTGGACAGCCACTGTCCCCAGCAGCTGTTGTTCCCAGCAAGCCAGGGAGGACCCGGGCTGACCAAGCAAAGGGTCCCTTTTTGCTGGTCAGCCTTGCTGTGAACTGATCGTGGGTACCTAGCAAAAGAGCTCAGCCAGGAAGCCAGTACCACGTAGTCTGCATAGCACAGCAGCCTGGAAGCACCTACTCGGGTTTTTGAGCTGGGATTGAAGGGCACTCGTTGGCTGGAGCTGTCCTGACAGCCACCAACTGCATGGTTTAAAACCAGAATTTAGAATTGTATTTGAAACCAGAATAAACAGAATTGTATTCTTTCATAGCTCCGGAGACTAAAAGACTGGAATCGGAGTGTAGCAGGGGGTGCTCCCCCTTATGGTCCTCATGGAGAATCTTCCCGTCTCTTCCTAGTTTCTGGTTGTGATTCTTGGGGTCCCAGCAGCACCGCTCTGGTCTCTGCCCCTGTGGTTACATGGCCTTCTCCTTGTGTGTCTGTCCCCATGTCATCTTCCTCTTCTTATAAGCATACTTGTCATACTAGACTGACTTAGTTACCACCTCATCTTAATTGCATCTAAAACCACCCTATTTCCAAATAAGGTCATGTTCTGAGGACATAGGGTTAGGACTTTGAAGTACAATTTGAGAGGACACAATTCAGCCCATTAACAGTGAGCAAAGATTTGCTATTGTTGTTGTTAAGTCCTAAGTCATGCCCGACACTGTGACGCCATGGACTACAGCACTCCAGGCTTCCCTGCCCTTCACTATCTTCCAGAGTTTGCTCAAACCCATGTTCATTGAGTCGGTGATGCCAGCCAACCATCTCGTCCCCTGTCGTCCCCTTCTCCTGCCTTCAATCTTTCCCAGCATCAGGATCTTTTCTAATGAATCGGCTCTTCATATCAGGTGGCCAAAGTATTGGAGCTTCAGCTTCAGCATCAGTGCTTCTGATGAATATTCAGGACTGATTTCCTTTAGGATGAACTGGTTTGATCTCCTTCAGTCCAAGGGACTCTCAAGAGTCTTCTTCAACACCACAATTCGAAAGCATCAGTTCTTTGAAGCTCAGCTTTCTTTATGGTCCAACTCTCACATCCACACATGACTACTGGAAAAACCATAGCTCTGACCATACAGACCTTTGTCAGCAAAGTGATGTCTCTGCTTTTTAATACACTATTTAGATTTATCATAAGTTTCCTTCTAAGAAGCAAGCATATTTTAATTTCATGGCTGCAGTCATGAAATTAAAAGCAAAGCGCTATGTGTAGTCAAATGCAGGCTGGCGCCTGGGGCTTGATCAAGCCCCCTGGGATCGTCGGGCCCACAGCCACAAGCCTGGTGTCTCCGTGGCAGGCCTCCAGGGCCCCACCTCCCAGGCTCGGGATATCTTAGAGGGAACCATTGATCCAGAACACTTCTCTCGGGGGCCAGGAGGATACAGCAACCCCAGCAAGTCCCGGCTGCCGGGTCTGGAACTGTTGGTGTTTGTGCCCTCCCCCCGAACCCCGTCCTGTTCTGCTTCCCTCCGGTGTATGATGATGTACGAACTATGGTTACTGATTTCATGCATCTCTCCACTGACCCGCGGGGCTCCTGCTCTTCTGTCAGCTCCTGGTCACTACTGACAGCACCGAAGATTGTGCTTGGTGTTTATTTACGACACCAATATATTCATTCATGACAGAAGACAGATCACATCACTCCTCTGTCCAACAGCCCAAAGGGCTTCTGTCTAGCTCAGAGTATTCCTTTTTTTTTTCTTTTTTGGTGGTGCTCAGGATCTTAGCTCCTGATCAGGGATCTAATCCATGCTCCCTGCAGTGGAAGCATTGAGTCTTAACCACTGGACCACCAGAGAAGTCCCTCTTGCTCAGAGTAAAAGTCCTTACAAACATACACGACCGTGTGTAAAACAGCCAGTGGGAAGCTGGTGCAGGGAGCTCAGCTCGCTCGGTGCTCTGAGATGACCTAGAGAGGTGGCATGGGGCAGGGAGGGAGACTTAAGCGGGAAGGGATATATGTATACATATGGCTGATTCACACTGTTGAACAGCAGAAACTAATACAACATTGTAAAGCAATTGTATTCCCCCAAAAAGTCCTCAGGTGTTCCCGGGGCCCTGCACAGACCGCCCTGTGCATCGATTCTCCACCCTTGGCCGCGTTCCCCCATTCTCCACCCTTCACCCTGCTCTCAGCGCCCAGTGGCCAACCTGCAGTGGGTTCTCTGGCTTCCAGGAGGGTTCAGACAACAGGGGACCCTGGGCAGGCAACCAAGGGAGAGAGCAGAGGAGAGCTGGGGTGCTTGTTCCCTCAGCTTCCTCCCTGCGGGGCTCTACATGGCTCCCAGTGTCACTCGCCCAGCACGAGCCATCTCCTCTCTGCCCAGGTTCGAGTAGCTTCTCTTTTCCTGCCCCTTTGGCTTCAGAACTAGTAATGGCACCCAGAGGTTACTGAACTATCCCTTGGGGTGCCCCAGAATCCTGTCTACTCTGCAAGCACTGCTTTCATTAAACTCTCCTCCAATCACCCAGTGTGCGCAGACCATCTGTTTCCAGGCACGACCTTGACCGACGCCCCCCTTCTCGTCTCTCCGCCCTTCTCCCCTTGCTCCATCCACATAGCCACACTGGCCACCTCACTGCGCCTTGGACTCCCCAGGTTCACTCTCACCTTTACACAGGCTTCTTAATTTTATTTTGCATTTTTTAAAAATTAATACTTTATCCTTTTAGAGCAGTTCTAGGTTCACAGCAAAATTGAGTGGAAGGTATGGACATTTCTCATATATCTCCTCCCTTCAACAGGCATAATCTCCCCACTCTCAACAGGGTTTCCCAGTTAGTGGTAAAGAACCCATCTGCCAGTGCAGGAGACATAAGAGACATGGGTTTGATCCCTGGGCCAGGAAGATCCCCTGGAGGAAGGCATGGCAACCCACTCCAGTATTCTTGCCTGGAGGATCCCATGGACAGAGAAGCCTGGTGGGCTACAGACTGTGGGGTCACAAAGAGTCGGACGCGACTGAAGCGACTTTAGCACACATCCACACATTCACCCTACTATCAACAGCTCTCGCCAGTGTGGGGTATGTGCTACAGTTCTGAACCTACACTTGTTGGGGCCACTGGCAGAGGAGCAAGAGGGAATCCATCTTGAAGGCTGTGAGCCGTCTTAAGGCAGGATGTGAACTGGGCCTGAACCTTGTTAACCATCATTAAAGAAAAACCAGGAAACCCCCTCTTCACAAATGGCAAACAAAGATTGGAAGTAAAGGTCAGGCCGTCTCAGTTAGATTAACGACAGCGCCTGCACCTGCATGTTGTAAAACGAATTACTAATGTGTAGCCAGTCATGTAGTGGGGGGTATAAAACTGAGTCCTCTGAAATCACTGGGTCCCTGTCATGAACTGATACCCTTTGGGCCCTCTAGCATAATAAACTGAACTCCACTGTCTTGAGTGTCCTTTGAGGAGTGTTTTGTGACTCCAGATTCTACAACACACTGATACATCCTCATCCAAAGTCTGCAGTTTACATTGGGGTTCACTCTAGATGTTGTACATTCTATGGGTTTAGACAAATGTATAATGACATCTGTTCTTCATTATGGTATTAGAGCAGTTTCGTTACCTAAAAATTCTCTGCTCCACCTAGTCGTCCTTTCTTTCCCCAGCTCTGGCAACCACTGATCTTTTCGCTGTCTCCATAGTTTTGCCTTTTCAGAATGTCACACGACAGGAATCACAGAGTATCACAGAGTATTAGGAATCACCCTGAATCCTCCTCCTTACAGTTCCAACACCCCCCCACACCCACCTCCAGCACTTCCAAGCCTCTGAGCTTTCTTTGTTTTTTTCAGGTACATAACTCCTTCTAGGATGCTCTACGGTGTTTATATTTGGTATTTTATTGTCTGTTTCCCCTGCCTGTAACATGGAGATTCCACAGGGAATGTCTGACTGTTTCGGTTTTTGTTCATGGATATACGGGGCTTCCCATGTGGTGCAGTGATAAAGAACCCGCCTGCGAATGCAGGAGATGCAAGAGACACAGGTTCAATCCTGAGGTCGGGAAGACCCCCTGGAGTAGGAAGGGCAACTCATTCCAGTATTATTGCCTGAAAAATTCCACGGACAGAGGAGTCTGGCAGGCTACAGTCCATAGGGTCACAAAGAGTCAGACATGACTAAGCACACAGCACACACACACAGGAATATATCCCCATACCTAGAACAGTTCCTGACCCATGTTAGTCATTCATTCACTCAACAAAAATTTACTGTGTGTCTATAGTGTTGGCGGGCACTGTCTAAGCGCACAAGCACATGCTTCATCCACATTCCTTGCCTTTTTTCCCCTCCCCCTTACCTGGCCTCTGGCTCACAGCTGCCCAAACCCTCTGGCCTCTGGGCGCCCTGCACTGCCACCCCAGAGAGCCAGCCTTCCAGCCCTGGCAGGAGCTCTGCTCTTTACTGTGGCTGGGATGACCGCGAGGGCCGGTGAACCCCTTCTGTGTGGCATGATCACAGAGGAGCCTCTCCTGACCGCTTCCCACCACTGTATGAAGCTGAGCTCTTTGAAGCCAGAGTTTGTGGGTTGGCTCATTTTTAAACAATGATACGGTTTACACATTCAGCACTTCTGCACGGGGCCCTGAGCAGCTGCTCCAGCCAGCTTCCTTCCAGCTCTCTCTGATAAATCGACTTCTAAGCCAACAATCTCTTTAGGTTCAGCAAGAACTTAGGCAAATCTCACCTTGGAGATGCGCTTCATCAGAAGGTGAAAAGACCATGACGGCAGACGTTCTAGAGAGTTTCTCTGCATTATTTTTCAGGCACGATGGATTATGGAGTTGACCAGAGAGTCTCCTGTAACTTTCCCTCGGGGCTCCTGGAAATGTAGCTGGACATAAGCCAGAAGGAAAAAAAATCTCTATATGCAAACTACCCTGGTTCTAGCAGGCATGTTGCATCTGTTACTTTTTAAAAGCAGGGGAGCTGCTCATAGAGATGGGGGGCTTGTGTTTGCTAAACCCTGAAGGCAGCAAGTACTCCCAAAGGGGACTGAGATAATAGGTTCTGGGCCTTGTCTCTTCTGAAGCTTTATTGAAGTGAGTTGGAAACCCTGTGGGTCAGTACAGCACAGGTGTTAAAACTATGGTGAGTCATGGGCATTTCTGGCACCTTTCTGGGTGGGACGAGACGCCCAAGGTATGATATCCTCGCTCTTCTCTGCTTCCAAGACACAGAGGGAAGAACAATGGCATGGGGTATTCCGGGAGGCTCCACTGCATCTACGGATGAAAGATACTGCTTCAACTAGCACGTGGAGGTTTGGGGTTCTCCTTAGTCAGGAGGCAAGAAGACAAAAGGAAGGAAAGGTATGGCTGGAGAGAACGAGAGGGTGTGGGGTGCCGCCCGCTGCCCTCAGAGTACAGACAGCCCCCACCTGAGGGGCCCCCGTGTTGATGATATGTCCTCCATAGGACCTCAGAGAGCAGGAGACAGAGCCTGGGGGTGCTGCTGGGATCTGGGAGTGCAGCCCCCAATGCTGGGTGCAGGGCGACTGTTCTGATTGTCAACTACAAGCTAGCACCTGCCGAGAGCATTGCCAGCAACTGAACAACAGGGCGTTTTGCCACCTGCCTCTATGGAGACTGGACCCGGTGCCCCTGCAGGTGTTGGCCTTCAACAACCTCTGCGGGAGTTCAGGGTGGAGTGAGGCACTCTGTGCTCCAGGGAATCTGGTGGGACCGGTCTTGAGCTAGCTGGATATTAGGGGGAACAGATTTTATGATCCAAATCCTTGCATCTCCTCATATCTAGAGAAGAACTAAATCCCTTCATGGTGACATCAGATCCTCCTGACTAGGAGAGAACCTCTTGTAAAGTAAGGGCTTGATTGCACTGAATTCCCCCTTCCCCAAAATCTTATATATTGACCTCCCCTCACTGCCTCTTTGGAGCACTCTCTCTCTTAGAGTTATCTGAGATTCTGCCTCTCAGGCTACAGTCCTCAGTTCAGTTCAGTCGCTCAGCTGCGTCCAACTCTTTGTGACCCCATGGACTGCAGCACACCAGGCCTCCCTGTCCATCACCAACTCCTGGAGCTTGCTCTAACTCATGTCCATCAAGTCAGTGATGCCATGCAACCATCTCATCCTCTGTCGTCCCCTTCTCCTCCCGCCCTCAATCTTTCCCAGCATCAGGGTCTTTTCCAATGAGTCAGTTCTTTTCATCAGGTGGCCAAAGTATTGGCATTTCAGCTTCAGCATCAGTCCTTCCACTGACCTCATTTTGCCCCAAATAAAACTCAACCCTCAGCTCTCAAGTGATGCATACTTTTTCAGTGGACACGATAATTTGTGACAGAAATCTCTCCAAGGCGCCCCCCCTTCCCCCCGCCTAACCACCACGAGTATGATTTGGAAGGACCCTTGACAGGTTGAGGTTTGCCTGTCAAGAGTCACTTGCAAGCTTCAGGTTTCAGACCAATGGTATCTGAGGTTTCCTCGGCCAGTTTGAACACAGCTCAAGTAAAGGCCCTCCCCCACTCTCCCCGCTCAAAGGCACCTGCACTCTCATGAGGCCTCTTCTAGGGTTTGGCCACTCCCAGGTCCCTCTGCTGAAGCTGAAACTCCAATATTTTGGCCACCTAACGCGAAGAACTAACTCACTGGAAAAGACCCTGATGCTGGGAAAGATTGAAGGCGGGAGGAGAAGGGGACGACAGAGGATGAGATGGTTGCATGGCATCACTGATTCACTGGACATGAGTTTGAACAAGCTCCAGGAGATGGTGAAGGATAGGGAAGCCTGGTGCGCTGCAGTCCGTGGGGTTGTGAAGAGTCGTATGTGACTGAGCGACTGAACTGAGGTCCCTCTGGGGCCTGTGAAACCAGTTTTATCGGCATATGAGGGGAGGGTGCGGCTCCACAGCGCCGCCTGACGGCAGGGGGCGGGAGTGCAGCGCTTCCTCGCGCAGCAGAGCCCTGCCGGATTCCACCAGCAGGGAGGCAGCGTGCGGCCCTCCCCTAGGCTCACCGCAGGCATCTAAGTAGCACCGCTGATGCCCTTTGGCTCTGCAGCTCTGCGGGTCCCTCTAGCTCTCAGCCCCGCGGGGTCAGGCCAAGGAGTCCCTCAGAGAGACTCCAACCCCATGTCCTTTTCTGCTCAGGAGCCCCGTGCAAGAAGTCCTCCAGCGGCAAAGCTGTATTTGTCATTCTTGATGCCGCCCACCGGTTCACTGCTCTAGCTGAGAGGTAGCTTAGCCACAGCCACAGGCACACAGATTTTCAGCTTCTGTTTGTTTATTGGTCTCTTAAGCCAATCGTTCTGTCACTGGGTTAGAAGTGCCTGCAAGGTGTGGGGAGCTGAGAGGCGAGGGAGGTGGCCCAGAGCTCTCGGGCTCTGTGTGGCCTTGGGCTGTGTCCTGTTCACCTGTAACCTCACTCTGTCCCACCCTTGCTCCTCCTGGCTAAGGGCCCTGGGCTATGTGTCCTGTGTTTCCATCTTCTTTGTCTCTTGTCCTTGGCACTGCCTTTCTGGCTCTGACCTTGGCTTCCCCTTGAGAGTTTTCTGGCTTCCACCCAACACACTGTGGGTGTGCTGTCTTCAGCAGATGCTCATCCCAGCTCAGCCTGGTCCCGACACCCTCTAATTCCGCCATCCTTCACTTGCTGTGGGTGGTGCTCGGGCTGGGCACCACAAGTAGGAAAAGAAAATGTTCTTAAACAGCAACCTGGGCTCGAGCAGAAGGGGAAGAACTGAGGCAGGTGCTATATAAATCTTAGCTACATCTCCTGGGGCAGAAAAGTATGGAGGGGAAAAAAATGGGTGAATGCATGGTTTATATGGATGTAGCTTTAATGTAATCTAGAATGCAAACGTCTCAGGAGAGATGTTCATAAGTAAGTAAGTAAGTGTTAGTCGTTCTGTCATGTCTGACTCTGCGATCGCATGGACCGTAGCCCACCAAGCTCCCCTGTCCATGGACTTCTCCAGGCAAGAGTACTGGAGTGGGTTGCCATTCTCTTCTCCAGGGGATCTTCCCGACACAGGGATCAAACCCAGGTCTCTCACACTGCAGGCAGATTCTTTACCATCTGAGCCACAGGAAGCTTTAATGTAATGTAGAATTCAAACATCTCAGGAGAGATGTTCATGGTCCAGTTTAATTGGATGAATGGACTGGGCGGGGAAAAGGGCTGGGTCTAGACCTGCCCATGGCGGGGTGGTGAGAACAAAGACTGGGGCTAGGCTAGAGGAAGGAATCCGTAGTGAGTGTCAGGAAAAAAACTCTCTATACTCAACAAGTACTGTATTTTGGACTCTTTTGTTGACCATGATGGCTACTCCATTTCTTCTGAGGGATTCCTGCCCGCAGTAGTAGATATAATGGTCATCTGAGTTAAATTCACCCATTCCAGTCCATTTTAGTTCGCTGATTGCTAGAATGTCGATGTTCACTCTTGCCATCTCTTAATGCAGTACTTGGATGCAATCTCAAAAATGACAGGATGATCTCTGTTAGTTTCCAAGGCAAACCATTCAATATCATGGTAATCCAAGTCTATGCCCCAACCAGTAACACTGAAGAAGCTGAAGCTGAATGGTTCTATGAAGACCTACAAGACCTTTTAGAACTAACACACAAAAAAGATGTCCTTTTCATTATAGGGGACTGGAATGCAAAAGTAGGAAGTCAAGAAACACCTGGAGTAACAGGCAAATTTGGCCTTGGAATGCAGAATGAAGCAGGGCAAAGACTAATAGAGTTTTACCAAGAAAATGCACTGGTCATAGCAAACACCCTCTTCCAGCAACACAAGAGAAGACTCTACACATGGACATCACCAGATGGTCAACACCAAAATCAGATTATATTCTTTGCAGCCAAAGATGGAGAAGCTCTATATAGTCAACAAAAACAAGACCAGGAGCTGACTGTGGCTCAGATCATGAACTCCTTATTACCACATTCAGACTTAAATTGAAGAAAGTAGGGAAAACAGCTAGACCATTCAGGTATGACCTAACTCAAATCCCTTATGATTATACAGTGGAAGTGAGAAATAGATTTAAGGGCCTAGATCTAATAGAGTGCCTGATAAACTATGGAATGAGGTTTGTGACACTGTACAGGAGACAGGGATCAAGACCATCCCCATGGAAAAGAAATGCAAAAAAGCAACATGGCTGTCTGTGGAGGGCTTACAAATAGCTGTGAAAAGAAGAGAGGCGAAAAACAAAGGAGAAAAGGAAAGATATAAGCATCTGAATGCAGAGTTCCAAAGAATAGCAAGAAGAGATAAGAAAGCCTTCCTCAGTGATCAGTGCAAAGAAATAGAGGAAAAGAACAGAATGGGAAAGACTAGAGATCTCTTCAAAAAAATTAGAGATCCCAAGGGAACATTTCATGCAAAGATGGGCTCTATAAAGGACAGAAATGGTATGGACCTAACAGAAGCAGAAGATATTAAGAAGAGGTGGCAAGAATACAGAGAAGAACTGTACAAAAAAGACCTTCACGACCCGGATAATCATGATGGTGTGATCACTCATCTAGAGCCAGACATCCTGGAATGTGAAGTCAAGTGGGCCTTAGAAAACATCACTACGAACAAAGCTAGTGGAGGTGATGGAATTCCAGTTGAGCTATTTCAAATCCTGAAAGATGATGCTGTGAAAGTGCTGCACTCAATATGCCAGCAAATTTGGAAAACTCAGCAGTGACCACAGGACTGGAAAAGGTCAGTTTTCATTCCAATCCCAAAGAAGGGCAATGCCAAAGAATGTTCAAACTACTGCACAATTGCACTCATCTCACAAGCTAGTAAAGAGATGCTCAAAATTCTCCAAGCCAGGCTTCAACAATATGTGAACCGTGAACTCCCTGATGTTCAAGCTGGTTTTAGAAAAGGCAGAGGAACCAGAGATCAAATGGCCAACACCCGCTGGATCAGGGAAAAAGCAAGAGAGTTCCAGAAAAACATCTATTTCTGCTTTATTGACTATGCCAAAGCCTTTGACTGTGTGGATCACAATAAACTGCGGAAAATTCTGAGAGAGATGGGAATACCAGACCACCTGGCCTGCCTCTTGAGAAATCTGTATGCAGGTCAGGAAGCAACAGTTAGAACTGGACATGGAACAACAGACTGATTCCAAATAGGAAAAGGAGTACATCAAGGCTATATATTGTCACCCTGCTTATTTAACTTCTGTGCAGAGTACATCATGAGAAACGCTGGACTGGAAGAAACACAAGCTGGAATCAAGATTGCCGGGAGAAATATCAATAACCTCAGATATGCAGATGACACCACCCTTATGGCAGAAAGTGAAGAGGAACTAAAAAGCCTCTTGATGAAAGTGAAGGAGGAGAGTGAAAAAGTTGCCTTAAAGCTCAACATTCAGAAAACTAAGATCATGGCATCTGGTCCCATCACTTCATGGGAAATAGATGGAGAAACAGTGGAAACAGTGTCAGACTTTATTTTTGGGGGCTCTAAAATCACTGCAGATGGTGACTGCAGCCATGAAATTAAAAGATGCTTACTCCTTGGAAGAAAAGTTATGACCAACCTAGATAGTATATTCAAAAGCAGAGACATTACTTTGCTGACTAAGGTCCATCTTGTCAAGGCTGTGGTTTTCCCAGTGGTCATGTATGGATGTGAGAGTTGGACTGTGAAGAAGGCTGAGTGCCGAAGAATTGATGCTTTTGAACTGTGGTGCTGGAGAAGACTCTTGAGAGTCCCTTGGACTGCAAGGAGATCCAACCAGTCCATTCTGAAGGAGATCAGCCCTGGGATTTCTTTGGAAGGAATGATGCTAAAGCTGAAACTCCAGTAACTTTGGCCACCTCATGCGAAGAGTTGACTCACTGGAAAAGACTCTGATGCTGGGAGGGATTGGGGACAGGAGGAAAAGGGGATGAC